>NC_081534.1:14445336-14763193 GCF_030273125.1 Centropristis striata | reverse complement strand
GTATCTGTTGTTTTTTGTTGTTTGTCTTGCTATTGGGTCTAGAGCCTGTAATAAAGTTTATATATTGTACTCGAGTACAATTTTGAGGTACTTGTACTTTACTTTAGTATTTCCATTTAATGTAACTTTATACTTCTACTCCTCTACATTTAGAGGCCAATATTGTACTTTTTACTCCACTACATTTAGCTGACAGCTTAAGTTACTTTTCAGGTCAAAATTTAACATGAATAACATGATCAATTACACATTTTTTCATTAAACCTCAAAAAAGCATATTAAGTAGTTAAGTAAGTGTATATGTGGTGAATATGGCATAGCTTGTCTACCTGCACTCTTCAATTAATTTGTAATTGATTTTTTTTGTTTTTGTTTTTCTGTGTTTTGTTTTGTTTTTTAACCGTAATTATGTGTATATACATATCATCAAGCCGCCTTGTGCATGAAATGCGCTCTATAAATAAAGTTGAATTGAATTGAATTGAATTGAAAAATGTTTCCAATCTTTACTAAATTAAAACGCTGCTTACATAAATGCATCAGTCCAAATAATCTAATAATATATTTAGAATATGTACTGGAATCGCAGTGGGTCCATTCTGCATAACGAGTACTTTTACTTTTGATACTTTAAGTACATTTTGATGCTGATACGTTTGTACTTTTACTTCAGTAAGTTTTGAATGAAGGACTTTTACTTGTAGTGGAGTCATTTCACAGTGTGGTATTAGTACTTTAACTTAAGGAAGGGACCTGAATACTTCTTCCACCACTGTGTACTTCTTACTTGTAGGTTTTAGTTTTGTCCAACCAAATGCCACAGATCAGGGAGCCAACCATCCCTGCAATGACAATAGTAAGGCCGATCCTCCCAGCATTCACCTCTTCTCCCTCAAGGGGCAAGAAAGATAGACATAGATTAGTGACCTTACATACCAAGAAAAGGTGAGGCAGTTTGAGAGAAAGCAGACATCATTTCAAGCAAGGGAGTGAATATGAGTGAGTTTCTACATTAATCTGGTGTCATATAATCCATTTTCCTTTGCTCCTACTGACAGATTAAATAAAATAAATAAACATATTGTATGTCTATATATATATATACACACACAGTAGGGAGGACTTACAGGGTAATGCTCGATGATCATGCGGTTCAGCAGGGTTCCAACAGCATAGAAACAACCAACGTTCAGACCTGCAAGTTGAAAAATATTGTCAAACTCAGTCTTTAACCGCAAACCACAGGACAAAACATCTGTTAGGAAACACTGAAGTTAGATAAGTTATAAAATATTATAATATGAGCAGTCACATTTTTTGCTTTGCAGTTGTGTCAAATGACCCAAATCAGGCTGGTTTCCAAAACAGAGAGATGTCTGAACCAAGGATTTCTATAAAAGGACAAGTCTGCACAGAGTGTTTTTACTTCAGCAAAAGTTTTAGATACCGTCAGTAACTCAGACACACAGAAAGAACATACACCTGCATTAAATAAATAAATGAAAGAAAAGAAAACGTTCATGATTTCAAAGTATTAGCCTACTGTACTAATGAGCCTGTTACTGTAATATAACAGGACATTGAGGATTAGCAGCTACAGCTCAGTTGAACAGACAGGGACAGGTGGAGCTGCAGCCTGCAGGACAGAGTGTGCTAATCACAGGTAAATCTGAGACCATGTGCATGAGCTCTGCATAGTTATCAACAACCCAAAGATCATATCCAGAAGGAGCTCTTTGGTTTCAGGACTGGCATGGGTGCACTTGTGTGTGCATAGACTGCAAAATCTGGTGTCGAAAAACAAGATAAAAACACTAAATCTGAGGGAAAAGGTACTCAAAACAAGTGAAATTATCTGTCAATGCAACAAGATAATTTCACTTGACAAGATTTATTGAATTAAGATTGTTAAATCTCGTAATAAGATTATAGTAGACATATAGTGTAAAGTCCATCACTTAAAATACGAAATTAACTCTTAAAACAAGATAAAGTCGTTTTTTATCTTGTAAGAACCAAATAACTGGCAGTAGTTGGGAAAGTGAAAATAACAAACAACAAGGTGAGACAACCCTCAGTTCTGATCACTGAAATTGAAGTCATTCTAGATACTACTGATGACAATTTAATCTGGTTTAAAATGAATACCAGAGCCACTGAGGACGCGTCTCCTTCTTTATTCTATTTTATGGTGAGTGGACACCAGTGTTTATGTGCATTACCACCTACAATGAGGTCCCTGATCCACTAGGCAGCCTTTAACAAAACTCACTGACAGAAAAAATGGAAACCCTGTGAAGATTCTTATGTTTGCAAGTTCTTGCGTCACCTCTTTTAGGACTCTACAGCTGCATCGAAAACATTGATTGTTAAAGATGAGCTAAGTTAAACGTCCCCTGATGACACAATGGACCGATGAACAGCCACAGCCCAATTTAACCCCTTAACACTCTAAGAATAGTCACATGAACTGTGTCACATGAAAAGACATGGTAAAGTCAAACAAGGGCAAGTGTTTCCTTAAACTGCTCACAGCTGTTGTTGGTACTTGGAGTGACTTGACAAGCTCAATTATTTTGACTGCAGAAACTACAAATAAACTAATTTCAAATCTCAAAGACCTTTAACTTCATTAAATGTTTCCTTCTGTCAAATCGATCATGTTGTTAAACATTGTCAGACTATAAACAAACTTTGAACCCCTCCAGGAAGTATGCAGTCTCTTCTCTATGAGCTTTTGAATGACTAATTACTTTTATGACGTTTATTGATAAGATAACCCTGGTTACACTTTAATGGGAGACTCACTTGGATATACACATATATGGATTGTTTAGCTTTCTGGCCTGCAATTTTTTCAGTGGTGGAAGAAGTATTCAGGTCCCTTACTTAAGTAAAAGTACTATTACCACATTGTGAAAATACTCCACTACAAGTAAAATATCGTGCATTCAAAACTTACTGGAGTAAAAGTACAAAAGTATCAGCATCAAAAAGTACTTAGAGTATCAAACATAAAAGTACTCATTATGCAGAATGGACCCACTCAGACTGTTTTATATATATTCTAAATATATTATTACATTATTTTTATTGATGCTTTTATGTAAGCAGCGTTTTAATTTTCTCAAAGTAGGGCTCATTTTAAATACTTAATATTCTGTAATGATGTTTAATTAAAAAAAAAAAAAAGTCTAATCCCTTTAAATTGATCGGAATATTTTTGTTATATTTTGGCCAGAAAAGAAACTAAAGCTGGCAGCTAAATGTAGGGGAGTAAAAAGTACAATATTTGCCCTAAAAAGGTAGTGGAGTAGAAGTATAAAGTTACATAAAATGGAAATACTCAAGTACCTCAAAATTCTACTTGAGTACAGTACTTCAGTAAATGTACTGAGTTACATTCCTGAATTTTTTACTATCTTGGTTCACTCTCACCGCTCAGGCAGCATCATTTTCAGGTGAAAAAGCTCTAAATACCCACTGTACACTACCAGACAAGAGAGAAACAGCAGATAGACAGAGTTAGCGATTAATTGATGAACAAAGTGGCGCATATAACAGTTTAAAAAATCAGATATTTCTCTCAGAAGATGGTGGAGACCAAAAACAAAGCTAAAACAGAGTGAATACTGGGTTTAGATTCTTTAAGATGACTATGAACACGCCTCCAAATTAATGATATTGTTGACCAGGAAGTGCTGGATGTGTAGATAGGTACGGTAGCTATTTGCTTACAAGTTTGTCATTTCGACTTCAGAGGTGATTATACTGTACGTCAATGTAGATATTTTCAGCCCTGCCTGTGGATTTTTTCAAAATTAATTAATTTAACACAAAGAAAAAACTGTGGAGAAGGGTGATTGCTGACCATAAGTGATGATGAGGAGGATGAAGGGCTTGTTGCGCAGCAGCCTGAGAATAGAGGCTGTGTAGGAGTAGTGCTCTGGTGGGATGGTACGAGCTGTTGCCTGGGCCTGAGTCGGAGGAAGTTTAGGGCGCTCCTGGAAGACTGACATTTGGAGAGAACAAAATCAAAGTTAAACACGGTGAACACAAGTAACAGTAGCTCCAACACGTGTATATAAATTAAATTACTGGCGACCAAGGAGATTTTCGGTGCAATTTGTAAGTTTGTCAGCAGCATTAAGGAAAAACTTCTGGCCTGATTTTCATGACACTTGGTGGAAGGGTGTAGCATGGGCCAAGAAAGAACCCATTAGATTTGGAAGTGAATGCTAATCACGTGGTGGACACACTAATGAATTTTCAATCACTTTTGTTAACAATACAAGATAAGGCATTCATGCTGTATTCATGTGCTGTCAAAATTATTGGGAAAATTAGTTCCCGATCATATTTCATAGCTCACCTGATTTGTTTTCTTTGCTCTTCATTGTCATGCAAATACTAGAAGCTAAATGCTTTGAAGAATAAAATATAAATATGATGGTGCATTTAAATGTGTGTAGAAATCATTTGTATGGGAAGTGGTGATGGCATTTTACAAATGAAGTAGAAAAAACCTCTCTACTGGTATTGGTATCACTTTAAGGGTACATGGGTCTGAATATTTCACAAAAGTACTGTATGTGATTTTAAAATATGTAGCCACCAAAGGACACATTTTAAGGGAAATATAAAAGTAACCGATTAATACTGTTAGACACCTTATTTCTTTTCTTAACACGGAGAAAAGGGCTACAAACTTCTTAAAAGTGAGAGGTGCATGGGGAACAAATGAGCTGTGGAATGGGACAAATTCAGACGCAGCTGGACAGGTCCACACACGTACTCTTGTCAAAACACCACCACATGATGCATGGTGGCGTGTGAATAGTTCCACTGAGGGTTTCTCAGGCTGAAGGACAGTCGGACCGTCTGACTCAGGAGAGCCATCTTTTAGGGGTGACAACTGTGACGTGACCTGTTTTAGTCTGTCTTTTCCATCGAGTGAAAGCACGTGTCCTCAGGCTTCCTGGGGAAACACAGATGTCGGTCTTTGTGGCTCTTGGAGCTGAGCCAGCCTTTTCTCCCAGCCAGCAAATCAGAACTGAAGGTTTGTGTTCAGTAACCAGTAATCCTATTAAACTCACCGGCTCGTTGAGTTTTAAATGATCTCAAAAAAAGTCTGTGAATACTAATTTTTTCTTTGCCACCCCTGGTGATTCCCCTTTAGTCAGTCAAGCAGATCCACTCCTATTGCATCTTCATGCAGATGTTCTCTGTGGTTAACTTTGGCTGTCAGTGTGTTCAGAGCAAGGTGCCGCAGCCAAACTTCTTCTCTCACCTCTCTTTGCACACACAGTTTATGCAAATCTCTGAATCCTGGGACTTTGTCTGGCCTGCTGACTCACCGGCCTGTTGCAGGGCTACAGATGGCCCTGCCAGCAGGACAACCCTCACACATGGCATCTTGCATGTATGTGTGAGGGTGTTCTATGTGTGTGAGTATTTATGTGTCATATCATGAAACCACTGCGGCCAACTGGCGTGAAGTAACTAAGAGCAGCATAAGTCACATCCATTGCCCAACAGAATGAATCACATGACCGAAAGTGGAGGAAAGTCTGTAAAGAATCTGTATCTGTAGCATATTTATCTTTCTACTCTATATCTCTCATTCTCTTTATACTAACACGGACAATCTGGATGTTGTACATGGTGCCACTATGGAATGCCTTCACAAGCATCCTTTTGTGTTTCTGAATGTAGAACGCTTACGAGCGCCCCCGCCCTCCCTGTCAGACAGGACAACAGCTTTTTCATGCAACTTGTTCCTCCTCTCTTACAACTAACCAGCCCACAATTCTCACATACTAACTAGGCCTGCTTGATCATGACAAAATCATAATTTTGATGACTGAAACCATGATTATTTAATTAGTCATTGACTTTCGAAAGATTGTGTGCTTATTGAACTTAATAAAAAAATGTCTTGGGCATTTTTTTTTAGATTATCTTTAAATTAAACTGAATACCAAACAAAAAAATATATAAAAACAACATTTTTAAAAAGCAGTTGCAAAATGGGTAAATTAAATTAAATACATTCTAAATGAAATGTAATATATTCATCGACATATAAAAATAAA
This sequence comes from Centropristis striata, assembly GCF_030273125.1. Lineage (NCBI taxonomy): Eukaryota > Metazoa > Chordata > Actinopteri > Perciformes > Serranidae > Centropristis > Centropristis striata. Next base: position 14,757,098 of record NC_081534.1, on the reverse strand, counting down.
TATATATAATACATAAAATTAAATCCCACCAAAATAAAATAATCATAAAAGAAATAATATAATTTAGTATGCAAAAATAATAATAAAACTCTATATTCAAAAATTTGGGATACTATATTCAAAATTGTGTTGTGGCATTTTTTATAGAGTGCTTGGCAGCCTTATCAGTGCAGGAGTCACTAGGGCTGACTCCTGTTGATGCATTATTATTATTATTGTATTGTTGTTGCATATTTGAAATAAATCATTCAAATCAAATCAAAATCAAATCAAAATCAAATCAAATCAAATCAAAATATTCCACTCAGTAACTTTCAAGGGCCGTGTTGGATTTATGACATATTTATGTAACTAAACGTGGCACGATAATCATTTTATCTTTACCATCCTGATTTCATAATTGTTGGAAGCCATAATCATATAATCATAATAGTTACACCCTTATTTGTTACTCTACTCTGACTAACCCTTCTGTTACTAATTTGTTACTTTACCCCTGAAATGGCATTTCACATGATTCTAGTTTTCCCCATATTAAAAATAGAAAGAAAAATAAATATGATTGAGATTGAGAGACTGAGATAATATATAAGAAGTGGTAGTAGTTGGGTGATAAGTAAATGGGTTACAAAATCTTGGGATAAAAAAATTTAAAAAATTTAAAAAAAGAAGTGGTAGTAGAAGGACAAAGAGCAGGAGACATACAGCCGACTGCAACTCTGCATTTTTTGCTAACAGCTCACATCCTCTGTGTCACGTCAAGTCACGCCACTTCCCTCTACCACAAAATGTCCTTCTGTGATCATAGATCCTCTTTTTCGAATAGCTCTATACCAAATATATACACAACTAAATAATACTGTTTAGTATGCTGAACCACTCTTATAATAGGGTGCCTGTTCCTGTGGCATCTCTCCTGAACTTACTTGTACCACAATAGTGTCTTTTTTGTGAATCTCCCCCTCAGGGAGGGTTTTGTGTTGGTGCAAACATGCAGGTCAGCACTTTCCTTGTCCACTGAATGGTGTCTCTTGTAAGAGTGCTCGCCTGCTGTAGATTAAAACCATCATCAGGTCAATCTACTGAATAAGAAAATCGCACTGGCCTGAGCAAAAAAGGGCAGAGACAAAACACGTGAAAAAATCTGAGGGAGAGTGGCTGAGGTGATGTCACCCGTGACTTCATTCATTTAACTCACTCTGACTGCTTCATTGATCACCTCGGCTTTCTATCCATTCACAAAAAGCTACTGGTTACACAGAACAGTAAGATCAGTTCTGAAATAGCATGGACATCCAGTTAATCTACATTTTATGTAAATTCAAAACTGACGAAACTGCAAAAAAACACATCACTCTTCATGGTGTCTAACCAAGCAGAAAGTTTCAGTTCTATATGGAGAGATTTTGAGATATGCACCTCTGTCTGCACGGCTAGATAAAAATATTTTATTGTACAATTCATGTGCGACGTGAGAAATCTTACCGCAGACAACAAGGATGAAGAGTAAGGTCGCCACTCCTGCTGTGATGTAGAACATGATGCTGATGTGGTGAGCCAGCTCGTCCATGTCGTCCACATTAGGCACCAAGATGGGAGGCACAAGGAACCCGATGGCAATTCCCAGCTATAAAACAACAACATACAAATAGTACAGATCAAGGAAAACAGTTCAAAAGTCAACACACATTAAATTGTTGCCACTAAATCTCATATATAGTGACTGAATGGTACAAAGACATGTGTATTTAGCCTCTTAACAATCAAATACTGCCTTTCTGATGCTGCAGCAGAGTTTAAAACAAACAATGAAGATATAAAGCACATCAGATCTGAGAAATCCATTGGTACCACGTGTCATGCTGACTTGTCAGGAAGAGGGTGAAATAACACTCCTAAATAAGGCTAAGTTTCGAAAAAACTGACATGGCCATTTTAAAAAGGGTCTCTGGACCTCTGATCTCAAGATATCTGAATGAAAATGGGTTCATAACATGCCCACTTCATGCTAACCCCATGCAGTTTGATCATCATCTCATCTGAAACTTGCATGTGCAGGCCAGTGAAACATACCACACACAACTTTTTGCCCAACAGATCTCAGATCTCTAATTACTACATAATCTGGCTGCTATATGAGCACATATGAACAGTATCTAGGTCATCCAACGTTATGTTAAAACAGCTAAACAGAGAAGTACGATACTGGGAGGTTTCAGCAAACAGTTAACACAATTTTCTCTGGACTCTCACACCAAGACACTAGAAGCCCTATGTGACTCTGGCATCCAGTGCAGCTGCATAATCTCCAGCCAGCTGCCTCAGTATGAGGACCTTGCTTTCAGATAAGATATTCACACAAACCTGGTTTCCCAGGACTCCTATGGAACAAGCGGTGGAAACCTCTTTCTCTCCGAACCACACTGAGGCGAGGTAAGAGGGAATGCCAAGGACGAATACTGTGGCTATTGAGCACACAAACTGGCCAAAAAAGGTGACTGCAAACATATTGGGACTGGCACTACCAATTTTTATCCAAGCACCAATGCAGTTAAAGGCTGACCCAACAAGGACAACATCCCGGATTCCCCTGTTGTCCAGAAGCCACAGGACGGGTAGAATGAGTGGGATGTAGGTGAGCAGGTAGATCATGGCCAACCAGTCGATGGCCAGAGAGTCAATGTTGTAGAAGCGCATGAATATGTTGCTAATAATGCCGTACTGGAGCCACATGAAGGCATTGCTGGCTGAGACGGCGCTGAAGAGGAACAGCATTACCCAGCGACGGTGGTAAAGTTTGGTCTGAGCTTTGGGGACCAGCTTTGCCTGGTCACCCTGTAAAGCCTCGACGTCTAACCGTGACCCAATAGAGATGGCTCTGCCGAAAGGTCCTGGAGTCCACTGCAGAGAAGAGAGGCCCAGAGCGAGATTCTTTGCAGCCTTGGGCCGAGGCCATTCTTCACCGCCGGGTTCAGAATTTGCATGGTTGTCTTTCAAAGTATTGTTTTGGGGCATTTTAACTGTCCTAAAGTGGGCCCCTGGAGCGTGAGAGGTGAGAGATCTTAAGATTTCAGAGCTTGTGTCCCAACAGCTCGCTGTCCTGTGTCCAAACTGCCTGTGGTAGAGAGATGCTGTCCTCAGAGACACCAGAGAGTGAGCACAGCTGGAGTGTCCTCAGTCCATTCACTGACCCTCTATACGTATGCATCACCTTTAGCTCTGTCATGTGACATTAATATGGGGAAATCTTCCAGTTCTACTTAACTCCTTCAATCTTGGCCCAGTGTCATCTCTTTACTTAGCTGTCCAAATAGGAGTGATTATGGAAAACATCTCATTTGAAGGATTTTGTAGTTTGTACAAGTTAATGTTTCCAAATCTTTGTTATTGATCACCTATGGATCCCTGTGCTGTTAAGGGAAACACCTAGAATATCCCTCTAATCACTTTATATGCATGCTATTTGACAAATAGAGTTTATGGAGATGGTGGTAGTGTCTTTAAAATAAGCCTACCTTTGACTTATATTCTTCTTGCACCATTGAAGGATGTGATATGATGAAATGTGCTGATAAAACTGGATTGAGACCTGTATTGCAAGGGTGCAGGTTTTCTCATCCGGTCAATTGTCAAGACTTTGCAAATAGATTATCATGCACAAATGAAACGAGAGACTTCTGATAAGGTATGAAAATAAACTGATATCCTGAAGTATGTTGACTCTGTGGACGTGTCAGCAGAAAAGTGAGAAAGCAGGTTTGTCAAGGCAGGTTTGAATGTTTAACCTGTCTGAGGACCAACCCTTCAAATACACAAAGACATTTAAACCAGACAATGTTTTAAAAGACTAGATGCTTATTAGAAGTCTATCAGAAAAACAATAAATTGTTTTTGCAACATCCAAAAGCCCAGTTTGTACTCTGGGTTACACTCAGCTAATTTTCAAGCACTCAGCGATGACTTTTCAGTGACATTTTGCTTGGAGTTGTTGTACTGTAAGTTGACTCAAGTGTTGTTTGTTCAGAATCTTAAAGTGTTAAATAATTGCAAGGCTACATTACCAGCGGCACGATACTGATCTTTACACACCTGTCTGCTTATTCGGCTGCTAATGTGCTATTTAAAATGCTGTGTTGCCTCTAATTTAGATAAACAAAATGCAATAGGAGCACACCAATGCATCTGCATTAAAGTAGAAGGAGCATCATGCATGTCAGGAATTTTGTCAGTTATATGAGTGACCACCAGTCAGTCAGAGAACTTTGGGGTATCCAGAAAACAGTTTTCATGGGTTATGGAAATGCATTGTATTGTATTATCATTTTTTAATTTGTCAGGTCCAGTCTCAAGTTTGGGTTGGTTTGAGGCTGTCGAGTTACCTTTAATATTTAATATAAATAGTTCAGTATGACCACTGCAATGTCTTCCTCTTTCATCTCTCAGCTTTTAACAAACTGCAACACGTCAAGTCATTAGATACTAGTTAGTTCTTCGACAGACTTCAAGAATCTGTCCTCTGGCTTTTATCTATCAGACTAACAATGCTACAATGCTTGTAGACAAAATAAACATTCTTGTATTTTACATCCTTTCATTTTTTCCCAATTGTTGTTTAGGTGTTCACTGGGCCAGGGACAGCATCAGTGGAGAAGCTTTGCCAGAGGACCAGAGGGGATCAAAATCTTTACACAGCTTCAAGAGATGACTTTTCAGTGTCTCTAAAAATTAAAATGTCGTTTAACTCTCACAGTAATATTGTTGATTTATACAAATTTGGATTCTTTATTGGTTTGTTTGCAACAATGTTACCCAACTAAACAAAGAATGCATTTTGGTAAATGATTGATTATTGGAGGTAATTTTTCATGGAAACATTGCAGAAAATGCTGATTTTTACCTCTCAAATATTTGTCTGCATTTTCTCTTATTTAATGTAATGAACTGAATACATTTGGGATTTTGACTCACAAAACAAGACATTTAAAGAGACCACGAGGACTTTGGGAATCTGGGATGAAAATTGTGAAAATAATTTACATTTAATTTGATAATGAAAATAATTAATTGCAGCCCTATTTAATATATACTATATAACATTGCAAAAACTGTAATGTCTTTACCTCTCACTGTTTATTTACAATACTTCCATTAAAAGTAATATAGGAATTGAGATTGGCTGTTTAGATGTATCTCCCTGCATGCTTGTTTACTGTATATTGCTGCCATTCATATTCTGACAAGAAAGTGATGCTGTGGTTTGAAGGCACAAGGGAAGCACTGTGGTCGCCTGAGCGTGCGTAATTACGCAAACGTGCCAAATCGATGTGGGCATATCCGCCTGATCAATGGTTAGTGGAGCCATTAGTATTAATCAGTGATCAAGTAGGTCAGTAAGCTAACCTGACCTACTTACTGACCAGGGGACACTGTGTGTGTTCCACACCTACCTGATTCCCGAAGACTCCGATAGAGCAGGCGGTGGACACTTCTTCTGACCCGAACCACACTGAAGCGATTCTGGACGGCATCCCGAGGATGAACACCTGCGCGAAGGAACAGCAGAACTGTCCCAGAAAGGTGACGGCGAACAGGTTGGGTTTGACGCTGGCCACTTTGATCCATGTGCCTGCACAGTTGAGCGCAGTGGCCACCAGCGCGATGACCCGGAGCCCCTTTTTGTCCAGCAGCCAGGTCACCGGGAAGATGAAGGGAATGTATGTCAGCATGTAGATCATAGACATCCAGTCTATGGTAAAGGCGTCCACGTTGTAGAACTTCATGAAAATGTTGTTGATGATGCCGTATTGTATCCATTGGAAGGAGTTGCAGAGTGAATATGAGCTGAACAGGAGGACGATCATCCAGCGCCGTTTGTACAGACGGGTGGGTAGCGGCGCTCCTTGCCCGGCAGGCTGGCTCTGATCTTCGGCGCGCTGCACCGCGTCACCCGCCTCCACCTTGACATGGTTCTCCAAATCTTCGTTAAGTTTAGTGTCTCCTAACGCTTGTTTCTCGGTCATATTAAACTAGTGCTAAATATACTCATGGAGTACACACTTTAGTCAGCTACTGTGGGTCAAACCACTGCAAAATAAACTGAAAGTGGCTGAAAATCGCCCTGTTTCATGGGTGAACTATGAAACTTCCAGCGCTTTCCGATCTGTTATGGACAGATAGGTATATCTGCCTACAACGTCATGTTTACAGCTAAAAGATCAATCAAATATATATGTAGTAAAAACTCCGGAATAGTTAATAAGTAGTGAAAACTCTAGGCTACAACTTCCACTTTGAGCGGCATTTCCTCCTTGAAGCTAAGAGTCGAATTTACGCTTAAAGCCTTCACAAGTTCAGTTTATAAGAGTAACAGGAAATTTCATGAATGAGTATGATCCTTTCAGGACAAGATTTCCGAGAGTTCACACGTGTAGGAGCGCCTGCTGTGACCCTCCACCCGGACCTAAAACCGCTTTGGGATCTTGAAACAAATCGGTCACCGCAGACACAAGGGCGGAGTTACAAAAAGTGTTCTATGTGGTATCTGGGTAGCCTGTAACAGGGAGATATCCCATATTTGCAGTATGTAACTCCCTAAATGTCGGCCATTTCTACTCTGATACTATGGAATTTGTAAAACAAGCCCATTACAAAAACCTAAGTACAACTGTATGTTCCAGTTTAAAAACAATGCAGATATCACTTTCTGTATTTGGTCCACCTGCTTAATAATAATTGGAATTATCACAAAAACTTGAATGACATGAAAACCTCTGTTGCGTTCAAGGACAAACATTCATTGATACCCACTCAGGGCAGGCCATGAATGATTATATTTGTGCTTTACAACACACTTTAACTTTAATCTACTGGTGAACAGTGCCACCTAGGGATTGCCTCAATAAAAAAATTAACCATTAAAGGAAAAGTTCAAATTTTTGAAGTGGGGTTTAATATGGAACTTATCCATAGTCAGCGTGTTACCTGAAGTAAATGGCTGTCTGTACACCCTCAGTTTGGAGAAGAAAGCAGGAATACTGGCATGGAAGTTTAGCAATGTAACAGCAAAACAAATTTTAGCCACCGAGACAAAGTTAGTTTAATTAGTTTATTAGTTTTAGTCTATGCAAATTTTGAACATTTTCACCACTTTGCCGTGCTATCAGACAGCCCTTTCCCAAAGCTTTCTCCAAAGCATCCAGGCTTCTTTGACAAAAACAGTAATTTTACCTTGCCACAGCAACTTCTGTGGGGTAAAATTACTATTTTTTCAATGGTGTGTGGATGGATATAACGGTTAGTTCCCTATTGGAAAGTGCTGAAAATATTCTAAATATAGAATATACTGAAACTGATATAATTATATTTGTTTTAGATGGCTAAAATATGTTTTACTGTTGCCCCCGTACATTGCTTAGCTTCTGTGCCAGTACTCCGGCCTGCTTCGCTGAACTGGAGGCAAGCAGAGCGCCATCTTCTGTATGTAACAAACTGACTGGATATGTAACTCATTCAGCCCTACTTCAAAATATCTGAACTGTTCCTTTAAGGTGGTTAGTCACATTTCCCCTGTTATCAGTGCCAGTGCAGACTTCACACACTCTGCTGTCCTGGCAAAGAAAAACACTGCATGAAAGCATGAGGTCAGAAAGTATCACCTAAAAGGCATCACATTTAATAAATATCTTTTAGCTGGGTCTTCTCCCACATCATCACCAGTACACAAGTCAAGACCCTTTGAATGCCCATTCTTCATAGCCAGACGTTGTTTTTTTTTGGTACATCAAAGCCTTTTTTTTTAGGATCTCGACTTTACATTCCATTTGTCCACAATCAAATCTGTCAAAATCTCCTGAGCATTATCGATCTACATTTATACACTGAAACATATCAATAAACACGAGAAACTCAAAACATGACAGGATGACAAAGGTGCTCTCCATGACACTGAAAATTCACAAAAATACTGTATTGTCTGAGTCACCTGAACCAACAGCAGGTTGGCTTTTTTCTCCCAATGTAAACATAGACTGGTTGATAATTCTAACCATTAAAGTTCACATTACTGACATTAATCAGGTAGAAGCAAAGAGATGAGCACAAGCAAAATAAATAGTTTTGAACACCGCTTGTTACAGTTTGGGGTCCATACTGTCATTGTTTGGTAGACATATTGGATTGTCATGTTAATGTTCATGTTTTGAACAATGATTAACACTTATAGACACATCTCCAGTCAGTCTTTCTCTCCATTGAGGTCAGTCATCTGTTCGCAGTACATCTGCAGTAGTCGGTCAGGTCAGTGCTGGTAGTGTGGTACAGGGATGTGCTGGTGGTGGTAGCTGCTGTGATGAGGAGAGTAGAGGAGCTCTGGGGTCTGAGGAGTCAGCCCGGTGCACAGAGGTTCATGGCTGCTCAGCACGGACGACAGGTACTTGGCCTCCTCAGTCAGCTGCTTCACCTCCTTCCTCAGGGCAGCGTTCTCCTTCTCCAGGTTCTCACTCTCCTGGAAACACAAGGATAGAATGTTTATTTGTTTATTAAGGACACGAGTGGTTTAACTAGTGTGTGGGTTGTTGGTAGACTGACAAGTAGGTTGGCAATTAGTGCCAGTGAAGCAATTTTGTGTTTCATTTGTTATTATTATTGAATTGTTGTAATTTATCAGAAGCAAATACAACAACAATGACATAAGGCCAGGGCAAAGGTTTAATCTACCCAAGATTTTGGTTTATGATCAAATACTTGCAAAACAAATTACTTTTCCATCAGTTTCAGCTGTACATTAGTAAATGTGAGCAAGCTGACACACTGAATAAAATATGAAAACTATGCCTCATAAGTATAATCTTAGCATTGCCACTGAAAGCATTTTAACATGTTGGGTTTAGTCTTAGACTCTCAGCATTCTTTTATTTCATGGCAGCCATTAGTTTCCATTCAGTTCAGTAGGTGTCAGCATCAGCATGTTGAAACTTTGATTGTAATATATATGTACTATATATTGTTCTTTTGCATTAGCAGAGAATAATACCATGATATCATGTAATATAAGTATAAGTATATATTTCATTTACTTTTAAGACTATACAAATTGTGTTTCTCTCCATCTTGAAATTAATGAAGACCAAAGGATTCTTGGGACTTAGTAAAAATACAAAAAAAATACAGCATGCCCTAGTTTGCCTCAGGTAATTTGAAAAAGTCACTGTCCTTTAACATCAACCTATGAATACTGATTCACACACAAACTACCTGCAGCTCACAAAAGCACCACAATCTTAAAAGTTGCCATTCTAACATTTTGGATGACATACGTATATTTTCCAAAACAAGCTCTCTAAAGTGTCTTTCATACTTGTCATCAATTTCAGAGATCGTATAAGTAGAGCAAAGTGTGCGAGTGGTTGAAAAAGATCTTTTTGGTGTGGGAATAGCAGGCGAGAAAAACTTCCACTTGGTTAAGGTCATCACACCATGGCCAGAAGATTATAATACCGAGCTGTGAGTCCTTACTGTCACAGAACCTTTGGGCAAACCCCTGTACTTGCGTCACTTAGCCAAATACAGCCCACTGCTATCAGCGCTTTACAAGAAGTGACTGCCTTCTTTCTCCCCTCCTGCCCACGACATACAATTTCAAGCTCATTTACACAGAAGAAAAAAATACTACTGAAGAAACAGGAAATAAGCTACGGTGTCATAGAGAGGGAAAATTCGCCTTCCTGTTTATCTAGTGAGACGAGAAAAGCCACAGTTCTGTGGTCCCCGGGTGTTCTCTGTGACTCTGAAAGGCTTTAAAGAGATTGATATATGCCATATTTCACTGGAAGGATTCACATTAATTCAAATCTCTGGATCAACGACAGCCTACACTGTGGCTTTTTTGAAGGTCAAAATCTCTTCAGTTTATCTGATAAAGTTCACAGAAACAGCTGCTCTGAAAACATCATGGTAACGGAGTAAAGACAGTGCAGCACAAATCATCTCAGTTTGAATGAGAAAGTAACACAGATAGTGGAAATGTGGTCAACATGTTGAAGTGTGAGCTGATGTAAGTTGTGGCAGCATGTTGAGTTATTTCAGGGTATAAAGGATCTATAACATTAATTGCATCATTTCTGTTGAAGTCAATGTGTTCATAGACGTGCTGCACGCACAGGTAACTGAAGATTTAAAATCTAGATAAGGAAGCGTCTGCACAGTTTTTTAAGTTGAGGACTGTTTTGTGCCAAGTCAAAAAAATAAAAGCTGAAACGACACTGACTACCATCTATCATACGAAATGAGCTGCACAAAAGAATAATGGGGACGACAAACAAAGCGGCTGGACCAAACAGCCACGGAGGGATTACTGATCGGGCCTACTGGGCATAGGCCCAGGGGTCCAAAGTGTAAGGGGAGCCAAGAACTAGCCTTCACCTACAAAATATCACTCCAAGAGACACATACCAACCAGGGATAGACGATCACAAAGAAACATAAAACAACTACAAAGCAACCAAAACTACCTCGAGGAGGTGCATAACAGCTTCAAAAAAATACAAAGAGACTCAAAATGACTATGAGAAGAGGAAAAACAACCACAACGTAATTAAAAAGTAACTACAGAGAGACAAAAAACTACAACAAAAAGTGTTGAAACAGACAAAAAATGAACTACAAAAGATCAAAACAGTTACAAAGTAACAGAAAACAATTGCAAATACCAAAAAAAAACGGACCTCAAAGAAACACAAAATGACCGCAGAGAGATGTGTAACAACTAGTTGTTGCCCAGGGGCCCATTGTCTCATCGTCCGCCCATGCGAACACCCTTCTGTTATCATATTCAGCGCTGCAATCTTTGGTGCTGGATTCTGCTGCAAAAGGGAGTGAATGCCCACACGTGCTAATTTATTCCTTTAGCTTCTACAAACACACAGAGCAGCATCCAAGTGTGCAGCCCAACAGAAGCCATGACACATCGCCACATGGTCAGGTAGCATTTTGTAAATATAGTACAAAATCATTCCTTTGGCAAAGCCTTGGGGCTGCACAGGCATCATTAATAGTTACCGTATTTTGGAAGGGTAGCCTAACTAATCTATCTGCTAAACATCCTGTGTGTGTGTATCTACAGAGAAATCCTTACATTTTCAGTCTTGGCTTTATCAAGGAACAGTCATGTTCCATTAGTACCATGAAATATCTTTTTGCACGTGTCTCTGTGGCAAAAGTCAGTCTTAAACTGTGTTAAGTATGAGTGTGGTGTGTAATGCAAAGAGAGAGCTCCTCACCAAGTGCAAGCTGTCAGCTTTCTGAGTTTGCCTCATCCTGCTCTTCTGAGCAGCAATCCGGTTCTTCTCTCTCCGCATCACCTTCTTTGCATCATCTGAGGAACTCTGAGAAAACACAAGTGTTGACAGTTAACGTGTGTGCAATGACATAAACATCAAGTGGCAAACTGACAGGCACAAAGATGGTCCTCACACTTGAGGTCTCTGGCTCTTGCTGATGGGTATATGTGTGAAGTGGGATTGTCGCTTGTTTTAATGACAGTTTGACAGAAGGTACACCTAATGGGCAGGGTCGGGGAGTGGCTGAGTCATCGGTTAGGTATAACGCACACCCTGTTTCATGTCCTGAACACTCGATTTTCTTGGTATCGTAATAACTAATCCATTTCAAAATGCTGAGTCAGTTGAACATCAAAGAGATAACAAATTCATTATCTAACGTCTTCTGAATTGTCCGTTAATGCATTGCAGAAAACCCCCCCAAAACAACTAATGCTGCTGGAGATTGCTTAATCGACGTAAAATGAGGCTTCCAGCTTGTACTACGTATAAAACAACAGCAATATTTCCACAACACTAGATCAAGAAAATGAACAACAACGTGTGCAAGAGAATGGCACATGTGAAGTAGTCTCACGTGCAGAGGAACGTACAGTACATACAGTTTTTAACACGCTGTCTGTTCCTGACAGCTCTCCAATCATTCACAGTTTGAGAGACTTGCTAAAACAAAGGATTCCCACAACTTGGACGAGTGATACATTTTGCAATTCACAAAAGCCTACACTTGAAGCGAGTCATGCCTCCTGCAGCCCATGTGTGCATGTGAAACACTTCTGAAAAACTGTGAAACGAGCCAACAGATAGAACTAGTGTCTCTTTGATAGGCTGTGTTGCTGCCCACTAGATATGCATCAAACACAGCATCCAATCGCAGATTTTGTAGCGTTTAATTCACATGATTTGTATTTAATCCATAGATCTTTAGTGTAAATAGGAGTAAACCAAGTACATTATTGAGAAAGTACATGAAAGCGCACACTTACCGGCCTGCTTCCAGGTGATGGGGACTTGTAGCTTGTGTCATTGCTGTCAGAGCCCTGAGCCATAGCCAACCGCGGCGACTGAAACCGTGTGTCTTTGTCCACTTCTGCTTTGTGTTTTTGAGTATGTGTGTGTGGTTTGTGTGTGATAGAGAGAGAGAGAGAAAGACCGAAAGAGAGAGTCTGTGTAGCAGAACCAGTGCTGAGAAGAATTTGGCTTAATGAGGCTCTTTCTTCCCTCTTTTCTTTCCCTTTCTGTCACTCCTCCTTCTCTTTCACTCTCTCGCTCACGCTCTCTTCCTTTATCTCTCTCTCTCTCTCTCTCTCTCTCTCTCTCTCTCTCTCTCTCTCTCTGTGACACACACACTGTGAGACTAGCTGTCTGTCTAATTAGCTGTATCTGATGTGGCTTCTGGTAAGAATCTGGGTAAGTTGCATTAGACTGGAAGTCACATGTCTGGTGGAAAGTTAAAGCACATAAGGTAATCTTGTAAACTCCAGAAAAATAACATATTGGGGGTTTAAGTTACAATTTGAATAAAAATGGGTGGATATTACCAGTATCAGAAAAAGTTTTAAAACTGACCTTGCTCGCTATATATAAAAAAATGATAGTGGTTCAATCAAAACGAAATTAAAACTAACTTTCACTTAAACGCCCAGTAACCAGATGCATAAAACCACTTACCACTTAAACCACGTAAATATTCATCTAATGATGCCTTAAAATAATTTGTTGCATAAAATCAACATGACTTCCTTCGGATGTTGTAAGGAAAAAACCCTTTGACCTCAAGGTGTTTGCCCTTACCTATTGAGTATTCTCTTGTAAGCAGGTTTTTTCTGCAGATTTTTTTAAGAGACCCGTACCAGTCTCTTTAACGTGAAACAATTTACTGGAAAATAAAACAACGGCTGAATGTATAGTGATTGAGGAGGAGGGGTAGATACAGAAACACAATTTTCAGGAAAGGAAAAATGTTAACCACCAACATGTATTGTGTTAACATTTCGTCACACTGTTAAAATAATCGCCATTTTTTTGTCAAAATTGTTTTTTTTTTTACCTAAATCATCTCCTCATGACGCCGGCCACCTATGGTAAAATCGCCTACATCCTCAGTTGATCAGATCATGTGATTTTACCCCTTTAAGATCATCACTTCTTGACAATTCATAGGCATCAGATAAGAACCCAGCAAGGAAGAGCTAGAGGGTTTAGTTTAGTTTATCACTGTTTTATTGTTGACACTAATATTGGTAACACTTTATTTTGAAGGTGTCTACATTACATGACATGAGTGTGTCATAAACATGACATGGGATGTGTCATGAACATTAATGACACTTTGAAGTAACATTAATGCTCATGATGCTTGTCATGTCATGTTTCTGACAGGCTTGTGTGACTCTTATGTAGACACCTTCAAAATAAAGTGTTACCATATCTTGCTTCAGTCACAAAGGCATGTTCAAAAAGTCAAGCCTAAGTAATTTATTTCTCTTAAGTTACATAATTTACACACAGTGTTATTACTATGCCAATAGCCATCCTTTGTTACATCCTTTTTGAGTGAAATGGTCAATAAATGTCATATGTTACACTTTTGGTGAAGTTTTTTATGTTTCCTGCAAAACTTGAAAAAATGAGTTTGGCGATTATTTTAACAGGGTGACGATTTGCACTAGCATCAGCAGCTTAACAATCTACAACTTCCAAAAAGTTGGGACGCTTGAATTCAGCGTGAAGTTCATCAGTTGGCACATGAAATATATGGTCTTCGTACAGTTTTTAATTGAATATTTGTCACAAACAATTAGCAAATTGTCACATTTTATTTTATTCACATTGTCCCAACCTTTAACGTTAGCTAGCCAGATGTTAGCATAACAGTCTCGTATATTAACCATATTAACACTCATGAGCTAGTGTTTTATCAACACTCACCACTTTTAGTCGACTCCTTTAGATGTTTGGATATCTCTGTTGTTCACAGTAATATTTTTCATTTCTTCGAGGGTTGGTTTTCACAGAAAGATATCTCACTACTATTCTGTCAGCTAAAGCTAGTTCTTGCCGCGCTGTAACCATGGTAATTGAAGTGCACACAGGTGCTGTATTATGACAGTAACTGCCGTTAAAGGTAAACACTGGGAGGCAACCTAAGAGACCTAATGCAATGCTGCTAAATTAATCACAGCTTGGGGAAAGATTTTGCATATGTGACACATTTAAGTTTAAAACTTTAGTAGTAGTTTATGCACAGATATTGACCCTACTAGCAGACTACTTACTTTCTGTTATATCTCACAGGTGCTATTATTCACATTTTATGACTTTATATCAGTGCTTTCTGTTTCTGCTTTAATTAGTTGTTATCATAATTCCTTTGCAGTTTAAAATATGGAACTATGTATTGGTTCATGTTTGCCATGGGTCCTAATTTAAAGTATCACTCACTAGGAGCAGCATTTTTCTCAGTCTGATCAGGGTATTTTTGTTTTATTCAATATACAATTAAACTGTAACTCATCTAAATAAATGTTATTTTTTTCTTGAGATCATATTTATAGAGACACAACTAATACTGTTTCTGGAAGAAATACATTAACATTTTGCTGTGGTTGTTGTTTCTTACACTAGTTTATTTTTGGGGTCCCTGGTGACCCCAGTTAATAAGGTAAATATGTTGGTAGGATGAAGGTTAACCCTGCTGCAACCTATTTGTTTCACTTGTCCTTATGTATCTGTATATGTCTTTGTGCAAGCATGTTACAAAGGCATAGCGGGCATTCCCTCTTCCTCTTTTTTTAGCAGCCACATCTGATACGTTTCGACCAAATCCTCAAGAGACAGTACATCCTAAAACTCCACATGGATGACTGAGTTGTGAATATTTACACACACTTCATGGTAATTTCCAGAAGTGTACCATGCTTTCTTGCACCAGCTGCAATAAGGTGAGGCTACGTGGAGGGCCGTGGGGCTCCCCAAAACCCCACGGAGAATTCCCTCACTCTATTTCACTCTAAATGACTTTCTGTGAAGATGAAGTGTGGGGAATCTTCAAGAAAATGTACAGTATGAGGAGCTTACATGTACACAGTGGTGTGGTATGACACATACTGCAGCTTTAACAGCCAACAAAATCTGCATTAAAAAGTCACGGCGGACTGCTGCATATGTGACTTCTTGTATTATTTTCTTGTTTACCTCCATCACGAGGTAGCATTTGGTGATGCAAGAACAAGATTTTCTTGTGAGGAAAAAAAAAGAATCAGGACCAAAACAGCTTTGCTCGGCAGAACAGCCCTCCCACACAAAAACATGTTCTACCATCACAGGAATTTTGAAGAGCTTGGGCAAGGCCAGACATTTCTAATACTTGGCATTTAACGCTGTCCAAAAGAGTTGAGACTGTAAAAAGAAAAGAAAGAGGAGGAAAGCTGATTAGTCAAATTCTGCTTTAACCAGGGCACAGACACAATACAGTACAAATATAGAAAAACAAAACAAGTCTACAGCTTTGACTTAGTGCGGTGAGTTTATTTCAAAGCCTGAAATGACCTGAAGCTGCAAGGGATACGACCAGGCCTGAAGTAATTAGATTATTTACTTAAGTAAAAGTACTAAAATATATATAAATTATACATTAATAAATAATATCAGCTTAATGTACTTAAAGTATTAAAATTGCTCTGTCAGTGCTTTACTATTATATGAAGATGATAAAAAGTACTGCTGCCTAATGTGCATGTTGCATTTAACTGCTGTAGATGTGCAAGGGATTTTAATGACAACTGCTAAAGAAACACTTTATCCTTCAGTTTAACAGAAACATTTACATTTAAAAAAAATGGAAATAAATGGTTTTCACTGGACGGGAAGGGTGTCAAAAATATGTTAATCTTTTTTTTCCTTCATTTAAATTTTATTTATTTATTTAGTCAGATAAATGTTCATGGTTTTCACTGGACAGGAAGGCTGGGAAAAAAATAATTAATTTAATTTGTTATTATTATTTTTTTATTATTACAAGATTTCTCTTTGAGATGTAATGGAGTCCAGATATAATGTAGTATAAAAATGGAAATATTAAAGTAAAGTAAAAACCTCAAATTTAAATATAGAACATGAGTAGGCCTAAATGTATTTAATTTTTATTTATTTTTAAAACATACAGTTTTTAAAATGTTGAATGGATCATGATCATTTCACATTAAAGCAGAATTGCTTTTTCTGTGTTTGTCATTTTAATTCTGACGTTTTTCAGCGAGCTATTTGCGAGCTATTCCATCTGGAGATTAGTAAAACAAAGAGAGCTTTTTGCTCTCTTTTAATTCTGCAAATAATCAAGCTCTCAGAAGCAGCGAGACGTCACAAAACAGGCTTGATAGCAGCTTATCAAACAGAGTTCACACTCAACACATTTGGTCACCCAAATTCAGCCGGACTAAAATGTAGTATAGGTGACAGCTGATAAGTTTAAATTAATATCAGCAACTGCTGTCACAGTCACTCTTCTTCTTCAGGCCTCAGTTAGTTGGAAAAACCCCTGCAGGGCCATTTATTTTGTGGTCTCTCTTCCTTGGAAATGACTGTGGGAGGTTTCTAATAAGCACCAAATTATTGAGAGAAAGTGAAGAATCGTGTCGGCGCTGATGACCGTAAAAATAACACTGAGACACGTATTGTGAATTTAATTATACTGAACAGAGTATTCACTTCAAAACAAAGGCCATTTATGAGTCATAGCAAAAGTGTAAAGTCCACTCTGTAGAAAGTTGACTCTGAAGTCAGCATTTGAAAGTTATCATCAGGAGATACACATGTACAGCACAGTCCTGAGAATTATGCTGATATAAAGTTATTTTAACCACTCAGTTACATATGAAGAGTTGGGTTGCTGAAATAATGACCACTAGGTTGCCTGGCACAGGTCAGGTCACCTGCTTGTCATTTAAAAAAAAAAGAATGTGGCACTATGTCAATGCGGGAAACACTGAACTTTCCACCCTTAGTCCTAAGGTTTAGACTATACACATACTTTTGGTTCTCTTTGTTTTAAAAATGATTTAAGGCAGGAACATTTCTGACTTTGATGCCACACAAGGTGTTACAAAATGCTGTATTGTTTGCACGTTGCGTCAGTTTCAAGAAACACTTCCTCCTTAACTGAAAAATGATCCATTTATTATTCTGTCATACCGTTACAACTAAGACAGGAAGACAAATCCTAATATCATAGATAAAGCTGCGAGGAACTTACACCTGACATTTCAGTCTGATTATGAATGATCTCATCTGTATTCCAGTGAAGAGTGTTGAAATGCAAAGAAGTGATCGGAGTGATAATAGATACAACTAAATACACACTATGTTGATGATTTGAATGAACCTAATAAAACATCAGGCATCTTTTGAATGTGAGAAGCCAATATGGAAATTAGGTTACAATGCCTCATTTCAATTGAATGGATGAATGAAAGGGCATGGAGTTTGTTAAACAGCCTATTGAAACTGATAGTTTGAAGAAAAGCCTCATATAGTAGTTGAACTGGCGCCACCTATCTCATGAGAGATATTCAGGTGGTTGGTGTAGTAGCAGGTGTGGTCCAGGTGGAGGCGGTGTGGGACAGCTGCAGCAGCTGGTTTGTGTGTGTTTTTGGTGAGACTAAGAAGAGGAATCCGCTGGTGTGTGGTATAAATATGTAAGGTTTGAGTGTTTGTATGAAAAGAGTAGTGAGTTGTTGTGTGTAAAAGACTGGGTCCCGCTGTATTACTCAGGCTGCACTACAGCGTCTATTCACAGGCGCGATCCCACTACTGAGCGGCACGGGGGCTTTGACCTGCTCCGTTTCCGACCTGGGCCGGTGCACCCCTCCTTAGACGACCTGGTGGTCCCGAGCTCCCTCAGGAGCACCATATCGATACCGAACTTAGTGCGGACACCCGATCGGCATAGTCCGCTGCAGCTCAGAGCTCCTGAGCTCAAACGCTCCGCCAGCCTCAGCCTCCCGGTAGCTTGGATTACAGGCGCGCGCCACCGCACCCGGCGAGGAAGAAGCTCGCTCATAGTGCTTATGACTTTAACTGAAGTGACGTCACCAGGGAGCGCGCTGCAGCGGCCTCTAGCGGCCGGAAATAAATCTGTTTATATTTCATTTTTTTTCAATATATTTTAGTTTTTTTGCAGATTTTATATTATTATGATTATATCTATTATGTATATATCATAGAGTTATCTACATCATTGTTTTATTTGTTTTACTTTTATTCTATTTCATTGTATATGTTAATTCCATTTAATCTTTTTTTTATGTTCCTGTGTCCTATTCCATTTATGCTGCTTCGACAGCAAATGTCCCCTCGTGGATAAATAAATGTCTATCTGTGATAATATGCATTTCTGTTGTGGTTTCATGAATGAGGAGAACAATAGGTGGTCGTTTAAAGCACATTTACTCCATACGTCGGATTCAGTTCTGGCATGCTTCAGAATGAATGAAAAGGTTACAGAGACTGAAACTTCTTATATACTCGTCGTGGCACGGTGCCAGTTATTCTGGTACATTGAAGGTTGCTTAACTTTGAGTTTATACGGTAAAGTTGTCAACACACGTAATATATGTGGTCATCTGTGGTCAGCTTATAAGGTCAGCCTGTCAACATCTTACTCAAGTGGTCAGAGGAGACACAAGTCTTATTCCTCAAATACACACATTCCTAAGTATAAATTTATGCTGAGTTTATGAATGCATGCTGTGCAATTACAAAGAATACATCCTAACAGTCTGTCTGTCTGTTCACTTACATCACTCTCTGTCCAGTCTCCATAGTACACAGCCAATCTAGATCAGAATAGCTATACATATGTTCTCTTAACTGCGTTATCATAATCTTTTCATAAAAAATGAAATATTCCATTCTTCTCACTTTTCTCAGAAATCATCTCGAAGAGCACACAAACTATAACATGTGATTGGAACATAGAAAGAAATGTATATTTATATTCTTTGTGGTTGTTTTTTCCCAATGTAAAGTCATTTTCTTAGTATTCCCCCATTTTGATATCACATAGACAAATACACAAATCATCACAAAATGGGATCAGATTTTCTGTTGGACAAATACGTTTTGGACATTTTTATATTTGAACAGTTGTTCATGAATTGCTCACCTTCTACAGTGAAGTCGAATGAATCAGTCAATGTACAGCTGTAATGATGAAGCCTGCTCATCATTTATTGATGACATATACATCTTGACTTCATAAATGAAGTAACTCATATAGTATAGTATATTTGTCAGCATCTCATGGTATATACATTTGGAACAACTTCTTAATTTTCAGCGAATCCAATCTTCCAGCTTGATAGAGTTAAGGAAATATATGGTTTTCTAATAATAATATAAACGAATGAATAAATGCTATGTGCTGCGGCATGGGCTTGTGCCTGATCTGAGAGATAAAATCTCCACTGAACAGCCAAAAACTATCATCCTTAACACAGTCAGTCCTTTATAAAACTAATTTTTTTTTTAGATCATCTATCAGTGGTAAACATGTGCATGCGCTAATATTATTAAACATGATAAATGATGAGATGACATGGGTTTAAAGTTCATTGTGGAGTACTTTAATATTCTGAGAGCATGAGCAAAGAACCTCTTCATCTTACAAAAAAACTTGTAAACTCTTAAAAATCTCCAAACAATACATTAAAATGAAGTGAAGCAACAATTAAAGAATGAAAATATAGACAGATATCTTCCATCGCTTTACATGTTGACCTTAGGCAGACTTCTGTCTGGATTTTATTAGCTGCAAGAGAGAAAAACAGACAGCATATATTAGGTGCAGAAAATATAATACACATGACCTTACTTTAATAACAGCTTTAAAACTTTTATTAGGAGAAAACCTACATAAATTAATCATAATCGATTATCAACAGGCTCAAAAATCCAACCTGCTCTGTGTTTTTGTCCACTTCAGGGCGTGTCTCGGAGGCACAGATGTGGTTGGGTGGTAGAAGGTACATCCAGCCCGTTTACACTGCCCCGCAAAACGACAAGGCTGTAGATAAGAGAAGCAGAATTTAGAAAATCAGGCTGCACCTTAGGACGTGAGCACAAAGCTCTGACTTGAAGTATGAGAGCAAATAAAAGTCACTTTCAAATGCAAGTACTTCCCCTTTAAATAAATCCTACATTCATTCAAATTACAGAGTTTTTACATCTTTTTAAAAGTCAAATTCAAGCACTTTCAACATGCATTTTCAAGCTTCTCCTGCATCTTACAGCTGTGGTGAATTTCATATTTATATACAGTTAACTGATTATTTCAGTCCACCGTGAAAGCATGCTAGACAACTACTTTGTTTATTATCAGTTAAATAGTTATCTTGGTTGTTAGGTCCATAAAATGTCAGAAAACAGTGAAATTTGTCCATCCTAGTTTCTCTAAATCCATGTTGATGACTTTAAATGTCTAGTTTTATCAGTCCAAAACCTAAAGATATTCATTTTAATATGCTAAAAAACAGAAAAAGAGGAAAATCAAATCCATATTGAGACTGAAAATAGCATGTTTTTATTGCCATTCATAGAAAATTTCCAATTTCAAGCACTTTATTCAAACCTTGAAAACACCAAATTAAAATTCAAGTGCTTTCAAGGATTTCCCAACACTTGTAGGAACCCTGAAATCACCATGACAGAATAAGAGCTCCATATTAAAATGTTCTACCTTAGGATGATAAAATGGACAGTCCATCTTTTTGCACTCTGGGAAGAAACGGCACACGCTCGCTGTTTTCACTGGCTGCGCTGCTGTAAACACAAAGAGGCAAGTTAGAGGTGCGGACTAGAAGATGTTCACATCCTCTATGTGTTGCTGCTTTACTTCAGGCTGAACAATGTGTGTTGAATCACAGATGTAATGAGAGAGTACCTGGCCTGGGTGGAGGAGCAGCTATGCTTCTTCGGCTGACATGAGTGAAGGGACAGTCTGGCTTGGTGCACCTGGCGTCGTATTTACAATTAGGATGCACGAAAAGGCATTTATCCCCAAACTTGCAAGTTGGAAAAGTCCTTCAGAGAAAAACAAAGAAATGATTGAAATTAGTACTGAGCGATAATTAGTCCATTATCATTATATTTCTACAGCTCATTTACAGTAAATACTCACTTGCACTGTGTTGTAGGGTGATGGTACATACAGTCATCTCCACTTTTACACACCGGCCAGAACTTGCAGCGCTCCATCGCCTTCTGTTTCTTTAAAGGGACGGCATCCTCTTCCACCATGTCAATGTCCATCACGTCGTCTGTCAAAACAGGACAGAATGTAAATCTTTCACTGAAGCACTTTGTAAATGTGTTTGTAATACAAGTTATGATTATTGTGATAAAACCCCTCACCTTCTGCTAACGTGATTCCTCCCTGTAGTCTGTGAAGGATGCTGAGTTTGGGCTCCCTGTTGACGTGGGCTGCTCCCTCTGTGACTTTTGTGGGTGGTCTCACCTCATCCAGCTCCATCTCACAGTCTGCGAGATTCCCCAGGGGACTCGGCACTCCATCTAATGTTACTATGAACTTAGGACTGGCAGAGTCAACGCCCTCCTTACTGGTGTGACAAAAGAAAAGAGAAAATGGTATATGTGACAAATGCTCATGTATAAAAAGAAAAAAAGTATTTTTACTGACTTGGATCACTGACTCTCAGACTGTAAATTGAACAAATCTTTTTATTAAGTAATTTCATTTTAACTAGTGCGGCGCCCACAGCCATGTAGCTGAGCATACGGCTGTCACATGACAAATTAATGAAAGTCACGAACCTGACGATCTATTATGAGACGCGAACAAGTCGACTCATTTCTGCTGCTCAGCCCACAGCCCTGCGGCTGAGCCTCTACAGCTGTCACATGACAAATGAACAAGGGACTCAAACTTGAAGATGCAGACTTGAGTAGCGAACTAATAATTTCCAATTCCTGTCCTGACTGAGCTTATACAGCTGCCACGTGACGAGGCAACATACTGCGTGAAAATGAACGAATCAGTCACTGAAGCCCCTTTCATAGTGCCGTTTCATGCCGGGACATTTAGGGCTCTGTAACGCCTGGCCTCCACTATGAACGTGCTGAAGCGAGATGCAGGGATCAAATGATCCCACCAAATTTCCGCCTCCAGAGGTAGTCTCAGAGGCGGAAAATTGGTGGGACTGTTGGATGCGGGACCACCATGAACAGGACAGCCTGGCAAGCTGGGACATTTGACATCTACACACCTCCAACTTGGTCCAACAGTTGTTGAATCACAGTTCACTGCGGCCACCGTTCATTGTAAACAAAGCCGCATGCTAACTGTACACGTGGTGTCCGCCTCTGATTGTAAACAAACTGCCGTCGCTAACTGTGCACAGAGTGTCCGGTTCTTGTTGTAAACAAACAGAGGTCGCTAAGTGAACACATGCTGCTGCAGCACGTACATACTGTATTGCCACAGAACTAACTGTGTAACCTATTAGCATTGTGCTACTGCGCAACACTGCTGCTGCTCTGACTATAATTTCCTCCCACCTCGTTCTGCAACGCCAGACTGCACCATGAAAGGGCACGAATATCATGCCTCCGTGGGATCACTATGAACACCCTAAGGCGAAAAGACGTGTGAAGGAAGTTTCCTGCATGGTGGGACATGAAGTAGGCGGCGACCTACTTGATATTCAAAACGCTAGGCCTTGTGGGAACTTGTGAAGTTAACTCTGATAACACCATGGTTGAGGGGAACATGTAGATCAGGGGGCTCTGTCCTGATGTGATGTATAGGGCAGGAAGATAGGGCCACATTGAGACTTGCTGAAGAATCAATGCTGGGAAATACAACAGATATAAGTCGAGCGGTGTACGGGACTTTGTTGTACTGTGAAAGAGCCATTCGGGATTGTGCGGTGTATGGAATACGAATGTGCTAATAAAACTTGCTGAACAGAGTATTGAGTGCTTTGTGTTTGGCCAGCTCACCCATTAACTTAGTGCAGTTGTCAAAATTGCCACAACAGACAGCCCAGTTCTTTGCGGATATACTGTGGGACATTTGCGGGATGGCACTATAAAAAGGGGCTTGAAACTACTCATTACTCCCCTGTCACATAAAAGATTAGTTCAAAGTCAATGATGCATTCACGCACAACAAACCACTAACTCCCCCTATGTGTGTACCTGGCCTGGACAGTGCGTGGTATAGCTGAATGGACTTCTCCTTTGCCCTGAGGACGCTGCTGGCTTCTGGCTGCGGATTCTCCCAGCTGGGGTCGGCTCATTATGAAGGAGCGAGTATCAAATGGCTTTGACTCGCTGCCTGCTGCCACCTCAACACCTAGAGATACATCACAAAGACATACAAATCACTGAAGACAATATTCTGGGATATTTATTATTTTTTGAATATTCTAAGTTCAAAAACATTTGTGAGGGAACTTTTTATTACAGTGCTATTCTAAGGTAAACCCATAAAAGGAAAACTTTGCAAAAAACACTCACCATAGTCACCCTGCTCGCCTCTATCAGTGCTCTCTGTTATGTCCAGCTGGAGGCGTGAAGCTAAAGATCTCGCTGGAGCTGTGAGGAAAACATCAGTAGAGTCATCAGTGGAGTAAAATACTGACAATTTTAATAGTACTATGATTCTGGCTTTTAGTTGGCAGAGTGTTGAATCATTTTAAACCCCACCGGTTTGAAAGGGATGCTTTCTTTTAAAAAAATTATCTATTTAACATTGCCAGAAACTGTAGAAACAGAAGTTATTGTTGGATTTTTACGGCGGGACATTTTTGTGGGATTATGTGTGACAAACAAACTTTTCAGGAAAGTTAACCAAAATTTAAACTAAACATTGAAATATTCAAAATCATTCTATTCTACATTGCTCATTTTAAACCTCCCCCAAAAACGCAACACTCCAACCAGTTGCTGTAAAAAACATAACTTTCTGAACCATGACTGAATTAACTGAGACCAACAGGCACGTAACAAAAATTGTGTATTCTCTGAGGGCTGTTTACGCTGAGTGGAGAAGTTGGAAAAAATGTAATAGTATTGGTCACACTTATTGACACTTGGAAAATTATGCATATAGTTTCCACTTTTTGTCAAGAAAAAAGTTTCCATAGAGGTGCATGACATACACTGCAGAGGGAAACAAGGCCACAGTGAGTAAAATTTGACAGGGACAGTATTTCAACTCTTCACATACCAGGTGTTCTGGAAGGAGGTAGTTCTGCGGAGGTGTAGGTCTGAACCCTGGGGGCCAGGCTGTGGAGGTGCTCCTGGACCAGCTGGATGGCTGCACTCATCTCTTCAGTGCTAGCGATGCGAGTACGAGGAGCCACAGGAACAGTCTGTCTCTGTGGTACTGTGGGGGAAAGAGAGAGGTCAGTGAAGGAAAGTGGTAACAGGGATGCATGACCTGCAGTTAACTCATTTAGACCTAGGCCTGTCTAAAAAAAACCAACACCCTCTAAAACCTAAGCATGGTTTCCAAAAAACCTCCCAATGCCAGAATAATTAATTTCTCAGACTCTGTAGCTGACAGAGACATGAAATAAATAACATTTTAAAGGTTGGACCCTTGGCTTTAACTGTATAGAATTATGTTTGTCCTGAAATTCATATCATAATCAACATCATAAAATGATAGGAAGAATTATCCAATTTCTCAGCCCCTGTAGCACATGGAATAATAACCACATAAACCCCTTGCTTTGACTGTAAATAATTGCCTTGTCCTAAAAAACATTTTTTTTAAAACATCAATTAACAACAACAACAACAGGCCTCTGAGTCACTCCCCTCGTCCGTCACTGTCTGTCACAGACGTGCATGAATGCGTGTGATTTGGATGGTCTTGTCACTGTTCAATTTTATTTTCTGTCAACTCTTCCGTGTGGAGGCCTGGAAGAATTTTGTCTTTGTTTTGTTTTTCCCCGTTCGGGTCCCACGCGTGTATTTAGGCGAAACATCATCAGTTATGAGTCTTAAAAAAGATGAGATCATCCAAAACACATAGAGGTTGAATCTGGTTTAAAATGGTTAAATAACAGAATGTTGGTTCCTGTTTAGACAGAGTCGATCTGGACAGAAAACACAAAAGTTGCGTAGCGTTCTCACTTTTTATTCTGCATTTAGACAATCGTCTTTAGGGGGAAATCTGCGAGACGCAAAAGTCTGCTTGCTTTGATTGGTCATTCTCAACCAGATGCACTGCTGGGACATCCTGTGGCTACCAGTTAGCGGCTAGCACCAAAACAACATTGTTTAATTGTGGAATTATGGATTATTATGCAAAGAAATGGATCAATGTGGGATTTATTGGTTTGGATAAACTCTTCAAAAAACACTGTTGTTCCATGCTGGACTATAAAACCTCTGGAAGGCGTACAATGACACTAGGGGTGCACCGAACGATCGACCAGCCGATCGATCGGCGCCGATTTCCTTAATTTTGCGGGATCGGTGATCGGCCGATTCTTTTACGTCAAACCGATCTTATCTTACTCGGAGGCCGGCTCGTTAAGAAGAGCCGCCGTTAGCAGCAGTTAGCTACAGTTAGCTCTGTAGCAGTACAGTGTGTATGTGCTGCTGCTGCAGGAGGTGTTCACTTAGCGATCTCTGTTTGTTTACAACAAGCACCGACAATCTGTTTCTTCTTCTACAGTTTGGCATCTAGCACGCCACACTCTATAATCAAATGCTACGCTGCCCCCGTGTGGAAGGCACCAGTAATACAACTTTTTTTCCTTCCAGATATGATGAACTATTCGATTTGTTTGATTTAATGACTATTCGAATATTCGAAAATCGATGCCCATCCCTAGTTGTATGTATGTTGTACTATAACGAAACGAACGACACTTTATTTATGGTTGCAGTTCTTTTGTTAGTATGTCCTGTAAATTGTTGCTATTTATTATAAGTTCAGTATTTATTAACTACCTCAGGCATTGTGATTTCCTTTATTTGTTAAAAAAAAATACTGCTGTGTTATTGTTTTCAATAAAATAAGATTCAAACATTGAAGGTTCAATTAGTTCAGAGTTGTAAAAAAATCGGTATCGGCCAAAATCGGAATCGGCAGGTCAGGGTTTTTAAAAATCGGCGATCGGCCAGAAAATTGCAATTGGTGCACCCCTTTATGACACCAAAGACCTCTTTGAAAGCTACAGGTCCAACGGAGCGACTGCATCCATTCAGGAGCTATTCAAATATTTATGGGCACAACTGATAAAATATTTTGTTGTTTTCAGCCAAGAGTGTGTCGTGTAAACAAGCCCTTAATGGTAAAATGTTGAACATACTTGTGGGATAGGCTGTAGTTTTGGTGATCGAGTCCTGAGCCTCAGAGATGGCTTTCAGTATCAGATTCCTGTTGGCTTGCTTGGCTGGAGGGAGAGTAGGCCTGAAACAACAGACACCACAGTAATGTTCAGCTCAGCAAAAATCAGCTGTCAGATCATGGCTCTAGTTTGAAAATGTATGCCATATGAAGTGTCAACACTGACTTTCGTTCTGGTTTGGAGGGCAGGGACACTCTGCTGGACAGGCCTCTGCCTCCGTAGCCTGTGTCCTCCTCTTCCAGATCATCGCTGTCTTCGTCTGCCACTCGGTTCACTCGCACCACTGAGCTTGCTACCGGAGCCTTGCGCTTCCGTGACAACTCCTCCTGCACAACAAAGAGAGCAGATTATTATCCTCATTCCCTTCCTTCCCTGCATCTGTCTGATCATTTGTCAACAGAAAGTGGCTCATCTCCTCACAGTACCTTACTGGATCCCGTTCTGGAGGTTCTGCTGCTTCTGCTGTCCTGCTGTCTGGAGTAAGAGGATCCTTCTGAGGGTCGGCATGTGTCCGCAGAGCTCACTGATGTGAACCTGCTCTGACCCGGTCTGTAGATTTCAGCTGTGGGTCTGCTAGCTGCGCTGCGTGTTCGACCATGGTTGGTGCCCATTTCTACAGGATCCTCAGCGATGAGGTCGTCATCCATCTCTGGTTTGATGTCAATAACAGCTTCTAAGGGGAGCGGCTCCATGAGGGGTTTAACAGTGGAGGTAAGTCGAGAGGAACTCTTCTCCAAGCTGCTTCTCCTGCTAACAAACAGAGGTATTTAAGTACATTTGCAGGCTCTGCCGTCAGGACAAATAAATCATTCTAGCTTTGCATTTGGCACCTGCTTTCATGAGCTGAACTGGACACGCGTGCTTCGGTCCTATCAGAGCGTGAGCTGGACACTGTCAGCACCTTCAGATCCTCTGCTCTGCTGTCCTCGTTTACAGATGAGCGGCTCTTCCCTGCCACAGCACCACTCTCCGACTGGAGCTGATGTCGACTGAGGGATGCAGGCTCTGGAACAGCCATGTAGGCAAGTGGAGAAAGAAAACATGAGCTCATCGTCACTAAAACTACACACTATGTGCATTTGGTAGGTAGAAAACAGTTTAAAAAGTGCAGAAAATCAACAATATCTGACTTACCGACTGCAACAGATCTTAACTTCTCGAGGACACCCTGCAGCCTAAAATCAACAAATCAACAAACCTCCGTTACAACAGATGGAGTCGTGTCGAGAATAGCCAAATAGAGATAAAAAATGCCGCTTCTTTCATATGTTACAAGAAAAGCAAAAACTTTTTGATAAAAAATGTAGTATTAGCCTGGAAATATACATCATTTTCATCATACCATGCTGTGAATTTAATAGTGTTGTTTCCAAGGAAAAGGGAGAGATCGTCAGCCATCTGTTGGGAGGTTTTCTTGTTTGCAACCATCACCATAATATAGTCTGGGAGCTCTTCATCTAAATTGGCAAAGAGAAGAAACAGATAAGTTACAGCTAGTAATGTGTGCTGGGGTGGCTAGTAACTAATTAAAAGTGATGCAAATAAGTAAAAGCTTTGTTATTTTTTAGTACTCTTCGTGTTCCTTTTTAAACTTTCACTAAACAATATGATCATAAGCAGTGCCCTACATAACAAAGCAATTGATTTGATTGGCAACATATAAAGATAACAATGGATACAGGCAATAATAATAGGCTAGGTAGCTAACAAGTATATTTTAAAGTGATCTTATCAATACCTCCATGTAAATACAAACTTTAGTAAAATAATTTCTTGAACAGAAAAGTGCAATAATGTCCCTGTGTGGAATAATATTATGAAGACTGTGAATTTTATAATTCAGTGTGCTTACAATTTGCTGTCATGTTTTTATTACTTTTAAAAAGTGCCTTTTTATTGTCCACTGATTAATGTTTTTATTAATCAGATTAATGTTTGTATTGCACGATCCCCTCTGCTGTTGTAAGACTAGCCCCTGTTGTGGGACTAATAAAGGAATATCTTTAAAAAAATGTTTTTTTCTGGGAAGTAACTATGTTGCACAGTGTCTACTTACAACCTGATGCACAGCAGATGTGACACTAATTATTAGAAAAAGAAACTTGAGACCTGGTTTGGGCTTGACCCACACAAATCAACATTGAAACACAGCATAACTCGTATTTGGAGTACTTTATCTTAAGTACCTTTATATTATTCACCTGAGTATGTTTGTCAAATTATTTTTTTTTACTTTGACTTGAATAGTTTTTCTATAAGAAATTGTACCTTTACTTGATTAAAGATGTGCAGTACTCATCTACTGAATGTGTGATTCTGCATTTTATTTACTTACCAATATATGCTCCAAGTTCTTGAAGCTTGCCCTTGATAGCAGCCTGAAACAGACCAAAAGTCCAATAGAGATGAGAACTTCACCACATAGCTAAATAAAGTACGGACAGCATCCTGGCTGCACTGATATTATTTATACACAGTTGTAACTTGTAACCGGTTGTAACCGACAATGCAGCGCCACGCATTGTTACTGAAGACTTTCCCATAATCAAACAAAAGTCTGATAACACGTATGTAAACCTGCCTGTTGAATACGTTATCTTTTTAGGTAACAAACTCCTTCACGGCCTTGAAAAATAAAACCATGTTACCATTCTGCCCGACTGAGAATTTACGCAAACGTGCTAATGCTAGCTAGCAACGTCCATGCTACTCTCACCGTAACCAGGCGTTAGCTCCGGAGCAAATCACTCATATCCATCTCATAATGGTACTCACTCTTATCTTCTTGCTGATCTCTGTGCCAATCTCCATGTTTGTCGTTTTATTCAAGTAAATAAGTTAAAAAAAAGAAGCGACTGTTTTTCCAGCTTCACTACTAACTGTTAGCCAACAGGGACAAATGTGACGTATGATCACGTGGTCAATCACGGTAGCCGAACGGAGACAAAATTAGATCAAAACAATTTGATTTTTTTCTTTCAGTAGTTTTTAAAATAGACATAATAAAGAGATAATAAATATAATGAAAGATGATAATAAAGATCTTATCTCTGTGTTTTTATCCATGGTTTTAAATGTTTATATGGAATCGTATTGCTGCCACACTAATAATAAGGCTCAGTATCACATAACAATCTCTTTTTCACGTTTTAACAATGTATTTATCACTTTATAACATGAAAATCTCACGTTATGACGTGAAAATATCTCTATCTTAAAATATCATGAAAATATCACGTTATAACATATATAACCTAATAATTTTATTACAAAGACTTAAATATTTTTAATCAAAGAGAGTTTCAGGCTCAGACACAA
Source organism: Centropristis striata (assembly GCF_030273125.1). Lineage (NCBI taxonomy): Eukaryota > Metazoa > Chordata > Actinopteri > Perciformes > Serranidae > Centropristis > Centropristis striata. The sequence continues at coordinate 14,727,055 of NC_081534.1, read as the reverse complement.
TAATAATAATAATAATAATAATAATAATAATAATAATAATAATACATTGCATTTATATAGCGCTTTTCTAAGCACTCAAAGACGATAGGCAATAAATAAACAAAATAAAAAAATAAAATAAAATAAAATTCAGTGGTTTAATCAATATTAATTATGTCAATATTACAATCATCTGGCATCAAATTCACACAATATAAACATATAAAACAAAACATTTGTACTGGAGCCACAGGCTGCAGCTTCAATCAAAAATGAATCAAATCAAATTACTTTGAAATTAAGTGTTTCTTGATACAAATGAATGGTATTTTTGGTAATTATTTACGTGAACTATTGGATTACAGAATAAAATCAAAAGAGTAGATAACAACCACTCTGCAATTAAAACTGTTGCTGCTGTTTTGGTCCTTTTATACAAACCAGATGTAAATAATGCAAGTGGTATTTTGTGGCTGATGTCTATGTGAATAACCAGTAGCTGAATAAATATTTCTGAAATAATTATGGTAAAATAAAGATGTGTAGCTCAGACATGGCAACAATAATTTTGTTGAGTTGGTAGTTGTACTGTGTGGAGTGTTTATAAATGAATGGTATGAAATGAGAGGTATGAAATACCATTCCTTCATGAGCAGAAGAGTGCTGTATCCACTAGATGGCGTAAGAGACCAAAAAGAACACACCACTGTGATTTTCTTTTTCCCCTCACACAAGGACATGTCATATTCCATCAATGGATGACTTCCTTCAGCAAACAATGTTTGTGTAAAAACTGATTCAGAAACCAGAATCACTGACAGACGAGTCAAATAGTACATCTAACCATAGTTTTAAAAACATAATTCTGTTAACTTACACATTTATCATGGGTAGATTATGATACAATTATGGTAATTATTAGTCTTTTTGTGTTTATTTTGCATTGTTTTGTTGTGGTTTTGTGTTTCTTGGAATATTTTGTGTATTTTTTGGTCATTTTGTGTCTCTTTGTAGTTGTTTTATGTGTCTTTGTGGACTTTTTGTGTCTTGTGTTCTTTTAGCATCTCTTTATGGTTAATGTGTGTGTTTTCATGTGACATTTTGCAGGTGAAGGCCAGGGGGGGCCCCTGACCCTTTGGGTCCCTGAGCCTCATTCAGTAGCCCATCCATAGTCAAGTTAAATATTTAATGGGCCACATGCAAAGACATTCTGGGTGTGCAAGTACAATACATTTGTGTGAAAGAGAATACATAAAAGTATGAAAAAAACACAGTCCAGGTATGTATTAAATGTATTATACTTTAAAATAACATGAAATGCATGCAATGTACTTTACTGCATGTGTCCTTGTCTTTCTAATCGTCCATAGCTGTATGTTTCCCTCAGATATTATTTCCTGTTTTGCAGCCCCTCAATGCCACCCAACAATGACGGGAAGGATCTCGCTCGCCGTCTAGACAAGCGTCTAACACACTCTCCGCCACTGCCGTCTGCTCCGTCTCTTTGGCTGCTTTGTTCACACTGTCTGTCTGTGTTAATCAATGCTGATGCACAAACTGTTTGATGTGGAGAAACATCAGCTTCGTCTATTTTTTTTACAATCACGATGGGCCGCAGTTATATAAGAACAGACACTGACCTCTCTTAACTTTCCTGTAGATGCATACTGTATATACCTATTATCATTATGAGTACCATAGAATGTATTTTTTTCTTTAAATGTGTGGGTGAAGTACACTTATGCTACACCCCACTGAGTTTTACATCTGCACTGTATGAAAAATTACTGTTGGATAGAACAATGATGAGTTTGGTCTCAAGTTCTGTCAGCGTTTGCAGTCTTGCATCAGAAGTTCAAGTAAGGTAACGAATACAGCATCAGTTCCCTGGGGGATGACAGAGCAAGGTTATTCATGCATACAAAAGTGTTTATTGGTCCCACAGGAATATATATATATATATATATATATATATATATATATATATATATATATATATATATATATATATATATATATATATATATATTATTATTATTATTATTATTATTATTTTATTTTTTTTAACCGCATTTTAACCCAAACCTGAAGGTCACATTTTCTTATAAACCACCAGAAAATCATGGACTCATACTTGACCCTAAGGTGACACAAATCACAATCAGCTGTAGCTTCCATTTATCTTCCAGACTAGTTTCCTTTTCTGTGTGTTTTCAATGTGATTGAAAGAGGACCTTGAATGCCCCGGACAGAAACAGTGGTGTACGGCAGAACAAATTCCACTCAGGGCAGAGAGGTGCTCTATCTCATTGTTGTTCATTTCTCTAGTGCTTAATTGGATCAAGGCAGAGGCAAGACCGGTGCAGTGACCCTTGTAACAATAGTATTGCAACAACATCCATCAGCAGAGCCAAAACAGCCTTTGTACTGTACTGTAGCATCGCATGCAGCCAGTCTGCCCTGCTGCATGTTCTGAGGCATGGTGTATTTTTAACATCCAATGTGTACGCTCTCCTCTTCAATGTTACTGTGTGATTTTGGTGCAGTGTACACCAGATGCATGCTGTATTGATCATTACAGAGGCTAAAGGTCACATCCAATGATCTTACTGGACTATTTCTTGCCAAAAAAAAACCCCCCTCTACATTCTGTGACTGTTGGCAGCTTCATGAGGTTAACCATATCATTATCTTGAGATTTTCATGTCATTGTGCCTGTAGGGACCTCTGGTTAAGCCTTAGCTCACTGATAGCGCTTTGCAGCCCACACTGTACACAAGTGCTGGACTGTTGCAGGATAAATTAAATGATGAAGATATAACATATCAATGGGCTTTTACAGTTTGTTAGGGAAGGCAAGGTTGTTTATATTGCACATTTCAGCAACAAGACAATTCTAATTGCTTTACATAAAAGTGTATTTAAATGCAATAAAATAGTCAAGAGCCAAGAGAATGGAAACACACACAGGCTAAAATAGAAATAATTAGGTATAAAAACAAGAATAACAGCCACAGTGTAATGTGGGAAATAAGTGATTATTTGATTTAATTAAAGGCAGCTTTAAAAAAAAAAAAATCAGCTGCATTCACTGTAGATGGCTATTACATTGTTGCATGCATGTTATGTCTTATAGACTCCACATGCTATTTTTATAATGTTCATCATATTTAGCTTATTGATGGTCACTATCAGTGCATTAGCCATTCATGAGATGTCTGTGGTAACTACTGCTGGTTGCAGTGAACAATCAAAACATTTTTAGATAATTTCAGTCATAGGTTGGACATTCTTTTTCACTACCTGGGTCTTACTTTAATTACTATTTACTTTAGATGGGTTTCATTATGTTATGGTGACATTTGGTCAAAATTGGGGATGTTGCAACCTTCAGACTTCAATAGCCATTAATCTTTAGATCACATACAAGCCTTAAGTCTCTTTATCAGAAGATTGGAAATGTATTTTGCCCCCAAACCATTTAACACTTAATAAACCAACAACAGTATTCTCAGACTCGTCATACTTTTGTTTAAATATAATTATCACACTAGGTGCTTAATTTGCATGGAAATTTTGCCAACAACCCAGCAGCATCAGATATAATAAGAAGTGAAAAACACTTCTGAGAAGTGTTATGTTAATTCTAACTGCAGCTACCTTTTGTCATCTGTACTGTATGTATGCAACCGCAAATCCTGTGTCCTCTCCTGCACAGACTGCTTTGGTAATTCTACTTCCCTTTTCTTTGAAATGTTTTCACAAACTGAAAGACTTGACTCGTGAATCAGCTGATAAACTTCTGTGAATTTTCAACCGCAGGTGCTGTGATGACGATAGTTGTGCCACCTCTTCCTGACCCACAGACAGTGAAGAGCTGCTTCTGAAACCTCTTCACCACTGGGGAAAGTAATACTCTTCTAGTGTCATGTTGCAGCTTGGATAAGACAAGATCCTGCCTTGAGGCTGGAAAGAGGGAAAAGAAAGGATGGAAAGGTAGATTACAGAAAGAAAAGCCTTTAACAAAGACGTGCACAGGGAGATAATTCATTGCACCTGCTCTGACAATGTACAGAAACCTAATACAGGCTTTCCTGGATATGATGACACTTGAACGAAGCTGCTGCAGCTGGGTGTCGGCACACAATCACATTTCAATATTACACACGTACACACGCACAGAATGCATACAAAGTCACACAGTAGAAGAGCAGCTCAGATTTTGTGCACAAACTAATAATGAGACAGAGGTGGTGTCAGAAAAGTTCCAGTGGATTCATGCAGCAAAAGACAAAAACACCAAGCAATCAGTTAAAAGTGCTTGTTTGCAACCATGCGTGCAACAATATAATCTATTTTTCTTGAATTGTTTTGTGTATTGTGTCGAGAGAGGTTGACTCAGGAGCTTTTTTGACTATACACCCACATGCAAAAGAGTTAACCCAGTTATGATTCACGACATTTGAGCGTTGAAGCTTTTACTCATTAGTCTGGCAAGGAAGTGAAGGCCCATTAAGATTTACAGCTGGTCTAATCACTGTTGCCAAACCTGCTGGAGGTTCAGTGGAGGGACTCGGTGGGTCACTGCAGCACCGAGTCTGGAAGAGTCAGGGTTACACAGCTGGCAACATTTTCAAATATCCATCTTTGTGTTGTGTAGGAGTGCAGGTCAAGGGTTGAACAACATATTTAGAGAATTATACAACCTGGAAAGTGGTCTGCATTGCTACAAATCCACTCTGAGGAACTCTGTGAACTATGCACTGCAGTCTGTAATATGTGAACTTCTGTTACAGAGGTCTCATCAGTATGTAGGTTGTGCCATTACCATATTGCATCTACATTTATTATTAATTGGCCCTCAGGAGAACAGCATCATTTGTGAGGACTGAGTGTTTTGTTTGTGTTTGTATGAACCTTTTTTCTATTTCTTTACACACACACACACACACACACACACACACACACACACACACACACCAGCCAACCACACAGACTGAGCATGTTTTGGTAGCTTCTTCAAGAGACAGGAACTGGTTGTTAAGAACACACACTCTTGATCTGAATGATCTGAATGTATGAATATACAGAATAAGAGGATTTTAGGATCATATAAGGTAATTAATAAAATGCAGGATTGTATGATTGATTTCTGAGAAGACATTTTCAAAAAAATAGTTTCAAATTTGGGAAAATATTAAAATTTGCTTTGTTATTTTATTAGAAGATTGATACGTATGTCTGTGTAATATAAAGCTTCAATCAGAACCCAGTTAGTGTCACTAAGGATAAAAGGGGAGTTTGTCTGTAATCTCTAAACCCTATGTTCCCTCAGGCCTTTATTCCCTCAACCCTATGTTCCCTCAGGACTATGTTCCCTCAACCCCATATTTCCTTTAACCAGAGGTGAGACCGAGTCATTGTTTTGCAAGTCACAAGTAAGTCTCAAGTCTTGGCCCTCAAGTCAAGTCCCAACTCCAGACAGGCAAATCCCAAGTCAAGACAGACAAATCTCAAGTCAAGTCAAGTCCTAATAATAAGAACATTTTGCAAGAACATTCTTCAAACCCATTTTGGGGGGGAAAACAAGTGCATAACAAGAGCATTTTGCACTTTAACTAGTTCCACAGCTGCTTCTGTCCTGTCTTGTCTGTCGTTTTTTCTCTCACTAGTTTAGCACTGCTGCTACCAAACTTACTTAGCCGAGAAGCTAGCGTTAGCGTTCATTCAAAACTTACTGTTCTTCGTGCAACTTCAAATGTCGGACGAAGTTGGAAGTTGTTGCGTCTCCGTCTGTAATCTTCAAATCGCATATTTTAAATACTGCAATTTGCTTTTTGTTGACCACTTTGTGGTTTTTATACCCGAACGAAACTATCTTTGGTATAATTTTTGCCAATTGGTGCGGTTTTTTAACAGTTCTTCTTGATTGGATGGATGCTGTCGGATTAAAATAACGTGGATTGAATTTGATTGGATGTTGTGCTGACAGCACACGTCAGACACACAGACAGATAGCGAGAGACGCACACATTTACACAAAGAGAGATAGAGTGGTCCTTAGTAAAATACTTTTTAATCTTTGGGTTTTGGGGAAAGTTGTCTTTTCGAGTCAAAAGGCTCAAGTCCAAGTGAAATCACAAGTTATTAAGTCCAAGTTGAGTTGCAACTCTCTTTACATTTTGTCAAGTCAAATAAAAATTCATCAAATTCATGACTCAAGTCTGACAGTCTAAGTCATGTGACTCGAGTCCACACCTCAGCCTTCAACCCTATATTCCCTCAAACCTGTGTTCCCCAAGGCCTATGTTCACTCAAACGTATGTTCCTCAGGGCAGTGCCTCTGCTACTTCTCTCCAACCCTAAGCCTCACTAAGGGAACTTGGGGACATTTTCATTCTTTATGCTAAGCCAACTAGCTTGGAAAGCAAATCACAGTATTTCCCAAACATAATATATATAACTTTTCCTTTAAAGATTTAAGCTAACTGGGTGTTTACAGAGCAGGTTCTCTTTTTTCAAGCAACAAATGTAGTATTCTGACTTTACCACTTATTTCACACACAGAAATCTGTGGTTTGCTTTTTATTGCTTGGCTTGTGTTGATGCTTTAGGCCCAATAAAAAGTGTTACACCAACATTTTATGTGAGGTTATGTGTAATGGATGAACATTTTTATTTGTTGAGGAAGATGCGAGCACATATTTATTACCAATGGAGAGTATATCTGACAGGAGGCTATTAGAAAAGAATATTTACAATGCAGCAGCCATTGTAATTACATATAATTAAAAATCAATAAAAAGGTATAGAAGAAGAACCTAAATGCATTGGCTGGAAGCACAATAATACGGAAAGTCTCATAAAAAGGAAACCACCAGGTGCATCTGTTAGGTTCATACTTAAAACCAAGGTGTGAAAATTCTGGGCATTGTAAGTACACATAATGAAAACCTAACAGGAAACAAATAACTACATTTTGACTTTTCATCCACATGTTCTACATGTCAGTTGTTTTTCTTTTACTGGCTGTGCCTGCAAACTGAAGGTACAGGACAATCCATTAATTTGAAATGCATATCAATGCACACTACACTGCAATATCAGTATGTTGGTTTTTTTTTAATTTCATATCTTATTTTCTGCATACAGTTAAAATTATTCAGAATCTTTTGAAAATAAAGTGTCAAGTGACAGCAGTACTATCACTGCATTAAGTCAGAAACACAGCCAAAGTACAGGATACTTTCTGACCTTGATCTTTGGAAAAATCAGGAGTCCCCTGGGTCTAAGCCGACCATGTGGTTTTGCCCAGTTTTTATTGCTTCTCTGAAATATAAAACAGTTGTTCATAATTTGCTGCATTTTGGCCTCTGCCTTGTGTGAATTCAGAGAGCTTTTTGACCTTTTATGATCTTTATGATTTGACCTAATACATAAGAGTACATACATTGCAAAAGTATCAAATATTACACTTTTGTGCAAAAGACCCCCGCTGATCTTCTCTGATATGCTCCAACATTAAAAGTGTATTAACCTAACACATGCTTTTCTCTCTGGGACATGCTTTGACCCCGGTCTTGACACTATGAGCCTCATATGCGCGCAGTTACTTGATGCATTCGGTGAGGATATGTTGGTCTGAGTCAGCGGCAATGACAGGTTTAGTTTGCAGCTACTCAAGACACTTTTCAGCCGAAGCCTGTTAAAAACCTTCCCATCTTGGCATGCCTCACCGAGTCATGTAACAACCTCTGCTGATTGCATTTGCAGCTGGTTGGCTTCAACAAGTGCATTTTCCCATTTGAATGGACAACATATGTGGAGTCTCTTTGTTTGCAGAGGTTTTTCTTTATACTGTAGATTTCAATAGCACTTTGTATTTGTCTAAGGGGCTGACACTTGCTCCTGAGGTTCCCAAAAATATTTAAAAATTAAACAAAACGAGAGTCGAATAATGCTTCAAAAGATATATTCCAGTAACATCATCATCGAGATTGCTTTTAAAGAGCTGCTATGTTTTTTCAGTAAACATGAAGCCACAGGTTTTCTTTGACCTTCTCGAACAAAGTCTTTTTCTCCCCCCTCGTACTTTATAAAGCACATCACGTTCACGCTATTTTAACTAATAATCTCCTTATAAAGACAGAATAAAGGAGAGCCATTGTGGTGGATGCGGTGTGATTATGTTGTGGAGCAAGCTGTGCGGCTGTTTGGCTTTAATTAGAGTATTAGCAGGATGCCGAGCCGTGCTTTTCATCAGAGGACCAAAGGAGGGAGAAGTTTCACAATGAGACCCCCTGCAGAGCTAGTTTATCACTGATGTTGATAAGACTAATCTCCTCTGTGAATATTGAGATATGATATTCAATGAAACCTTATAATAATTAAGATTTTGCTTTTGAATACATTATAGGACATTATTAAGCTGAAAGATAGATTATTATTTTTCAGCTCCCGGTTAATGGTATGGGGTCTGATAATTTATCAAAGGTCAACATGACCCTTTTTTCTACTTTGGCAAAAGATTAATTATTAATACTATCATTTTTGGTCAATGGGTTTAGCAACATGTTAGAACATGTTTTATTCTTTCCTGTAATTTATGTTTTATTTTCAGCTGATTTTGATCAGCCTGACCTGTAACACTCTAAACACTAAATCACTTGGAGATGCACTTGTACACCCACGTGAAGGACTTTTCCTGCAACAGGAAATATTCATTTAGACAGGTTGTGGGTGTGTGGTTTCTTATTGTATGTGACTCAGTGTGAATGCACAATCACATTTCCTCAAACTTCCAAAAACAAAGAGCAAGAAGCGGTTACTACTAATATTCTTTTATTTATACATCATGTCCATATTGCACAGTTTCAAACATAATCAACACAATCATTTTTAAAAATCTAAAGACCTGTCTGATAATCACCTTTTGTACATTTTTATGTCAAGTGCAACATGCCAGAATATTACAGCCTGCGCTATTAAGTAGCTACAACAACTTTTGAGGTTGTTAAGAAATGGTGTCAATTTAAAACCGATGCTGCAAAATGAACAAAATAAGAAAATAAGAACAATTAAGGGTAATACTAGGGCAGGATGATCAAATAGAAAAAGGGAAAAAAATGATCAAAGAATAAAAAAAAGAAAGCTAAAAAGGATAGTGATAGGCCGAAACACACGTTTTCGCCAACTTGCTCAGTCATTCAATAGATGGAGAGTATTTAGGAATTTAAAAGGATACACAACTAATCTTCCTCCTAGACAGGTATTCAGTTGTTTCACCATCATAGATGCATTACCTCATATGCATCCTAGTACTGGGAATAAGTTGCGTCTTTCTTTTACTTGCAGATCAATTGGTGTACCGTGGAAGTAAACAACAGAATAACGGGTAGTACAGTTTGGAAAAATTCAGTTAGCATTATCAAAATCGCCAAAATGGAGAAGCACAAGAAAAAATTTTAAAATATTATAAAGATCAACTTAACAAGGATGCCAAAGATCATTATTCACAACATAGATCTGTACGACCTGACAGCAAACAGATGCAGATGCAACATTACTGCCTCCACCTTCACCCCTGGATATAACAAGCTACCTTGTTGGTCTCACTATGGTATTTTCTCTTTTTTCTTCTGCTTCTCCATTTTTTTGCAATTTCAATAATGTTAACTTTTCAAACTGCACTACCCTGCCTTCTGTTCCTTCCCTTCATGTCCGCTAGTATATGCATGTCACCTGACAAAGACTGATATTTTTACGACATGACGTGATGGTGCTTATGAAAACACTAATGATTTTGTCCACAGGGGGCGCCAAAATCACCACAAAAAAGTTTCTAGTAGTTGCTTTAAGACCTATCAACCTTCTACTAGAGCACGACACATCACCATGAAGCCAAACTGCATAGTCACTGTTAGCTAAATTTAGAAGGAAAATGATTAAAGTGCTCTACTGCTGACTAATGATACATTACAAAATTCAGTGTCTACTTGGGGTGGGTGGATTGGGACCTAATGGCTGAATGTCAAAAAACATTTAGAATTGGTCTGAATATTTCACTGTCTAGTGTCTGGCAGATGGATTTAAACTGATCTGGAATCCCACAGATGTCTTGGACCATCCAAACAACAAGTTTCTTAGAATGGTCATTATGCGGGCATGGCCTCCAGGTTTGAACTTTGACCTCTCTGTCCTCTCAACTCATCTATCAGCACCATCGTCTACGTAGCTCCACACCTGCACCGCCTACTGTTGTCTCTACTATGTCTCTCTGTTGGTAAAGATAGGAGGAGGAATATGGTGATGAACTCATTTATAAACATTTCAAAATGATTTTTTTGGATATAAAACCTTCATTTGCTGCTTTCTGTCCTCACAGAATAACTCCCCATAGCAAAAAGGGCAGCTGGTTAAAGGAGTAAATGAAACTCTGCAGGGTGAAACAACAACAGCCAAAAAAACTTTCTATATAACTTTTCAATCTCATTTAAGCTTGTCTTTCAGCACTTTCATTGCCCTCATACCCCCAAAGGCCTGGAGCTATAATTATCTATCCAGTGCGCTGTGAATGGGGAGCAGCCTTAGGTTTCCAGATTAATTACCTTTGCGTGAACTTCACTGCTGGCGTTACTGCATGAATAAAGCTGTCGGACACACTACACCTGACGGCTGAGAGAGGGGAGGCTGACACTGAGGAGCTGGACTTATCTCAGAGGGTTAAACAAGCCTTGGGAGATTATGGGTGCTAAATGATGAGGAACAGAGTCTGATGACAAAGAAGTTTTTTTTCTTTCCTCAATGTCACATAGGGAAATAAGGATTGTTGATTTAATAACTTGCTGTCTAGTTGGATTTATAATTTAATTTAAACTTACTGACGAATGTTGTGCTTTTAACGGGAGCTTAAATAGTGAGTGATTATTTTTAAGTCATCAGTAGAGATAATAGTTTCACAGGAAAGATATATTTTCATGGAGCCAAACGAAGAGGCACAACATCAAATCTGTCAGGGCTTTAAATAATTTCAACCCTTTGCTACGCATCTATTTTTGATTACAAATTTAAAAAATAATTTATTAGCTTGAAAGCCTCCTCATGCTGTAAGCACACATTGGCTATTGCAAATTCAACTTTTAAGCTTTTGCTGGCAATTTTTTATTTTCTCTGACATTTTCTCTAATCTTGTTACAAAGGTCACTTGTAAAAAATATAAATGAAAAAAAAAAAAAACGGCATCTGGCATAAAGGCCCATTAAGTCCCTAATGTTATTCCTTTTTCCTGGTCTCGTGTTCTGAAAGAAATTCCCCGAGGGACAGTCCCAGAAGTCTTCTTCAGCTTAATCAATTTTAAGGAACTTCAGTGGGGAATTCCTTCATTAGAGTGTCACAAGTAATACTAACATGATCAGGGCTGAATACCTGCTCTGGCTGAAGAAAGATAACAAGACCATTAAAAGCCCATTACTACATCAAAGTAATAATTAGATTTTTTTTATTTTTAACATGAAATTATATTATACACTAGTCATGTTGTCAAAGTTAAGATCTGAGGCCAGACAGTCTTAAAATTGGAACTCTCTGAGCCAGACGACCGACATTTGTGGAACTAATTATGTGCAAAAAGATGCCAAGATGCCCTTTAAAGCTGCTGTGATTGATGTTTCTACAATAACAATGTTTCAAATGATGCTCCACTATGCAAGCAGTGACCTCTAGTGGCTGGCTGTAGTAGTAATGAAGGGACCAAAGGGGGAAGTCAGATGACGTATATAAAGAGCGACAAAGTCCACGTTGGGTGGTAGTGGGGAGGGATGGTTGAGTCAAACAAACAAACAGACTTATTTCAGGTTGTTCTCATTCACAGTTCATTGTTATACCTAGGAAAAGTAATTTACTATAATTCTTAGTTAGTTGTGAGTGACCCACATTGATGTTTATAGTTAGGCAGCGACCTCTAGTGGCTATAGTAATTGATGAAGGGAGCAAAGGAGGAAGTGAGACAACGTAGTATAAAGACTGAGAAAGCCCATTTAGGAGGTGGTAGATGGGTCAAAAACAAACGCAGGACATTGGTTTTTACAACCAAAAAAATATGTTGTTATTTTAGGTTAACTAGTAAATTAATTTCCATATGTGGATACATTAACTTCTATGTTACCTATGAAACTGGGCCCAGTAGTTACACAGGGAAGTAATTATTTTAACCCTGATCTTTTCTGAAACTTAACCAAGTAGTTTCGTTACCCAAACCTAACCAAGTAGTTACACAACATTAACCACATTTAAAACAGCAACCATGCTACTGTTTCACTACGTAAAACAGATCATATTACCTAAACAGGTAATATTTTGCAAGATATATAACTGCCCATGAGGATACATAGGTTATTTTTAAATAATTTCAGGAAGAGAACTAACAGGTAACAAACTTATTTATTTTAACTTAAACCATGATCTTTTCCATCACTAAAGCATTTCCTTTTTTATTGCCTAAACTTAACAAAAAAATGTTCACTACCTGCTTAGAACTGGGACCATTTCACAACATGTTTTGCCCTGCATGTGCAAAACTGACACAAAAGAGGTATAGAAGCGTAGGGCCACTGAACAAGCTGCTGTATTTGACGAGTTAGGAGTGACAATGTTAATGATGGAAATTGGGGTTGTGTTCACAACTTGTTTATACCGCCCCCAAGTAACCACAAAATCAGTTATTGCAGTTGCAATTACTGAGTGTTCCGTTGCTTGTACATGTGAGTATTTCTCTTATACACAGAGTGTGTAAGTTTGTGTCTGTGTATGGTTGCGTATGTGGCCATTATCCTCTCTGTCACCATTGTGAGTTGAAAGTTCAGCTTGAATGCTGTGTGAGAACGCCCCAGGCTGTTCTCTGGGGAATTTTACAACCATCAGGGGTCACAGCTCTGTCTAATGCATGTGACACATTAGCAGGTAATTACAGACCACAGTCTCTGCAGCTGTATGAAACATGCCTGTGCATGTAGACACAAACACACAATTACAAGTGCATTTATCATGAATCATGAATCATGAATCGTGTCACTGCTAAATAATAAATGCTAACATTTTACACATGTTTACGTTGTCATCCGCCTACAAAAATGCACTTTTTCCAAAATGTGTAAATAGATACTATTTTTGGACAAATTTAAAGGAGATACATTCTGGAGTAGTGCATTAGTGGTCTTTGATAAGAAAGGAAAGTGCCCTTATCATGTTATCTTCCTTTGTCTGGATTACTCAATTCACCACTCTGTGTTTTTGGTCTTTGATTGTGTCCTCAATCTATTTTAAAAAATGGCACAGGCGTCAGAGGAAGAATTAATTTTAAGACAGTGTTCAACCTAACAGTGGTCAGCTCCATTTGTTCAATTGTTAAACTTAATCAGCCATATTGTCTGTGAAAACAGGGTGAGATTTTTCTTCTCACTTCGTCCATGCTTCTGACAGACATATGGGGTCTAGATCAACATACTGTGGATCCACGATGCAGACAATGTGAGTCAGAGGAGTCATGGGAAGTCATCACCTCAATCTGGACCCTGTCTGGCAACAACAAAATCAGAGAACTCATTGTACGTCTCCTTCCCATGGAGGAAACAACTGTCAGTGGTTATTCACTGTATTTTCACCTCATCTATCAACACGTGCCATGGGCGATAATAAACGAGGGGAGGATGACTAACAATGGTACAGAAAGCAGATTCACATCTGCAGCGTTTCCCACCTGAACTTTAGAGGAAGAATGAAAGACTGCACTGTGATGAGCTGATGACACAGTGCATGCTCAGATTGGCACCAATACCCTCTGTGACCCTGAACAGCATACTCCAGTCAGGGATGAAAATTGAATGGATGGGAACTATACTATGAATTCCCAGTTTACTTTTCTACATTAAATGCATATGCATACATGCTGTTGCCACCGCCATTAAACCAGGGTTTGATGTTGTTTAACCATGCGTACATGTACACAACTGGCTGCACTGTGAACAGAATTCTTTGCGTATTTGCCATAGACTGTATAAAATATGGACGTAGCCTCAATGACGTCATCCATAGGGTTCTGAAGAGCGCAAACTTTGTGGGTGTTCCCACAGTCGCCATTTTTGCAAAGCTGACTCCGCCCAACTCCCCCGGATAATCCAAAAATGGGCAGAGAGCTGGATGACCCTTGATTAAACTTTATTATGAGCTGAGTGATATGTAATTAGCTAAATATTCTTACCGTAGATGTTGGATTGATACTGGCTTATAATTATTATTGTGTTGCCTATTAATAACTTCTACTCATAGGTATGATTATCACAAACGTATTACATTTGAAAATCTGCGGGTTGTTTCTCAGTGCAGATGTGTCAGTGCGTCTGTTAACATGTAAAATGATAATTCCCCATAGCACTATTAAGTATGTGTTACTGTAATGATGTGACAATGACAGGCTGTCTGGGATTATTATCTGTAATATCAATTAAGAAAGAATGGCCATTTTATATTTATATTTACTTATTTCAGTACATTTGTAACACAGACACCTTTTGATTTCAAGTATTACAAAAATAAATGATAACACTTCTGTATTACTTATGACTTCAATCACCATACCGGTATAATAATATTTTCTTTAATTCACTCCCGTTAGCATTGAAGGCAGCATTAGCTGGCTAACAAACTACTGTGAACGCTAATAATTGATCATTTATAGATAAAATAAAATGAGAATTACACTCACCATGGGCTTCTTGTGGAGCAGTGGCACAGCTCACCACACAGCAGGTGGTGTTATTGTTATTAGTCCGATGTTTGCCTGTAAAACTCTCCGACAGCCAACAGGGAGAGGTTCCAGTGAATTAGCTGCAGTGCTAGTAGCTACAGACACCTAGCGGCTAATGCCGTTAGCTACGTCACCTGTCACTCAAAGTGGGGACCCGCTTCATTATGCAGAATTTTCTAAACTCAAACAAGTGAGATATAAAATAATTCACGCCCCTCAGAGTTGTCATGGAAGGGGAAATCAGCTTTTGAGAGTAGAGGCAACGTTGGCTGTAAACCAGGCTGTAAACACATTTCTTTCTACAGTGAAATCGGATATTTTAACATGAGAGTCAATCTAACTTGCTCCCTTCTGCAGCCAGCCTCAAGCGGCGAGTCGAAGAAGGCTTCACAGCTCAGGACGGGAGGTTGCCGCTTGGTATTTGCCTTGGTACAACATTTGATACTAGAGGATTCCACCAGGGGGCACACCATAGAAGTCACAACATAAAGAGCTACTGTATTTGCAGGATGTAAATAACAAACATGGCAACACTCCAGGATGTTACTATATAGATAATAATGTGATCACGGCAGAAAAAGAGACAGCAGTGCCAACATAAATTATATGTAAGGCCCTTAAATAAAGCACATCATGATGGGTTCTACTCCCACACTGAGTATATCTTTATATATTCACTCGGATTAGGACCATATTTTACAAAAAAAAGAACAAAAGTGCTGTATTGAAGGAAACTAGCGAATGAGACCAGAAGAAGAGGAGAAGTAGGGTAATTTTCTCATAGACTTTGATACAATCTGGTTTCTTATTGCAACCAGTGGAGTCGCCCCCTGCTGGTCATCAGAAAGAATGCAGGTTTAAGTCACTTCTGCATTGACTCCACTTTTCAGACCCAGAGATTACGTCCAGGTTCCACTGCGCCCGTAAGTGGTCAAAGAAGTGTTTCAAATGAGTTGATTAAATGTGCCATATTTAATTGTCATTTCTGTAAGCTGACATTCAGTAACATGTATTGCTACTTTGTCATTTTTGTGGCCATTTTTTCAATATTTCTTTTCTGGATATGACAGAACAACGAAGATACACGGCTGCCCAGAAAGTTGCAATAATTTTATTTTCAGACAAAATCTTCTTAATTGTGGTTTCATTTTCATTGTGATAAGTTTGGAAGAGATTGATAATACAGTTTTGAGAAGATATATACTTTATCTCTCAATATATAATATAATAAATCACATTGTCACAATCATTTATTGGACAGAGGTAAAAAAAAAATGTTATTCCAACTTTATAGACGACTGTGTAGATAGAAAGATATTCTTAAGCTCACCTAATAAGCTCAAATATGATTGAATTCTAAATGAGGAAACAGCATATTTAAAGCTTTACTTGCCAATAATTTCTTTTTAACAATTATTGCTTTAATAAATATTTAGATGTCTAGGGCTACACTGTGGTGTAGTGGTTAGCACTCTCGCCTCACAGCAAGAGGGTCGCAGGTTCGCCTCACGCCTGCGGCTCTTCAGCGTGGGTTCTCTCCGGGTACTCCGGCTTCCTCCCACAGTCCACAACTTAGGTTTAATTGGTCAGTCCGTAGGAGTGAATGAGAGTGTGATTGTCTGTATCTATATGTCATATGCCTGCGATAGTCTGGTGATCTGGGGGGTGTACCCCGCCTCTCGCCCAATGTCAGCTGGTATTGGCTCCGGCCACTGAGACCCGAGTTAACGACAATGGATGGATGGATGTCTGTGACTGACTTATCTTATTGTTCATACATCAGTGCATTTATCAGCATAAACTGTATTCCTCAAGAATGTTTTACTTATGTCACAACAAACTGGTTTTATGTGAATAAAAAACCCAGAATGGTGTCTGACATTTCTATCTATTGACATCTGTGTCAATAAACAGTCAATAAGTCAGCAGATCTTTTGTCCCTTGCTGTCTCTGAAGTTAATACGAACTGTCATACCAAGGCTTCCTTTTATCCGGCCACAAAATGTGTCACAGCAGTGAAAAAATCAGCTTTGAGCCTGCGGTGTAAATCCGCCCTGACAGGACTGCTGAGATAGCTCTGCGTCCACGGCAACGCTCACAGAACTGCCTGCCTCGCCGTCCACACGGCAACAAAGCTCACACAGCAGGCCTCGACCAATCAGGACGCTCCAGAGGTGACAGGCCCGGGCCAGGTCTTCCTTTGCTCTCTGTCGCTATGGCTGCTGGGTTTTTTGTTTTCCTGAGAGAAAAAACCTGGTGATAGAGGGAGAGAAGAGTGACAGAGAGATGGAGAGGGAGAGAGAGAAAAACATTTCTCTCATTTAGTGAAGTCCATAAAGCTTTCATAGGGTAAATATTCACTATATTACACTCACAATGCAAATAAAGGCTACACGTGCATACTTAAATCTGAATCATAGCCGGTTCTGTGTTGGTTTGCATTAATGTGAAAGTTCCACCTGGGGATGACTCGTGGATAAATGTGCAAGATTATGTGGGTGGCACATTTATTTTCAGTTTGCACCTTTCATATTCTGCGGTTTGCACATGCATATACCGTTTCTACATTTCCATGTACATCTGTTGGGCTGTCTGCATTGTCTAGACATTGTTGTTACCACATGCTGATATTGTGGGATATTAAAAAAATCATAATAGTTGTCAAGTTAGTCCGCTAATGTTGATATACAAATGTCATCTGAGTTAAGAGCAGCCTGTTGAGAGTTTGCACACTGTCCTACTTGCATAGATACACAATAGAGGCTGCAAACTTTCCAGAGTTGTCAACCGTCTTTGACTTTTTGCTTGCTGCAAATGCAAAGCAATTAACGGTCTATTTTACAGTTTGAAGTGCATCTGCATGTTAAATAAACTCTTCCTATAGAGAACCCCCCCCCCCCCCCCCTTAAAATTACCATTTGTATATCACTTACTCACCACATGTTATCTTAAAGTCCCCCTCCACTCAAACTTATGTTTTTCTCATGTTTATGTCCTTTTCTCCTAAACGGGTGAGATGTCTGTGCATTTTCCTAAAATCTGAGATTCATACACACATTGGCAAGCTAGATTCAGTAGGTCACTACTCAAAAAGCTAATCAAAAGCCGTAAAAAGGCTGAAACCTCCAGCTAACTTCAAGCTAACAAACAACATAAAGATGCTAACTACACTCACCATTCTGATACGTCTGCTAGACGCCAACTTTATTGCACAACAGACTCCTCATCTGAGTGCGGAAGCTCACAGATGTTTCCTCTATCCGAGAAAAGGTAAAAGATTCAGACACTGCTGCTATATTCTTCAGACTGTAAGTTGCAGAGCTTGTGGTTGGCTCACACTGCTCTTTCAACGGTTAACCTAGCACGCAGGCAGTGGTGGTGAGGATGAAGAGAAGATATTCTTGCAAACCCTTCTCAAAATGTTTTTTTATGTGGTAAACCATGGTAACCAAAATATTAGTCATAGCTTTGAACTTGTTAGGAGAACTTTTCTTTTATGTGCAAGAACCCAAAAATGGCAGAAATTGTAGTAAATCCTTAATTAAAAGTAAATGGGAGTCAAATTTAACAACAGAATATCTATATATAAAACTATGTGGTACTTAATGCATTACATTTCAAGCTTCATTTATCAAGTCATATGCTAGGTACTTCCTTTACACGTGTTTTTGCCAAAATCTAACATTTCAGTGAGCAAGTCCGTGGCAAAGTAAATATAACAGTGCTAAAACATGAACTAATCCATTTTAAAAAGTCCCATTTTTACAGACTCTCTAATGCACCAGTTTAATAATGTCCATAAAGACATCCTTCAAGTTATAACAGTGCAGAGCTGGTGCACTTACATAATGAATTTTAGCGAGAGGCACTGAAGTAGATCTTGGACAGGAGCCTAGCAATGACTGAATCTCAATAATGCTTACACAGTAAAAGGAGGCAGTAGATTTCCTAAATGCAGAGGTTAGTGTGTGTTTGTGGTGTTCATATAAAATAAATAAGACCAACTAAAGCTCTGCACATTGATGCATTTAGTATACCCTTAATAAAATCCACTTATGGTGTTTTGTAGGACCTGGTTTCTGTTTAGATTTGAGACTAATTGTTGACCACATAGTTCTCCTGGATCTGCAGAGGTAGATAAGATCTTCCAGCAGTGAAATATCTTTGAAAAGAGACAGCCAGTCACAATGGATTTATTGTGTGTGTATCCTGAGGTGACCTTTATTCTCTCTCTCGGTGTGTGTATTATTGCTGGAGCCTGTTGGAGTCCATCTGGGTGCTTGGATTTGGTCGCTTCGATCCATGCCAAGAACAATACTCCTTCCTCCTGTGGCCTGGCTATTCTGCTGGCACCGCTTCACTACTTCACTCTACACATAGAGTCTTGGCACTGCACCCTGACCAATTAAGAGAGACTGTCAAAAAAATGTGAAGCCACTTCAGGGTGATAACCTTCGGTTCTGATAATTAAACTTTTTGTCTTATGTTATGTTTGGTTCAAACAAAGGGTCCGTGGAGGGAACTGGTGTTAATTTTAATTGTAAATTGTAGTTTACAAAAATTACTCAAATTTTCACCTTTCTTCTGCCAAACTGACTTGTTGACTCATCATGATTGAGTGGGCATAGATCTGACATATGAGAAAGTGAGGGAATATATTTTCCCACCTCAAGAGAATTATAAAAGACGCCAGGACTTAGAAACATCCAGAAGTGTGACATTGAAGTCATAGGACATCAAAGGCTACAAAACCTGCCTTAACCCTCACCCAAGATGTTTTAGTTGCCTTACTAATCACCTCACTGGATGTCCAAATGACCGTTGGCTAGACTCATCCCTTGAACAGCGATTATCCAATCATAGCTCTGCAGCTGTAACTAGGCATGGCAGGCCTGTCAGCTTTGGATTCCTGCACATGCTGAAGCATGGCGGCTGTAGTAAAAGTGATATTATGCATTTAAAGATTCAAGGGTGCTTAATTTTATAGCCGTCCAAACCTTAAAAAGACCAGGTTATAACCTAATATATCGTGGTCAGTGTTTGGTCAGTGCAGTTTTGCGATTTTGTGTGCAATGTGTTACAGGAATAGTTCATGGTAGTGTCTATAATGTAATTATTTTGGGTATTAGTAGAAAATATGCTTTGTCCCAGTAATACAAACAAGTAATAATACACTTCATGATATAACAAACCCAATAAACCAATAGTGATTTTGCACCAGTCTGTGCTTGGGCCCTAATAATTACATTTGATATGAAATAAGTGAAGTAAATTACTGTCCAGGCACGTGCTGCAAACATAGAAGAGGACAACGGACGAGCAGCCTTGAAACAAAGTGTGATCACTCACTCAGCTCAGTCAGTCACGTACACACCCATCTGTCGGGCTGACCTTGGTGCAAGAAATGCATTACAGGGTGTGTTTACTTAAGCTACAAGCATCCGGTTAACTATCTTACTATCTACAGTATCAGAACAAAACAAACAAAGAAAAAAGTTCAAACTGGCACATAAACAGCTGTGGTGGGGAGATCCGGAGGTGGAGAAATTAGAAAAAAAACTTTATTTAACTCACATGCTAGAACACGAAAATGTCTGAAAATGTTTATTTTCTCAATCATTCAGTCTTACGCTAGGTTCTTCTCCTCCACACATGCAGACCAATTACAGGCCTGCACAAGCATAAGAGAGTAGTGTCAGAAATTTTTTAAATAGGAAGATTTGACAAAAATACATGTATTTGCGAATTAATGGTGGCATGATACTGAAGGGGGGGGGGGGGGGGGGGTCCATTAGTTAGACTTATTTACATTGCAGAACATAGAGTCCGGTGTTTGTGTGCTACAGCTAATGGTGCGTTCAAGGTCTACACGAATGTCAGAATTTTCTACATTGTTTCCGAACAACAAGTTCTGACTTTCAGTGTAAATTAAGCACACCATAAGGCGTTACGGTAGGTACATGTTAGACCCGCCTTCAAAATAAAAGCAAACACATGTAGCATGTTCAAAATAAGAGCACATGGATGTGTTAGCAGAGTCCACCACAGAATTTACAAGAAGACTGTCAAAATATGATGCCTTAAATAAAACAGAATAACTCTTATTGTCCTTTACAATAATTCATAAAAAAAATGCAATGATTAAGATGGAATAGTTGCATTAGAATGTGCGAGAGGCACCAAATTTAGGCCTTCAGATTTCTGGCAAAAAAATCTTGTGGGAAACACTGGTTCTTAAGGCTTGACAGACTAGACAGATAATAATTTGCCCAGCAGTATGTTCAGGGTAATGAAAAGAGGAGAGATGTTTTTGGGTCCTTCACTGAGTCAGCTTGAAATGTATTTGGCTGCACTGGGAATTACATGTACAAACTTCTTTTTATTTATGTAAATATGTTACAGTTAATTTAAAAAAAAAAAAAAGGTTTAAATAAAAAATATTTGGGTTAAGGCATGGAGTGGAAAAATAACTCATTGAGTTGAAATCATTTGCTGACAGCTTCGTCCCCCCCAGTTCAAAAATCCCATCTGCGCCCCTGGTGACAGCTGATAAAATCTGCCAGCACAATCAACACTCTGCATCTAGAAATGACTATGAAATCGGATGAGAAGTCTGCCACTGTTAAATGACATATGCAAGAACAGACAGCAAACGTGACCATGCAAAGCCACACGGAGCTGCCAACAATAGGCTACTTCCCTTCACACACATCATCATATTTACTAGTGTTGCCTAATGAAGGCTCTTAAAATCTCTCTGGTGTTCCTCAACTCACATTTCACTGCTGACATGTAAACACTTCACTGGAAGCGTGTGGTGGACCACATGCAGCCAGACTCAGTTTGGAGATAGACATCTCTCCTGCACAGTCTAGGTTCAGACAGCGTGGGTGATGTGTGAGCCACGGTGTGCCAAACCATATGCTGTCCTCCCCTGACAACCACAGAGACAACTGAGACAATAGTCAACATCAAATAGCAAAAGCTGTTTGCTGATATTGAACAGTGTTTAATCAAACTTAAACAAACTAATTCAGTTGTTATTGTGGTGCCTGGGGATATATCAATATAAAAAAATATATCGATATATTTTTAAATGTGATATGAATTAGACCATATCACATATATATAGATATAGTTAAAAAAAAATTTTTCTTTATATATATAAATGCTGCCCTTACTAGGGTTTGTCATATTTAGTTATTTTGTAATGTTTGTTATTTTTTTCTCATATAAATATATTTATTTCAGCTTTGTCTTTTTTTTTTTTAAAACACTTTATTTTTGATTTTTCACGTATCATATGAAACAATTATATTCTCTGTTTTTCAGATATATATTTGCCTTTGACTTTAACTGAACATTTGCTCTCACTTTGCGATAAAAATCGGGATATATATCGTATATATCGATATTCAGCCTAAATGTATCGGGATATGACTTTTGCTCCATATCACCCAGCCCGAGTGGTGCCAGTCATGTTTATTCTTATTTTTGGCCTTTACCTTCTTAAAAAGGTGGCAAACATTTACTTCAAAACTTAATTTCTATAAACACAATCTGACAGTTTCTGTGGGTAGAAACTAGGGTTGTCAAAAGTATCGATACTCAAAAAAGTATTGATACTAAAACGTTGTATCCGGATAAAATACTCATTTTCAAAAGTATCGAGTATCTGAACCTTGTTATCATAGTTGCAGTTTCTTTTTGCACAACTGTTTTTTATTATAAATATTTAACCTGTGGTTCTGTTAATTTTTACATGTTGCATTTTTCTTGTTAATAAAAATATTTCAGTTAAATTTTGGGGTCTTTGTTTTTATCCTTGTGGTATCGAAAATAGTATTGAGTAACAAATATTTTCATGAGTATGGGTATCGAGTTGAAAATTTTAGTATTGTGACAACCCTAGTGGCAACACTTTCTCAACATGTGCTTATTACTAAATCTTCATTGATTGAATTTGTTTTTAAAAAAGAATCTTATCTAATCTATAGATTAGAATGTAATTGTTGCTGATCTTTGACACGTGAAGCTATGGTGCATTTGGTGAGTCAAGTGCTCCACTGGACTGTAAATTTAGCTTGTGTCCCTCAGCTGGCAATCATCTCTTCACTCAGCTGAGACGGACTAACAAAACATCACGGCACAGAGTTTTCCCACGACCGCCTGTCCTCGACAGTTGGCCCTGACAGTTAGCGTGACAGGTGCACGTCTTTCACTATGCAGTGCATTCGGTGTCGCTGCTGCTCCTCCGTCATGACCTTGACTCATAAATCAGCGGGGAGGACTTCTATGTTTGTATTTTCAGACGTCAACATTAAATTTTCTTATGTGCACATTGTCCAATTACAGGATGTGATATTAGGTTATTACACGAGTCTGTTTGGACAGAGTCTGCATGTGGAGGCGTTCACGCTGTCATTGTGTGTTTTGTCTGGATCTTCAGTTTTGCCTTGAGGGACAAATATGATAAGGATTATTCTGTTTGTTTCCATATGTACAGAGACTTTGTAGGTGAATAAAGTTTGGAGTCACATCAACCAATGATTGACAGCCATTTAAATAAAAACAGCCAGCCTGTATTGAAATAAAAACATGCTAAGCCACTTTTACTTGGAGTTTCTGGCTTGAAACTAGAATCCTGTCTTATTTTGTCCTTCTATCCTTCTGTCCCTCCATACATATGTCCCGTTCTTTTAAACGCGATATTTCAGAAATACCTGTGAGGAATTTCTGCAAATTTGAAAAAAATGTCAACTTGGACTAAATGATGAAGAGATTATATTTTAGGTGGTGAAAGGTGAAAGGTTAAAGTCGCTATGAGCTCATGTTAATCCCATTGGGAGGATTTTGTCAAATTTAGCAAGAATGTCTACTAGGACAAATGCATGATTTTATTTTGGAGGTCAAAGATCAAGGACACACTGTGATATTGGGGATAAATAAAGTAATTTTGATTGATTGATTGATTTATTGATCACAAGCATGTTTCTGGACATAACTCAAGAATTCAAACGCTAATTATGTCAGAAACTTAAAAGGAGTTAAAAAGAAGTTCTAAAAGGATTAAATTATGAAGGGACGACATTTTATATTCAAAGGGTCAAAGGCCAGTTTTGCTGTAAGATTGTAATGTTCTTTAAAAAAAACAACACTTTTCTGGTGGTCATTATTCAACCATAACTGGGGGCATTGTGACCATATTTCACATTTGGTTCGATACTGAATTCCATTCTAATCTAGGGCTGTCTTTAAAAAATATATATCTTAGTTGGTCAACATTTAATTTTGTTGACTAGTCAATTAGTTTTGTAAGTTTGTCGACAAAGAAACGAGGAAAATTACCATTCTGAAACCAGAAATATGTTCATAAATTTCATAGAAATATGTCATGCAGCATGAGAAAGCATTAAAAAAATAACTTATCAACAATAAATATTAGTCAGCTAAGAAGAAGATGACCGATTAGTTGACTAATTGACTTAGAGGGGGCAGCCAGTACACTAACCTTGAGTACCCACTTTAAAACGATAGCACAGATGTTATGTTCTGCAGGGTTCGTATAAATAATACTTGGAGTTACAGTAATAATGTGTAATATGAGCAGTCAAGAAAATCCCTGCAGCATGATATTAGAGATAACAGGCTCTACAGAATTCAAATAGGGTTCCCACACTTTATAGAATTGGTCTGTTTTTGAATGTAATATACATGTAAGCTACTCTCATGGCACTAGATCAAACACCACTCTTTGCCAGCCTTTAACAGTTGGTACTTTTTCATTAATCCACTGCAAAAAAATATTCTTTCTCACTGCATAAGTAAAAATACAATACAAACTCTTATTATGTTTGGATATTAAGCGTCTGCTTGGGAGGCCCAGTATGAGAGACACAGGGTTCATCCCCAGTTTTAAGCCCAATATCTTCTCTATTTCAGATAACCTAAAATGTTTTAAAAATTCAAATGATAGTTGGACACTTTGAAATGTCTACACCTGAGTTAAGAGGATATTGAGTAAACAAACATTGGAAACAGTCCAGTTTGGCATCAGCGAGCCTACTAGGCCAGAGGGCAGATATTGTAACACCAAAAATAGACGATGTACCATGAGCCAAATGGAGCAAAAACCAGAGCTTCTATTGTCCCACCAGAACAAACTTTACAACACAACAAACTTGTCTTCGCCTTGGCAGCACACACACTGTTGAGGAAAGTGAAGCTGGTCCACTGAGAAGGGATCGAGCACCCATCCCAAACGCTCTGCCCAACCTGCCCTCAAACTGAAAGTTTTGACCTTGCTGTTCAAATTGCTGACTTTTCGACCTCTGCTGAAGTTTGCCTTGACCCCTGCACAAGTGCACAATGCCCCTGGCTTCGGCCGGATGCCGCGAATACCTGGAGCGTGGGTTTACTTATGGAGCAAGGCGTGCCAGCAGCGAGCACATGAGGAGAGCAACAGCTGCTGTGTAAAGCTGCTTGTTATGAGCCTGTGATACTTTCGCATACCGAACTATCAGTGAGTATGGATATGAGAAGTGGCACGCTCAGGGGAGTGACACAGATATGGGTGTAACTGATGTGTGAATGTGTCTCGTGTGTGTGCAAGTTTGTGTGTTTATGATACACAAACCATAGCAATGTGCAATGCATATAGCTGCATGGCATTCTTAGTGAGATATGCACTGCATGTGCACAAGGGGCATGTTAGTTCGTGTATCACCACTCTCTTCTCTAATAGCTTGTGAAACATTGCTGACAACACTGCACTGTAAAAAAAAAAAAAAAATCTTTAAAAAATAATTAAAAGTCTGGGAACAAAAGTTTCCAAACAGTTACTGTCAAATAACAGTAAACAACCATACTTTATTTTTCAGATTATGTCCTTTAAAATATGGATAAATACAATAAATATCTGTATTTTGTTTCAAAACAAAACTTCTCATCTCTTCTCTGTATATATATATATATATATATATATATATATATATATATAAAATAACACCAGTCCGTTTTTTTACTTTATGAGTGTAAGTGTCGAACGTCTTTTTTTTTAAAACCTTTTTTTTTTACATTAAAGTTTTATTGTAAAGAAAAACTGAAAATTTTACATTCAGCAATATGATGTGTATTTTTGGTATTTATTTATTTATTTATTTTTACATAGAATTCACTATCCATTAAGCAATTGAATAATACTGTAAGAAAAAAAATCTGTAATATCCCACTATATTAATTTACAGATTTGATTTCATGGTTTATATTTTTTTCGTATAATAATTAATGGAATTTGCACTTAATGTAAAAAAAACCCAAAACAAGACAAACTGTAAAATAATACAGTCAATTTCTGGAAAATGTGAAGTGACTTGAGTGTGAAGCACACTGGTTGTCAAGTGTTTAGAGGTTACGATTTTATCGTACATGCCACTGCACCAGTAAAAATGTGATTGTGTTATAAGTGTGTCTGTACATGTTTGCACAATTCACCCTCCTCCACGTGCTCCGGCAACTTAAGATAAGGTTGGAGGTGGGGGTGGTGTAACATTAGTTGCTGATGGAGATATGGGGTCTAATGAGGCGGGCGGCGCAGGAGAGCGACAGTGAGCGACAGCAGCAGTACGTGGCCCTCTCAGCCACTTCAGCCCTGAGTCTGAAAGGAAGCCTGCGAGCAAACAATAAGGGATGCTTCCTTGCCACACAGCCCATTATAATGCAGGCTGTGATAAGAGCGATAACAGCCTCCCTGCCATGCTGTGCTATTCTGGGAGGAGTGGGCTCTGGAAAAACAGGATATCCCCCTTTGTTTTGGTTGGTGTTAGTTGTTGTGTGCGTGCAGGCTTTCTTAGTGATAGTGATGGACTGTGTCATACAGTCACATTTCTTTTACCCTGTCTTGTCTGCAGATTGGGATGTGGGTCAGAAGGTCATTGGGGTCAGGTATGGGGTTACAGCTGGCGCTCTCGATGTCCACACAGTGATCATCTCTTGACGACCTCATAACAATTATGGGACCACCATATATAGCTTTAAGACTGCAGAATCAGCTTTGGGAGATGTTTTAAGCAACATGCAAAATGCAGTTATTTGTTTAAAGGCACAATGAGGAGAATTTATCTGCTGCAAACACAACATTCAAAGTTAGCCTCCTTGGCTTAAAAACATATAATTTTCCAGTAAGTCTCTTATGTTTTCGTTCAGCCAGGTCTCTGTTATAAGCATAAC
The DNA here is from genome assembly GCF_030273125.1 of Centropristis striata. Classification (NCBI taxonomy): domain Eukaryota; kingdom Metazoa; phylum Chordata; class Actinopteri; order Perciformes; family Serranidae; genus Centropristis; species Centropristis striata. The sequence goes on along the minus strand of NC_081534.1, from coordinate 14,700,048 downwards.
TCAGCTATCTGCAGTCTCATGTTGCACAGCATGTTGACAAGAGAGCGGGCGTTGGGGAGAATGATGCTGCATAAAGCAGGTTTATGCAGGGCTGCTCGTAGCTTTGCCTCGCTTCTGCTTCCTCTAGCATCGCCTCCGCTAAGTGAATAATCTCCACCGGGCTAGAGCTAGATTTTTTTTTAGAGTGTAGACCATTTCAACTGAACCCTGGTGCGGTTAAATTATTGTTACGGTTCCTTTTGTTTGCTTGTGATCGCTCCAATCGTACTCTGGTGCGGAATAAAACAACCAATCCGAGATTACTTGCGAGAGGGGGTCTCGGTCCGTTTCCAAACAATCCCTAGTGCGGTTCGATACACTGTGAACCTAATCAATTAATTAGAGGAATTGAACCAAAATGCAGCATATTGTGGGCTACCTTTGTGGGCATTTAGTGAGATGTACACAGAGCGACAGATCCAACATGACTCGGAGAGGACTGACATTGACTTCTGCTGTAGTCCGATGTTTGCTTGACATCTGGACCGTTGTTTGGCAGGAACACCAGAGCACGATTAGTGGCAGCATAATCAAAGGTACTCGGGGTACGTTTGGCTCCATGTTGCTTTGCTTATTTATTTTTTACATTTCTGCACTGTGAAAGCAAACCAGACTAAATACAAACTGAACCAAAAGTATGAATTTCACTCTGATTCAGATTAACCAAACGGACTTGAGTTGTGAAAGCCCTTAGACATGGAATCTCAGTCTGGGCTTAGGTCCTAATTTTAGGGTTAGGGAATATTTTTAGGTGTGAAGTAACTAACTGTTGTACGAGTCCACTTCTTCCTCCTCTCTGAGGGCAGACTGGACGCTACAGCGACTCACTGGCTCCTCTTGAGGTACAAGTGGTATTACAAGACAGGACGGACCGGGGCTTTGTGGTTAGCATGCTAATTTCAGTAGATATTTCTACAAAACAATACATAGACATATTTGGCATAACGCTGAAACTGTTACCTCTTCACACACAAATTGTAGCTTTAAGAAAGTCAAGTAATTCTGCCTTTAAATACTGTTTAAACTTGTAATTTTTGATTAGCTTCAAGGAAATTTTCTAGGACCTGTGACATCCTGGCCAGTTTGGAAGAATTTCCCTCGTTTAGTGGATCTGCCTGCTGTTAGTTAGTTTGACATTTAAAAAAATATATTTTTATCTGCTTTCTTGCTAAGTGAAGAATGAAAAAGATTTGTGAAAAGTTGTACCACTCACTAGGTGAAGTGAGGAGCTAGAGCAGATCATCTTATCTAAACCATTTAAAGTTCAGCTATTCAAATGTTGAATCTCATTTGTTTAATCCGTACACAAGCAGAGTGGACTCGATCTTCTCATCTAACTCTCTGCATGAAAACATGTTAGTGCATTTCCCAAAATGTTGGGCAGTAAGTTTTCAAATTAAATTGCCCAGACAACTGAATACAGACATATTTATTTAATTTAAAAATATCGAAACTGTTTGCTGATTGTCTGATCTTTATATCAAGGTTCTGATGCATTATTACTTCCATTTAAACACATGTGTGTCCCCTAAAAGCCAATGATGTTGAGTTAAACATGAAAATTAGTTTGGTTATTCAACCTTGAAGTCCTCAACATACTTTCTCATAATGCAGACAGACCAAACAGTCGTGGCATTAAAAAGTTCTCATTATCTCATCTCACACTATCACATTGGTTATTTAGTTTCAGCCCATTTTAGAGGTTTCTGCAACGTGTTATTATGTGTTTTTATCATCACAGCATATTTCTTCCCTTCTTTTTGCGCCTCCTCCCTCCTCCTTTGTCTCCCTCTGTGCGAGCGTGGAGTTATCTGACAGGGAGGGGGGAGGGATGCTCCACCCCCCGCCCCACACTAATCCATCCCTCTCTCTTTAACACACACTGGCAGCACTGAAAGGATTTGTTTTTCTACGGTCCCTCCATCTCGCTCCCTCCATCTCTGGTCTCAGGTTACAGCGACTCTATGTTTTCCTGTCAGCTTTGTAAAAAAAGACAAATTCCCAGCTGAGACTTTGGCCTGGACGGGGAGACACAGCTGGTGCCCCCAAAGTGTTTCCCCCATTCTCCTCAGCAGACACAAATTATAACCTGACACAGACTTTTTATTTGAGCTACACGATCAAAGTTAATGTGCTTTAAATGTGAATCATGAACAGTTTTGATGAAGTAATTTGTTGATACATTTAGAACTATAGCTTTGAAGAATTTGACAGCTGCTTGCTCATATTTTATTTGAGGAGATCGTTTTTATCTAAACAAAACACAGTTCTGTAATAATTAATGTCTTTAGTTTTATATGTTTATTCTGCAAATACTGTAAATACTTCGAGGAAGCGGAGCACAAGGGCACTCAAATTATGATACATGATGGCTTTAGCCTGGTCACTTGCACTTAAAGCTGATATACACTCTAAGAGGTTGACATGTCCTGTGATGAACTGCCGGGCCTTTCTCTCTGTTGGGAGAAATTCCTGCGCACAGCACTTAAAGCCAAATTCAGACAATTTTCAATCTGGGTGTAATTTCTGTCTATTATGATTTATAGTTTATGACTTTTTTCACCAGCTCTTTTGTAGAGATCAGAGAAAAGAAAAGACCCTTTAATTTAACAAAACTAGACGGGCTTAGACCTATCTCAGACATGTCCTATTTTAAAAGTTGTGAAATCATTTTTCCCCATATGAATGCAGCTCACATGCCCTATTTTGCAGTGCTAATGAAAGCGGAAATTATTTGTGTATCAGCCTCCAGGGCTGAAAAATGAAGCCATTGAAGAAGTGCCAAAAACTGCACTTCCTTGAAATGCCACTTGAGGCTGACTCCAAAAGAGAGTCAATCCCCATAGAGCCCCATGTTAAAATGACCAACTTTACAGCAGAAATAAACATGTTTACAGTCTGGTACAATAAAAGGTTTTCTTCTCTATAGCTGATGACCCTGTTTGTGACAACTTGACAAAAAAGTTATGCATAAATAAGGATGTAGTGGCTTCATCTGGCTCAACTCAGCTCCACCAACACTTCACCTCTATGCCCATATTTGGATTAGCAGAGAGTTAGGTGGAGTCAGAAACCCTTTTCGTCCTGCGTTTCTGGAAAAGTGCTGTAGCGAGACGTATCGATTCCGCAACGTCACAACATTGGCGTCATCAGTTTTTGAATTCACATGGCAATCCAGTATTGCAGAACGAAGAGGGAGGACACAGCAGTGGTGTGTGACAGAGCAGCAGCAGTACGTGTACAATGAGCAACAGCAGCGGCGAGTGCATTCATAACAGTGATTGTGGAAGAGCTGCCCGTCATGTCATTTCTCGCTGTAGAGATTCTAAATACTCAAGCAAATTTGTTCTGCATTTTGCTAAACATGATTCCATTACTGTCGGACTCAAGTGAGAGGTTTCTGATGATAGGTCCACCTCCTTTACTCACTGTGTATTGGTCTAACAAATATCACACGTCACCTATTTTCCATCTTGCCGACTAGGCTGGTTCACATTGATCCCACCTCGAACAGTCTTGCCAATTTAACACCTCTGTTACTACGTCTGAAGGCGGTACAGATTAAGTTTATTACGCCTCTGAGACGTTCAGACTGAAGGCGAAACGTCACAGAGGCGTAAATATTGCGGCTTGAAGCGGCAGCCTGAAAGAGGCTAGAGACTGCCAAGGTGGTGACAGTCACAACAGCTCCTTTAGAAACCTGTGTGCCCTCACTGTAGCAGTTGTAGAGAACTACATTGCAGTTCTAGCTCAGTAAACTACAATAGAAGTCTGCAATTGCAATAATCATGCAATTTCTCATTGCAATCATTGCAATATATTTCAAGTTAAATTTGTGCATTAATAGCATCTCTACGCTCCAACCAAAGTCCTTCTTAGATGGTAGAAACCCCTCCGATCTGCGTCCAACAAGAACATCAATTGCACCCACTTCACACAGCAATTGGCCAGGTGTGCATGCATGAATACTCCAGTTATATCAGCCTGCAAGTGATTTGATGTAGTTCTCCACAAGAGCCACAGGGTTTTCCAGGATTTCTGTTTACTTTCAGACTCAAAGACTCTGTTTTTTTAAGCTGTGGGAGGCTCACACTGCTTGCCCAAATCAATGCCATTGTTGCTGAAATCTGTCTTTCTCAAATCTCTTTAGAGGTGGTGAGTTAAAGGTTATCATGACCAATAGTAATAAAGAACAAAAAAAAACCCCAGATTGATAAATCCAGAAAAGACTAAACATTTTAATATACTCTTTTTTATTCACAGTCCTCAGGAGGCTGCGGCGAGCTCATAACAAGGACTGCAACTCTTAAGATGGCATGCCATGCTGTGAGCGTCTCTGTGTTATGATAGTCTCCATGGACAGTGATGTCACCTCTCCCTGTGTTAGATAAGAGCTTGGAAAGTCCCCTGTGCGTGACTGTCCGAGCTCATTTAAGAAGCTGGTTAAGTGAAATCTGTTATCAAGAAGAGGCACCATGCTCCTGTTTGTGGTCATCTTTTTAATGCAAACACGCACATGCACATAAATACACTGCTTCCCACTTCTTTGCAGCATGAATAGAGTACAAAAATTTGCTTATATATTACTTTTTACTAGCCCACCTCTTTCTAAACCACTGTGTGTAAAGAGAAGTGAAACCTGATTCACCAGAGAGGCATAGTGTCTCTCATATCTTTGTGCTTTCAGTGCAGAGATGTGTGTGATCATTAGTAACCACAACACGGAGGCCAAACACAGCGTTCAACATGAAAACCTCATCGCCCACAACTTTCAACCAGACGGCGCAGGCTGCATTTGCAAATATCTTTTTTGCATAAAGTCTGCGTGAGAATATAGAGGTGAGAAAGGTGCGTTGGGTATGTGAGAGACGCTTGTCACGTAATTTAAAACAGGTAAAACAGAGTCGCACAAGAGAAATTTACTATTTTTTTTTATCTTTAAATCTATCATAATGTTGTTTCTTAAAGCTACAGGCTACTGAATTGGTTTGTTTCACTAACAGTGTGTTTGCGTGTGTGCATGTGTGTGTGTGTGTGTGTGTGTGTGTGCACCAGCAGCTGGATGTCATTACTCATGTTTGTGTGTGCTCTGCTCAGCTCCCCTTTTGGCCTTTTGTAAGTGTCTGTGGAGCCAAAGGCTGTTTCCCTGTGCACTGCTGAGCAACCAGAAGTTTAATGTTCTCCACACGAAATTAGGCCGGTGCCAAAATGGACAAGCTCCCCATCACTCAATGTCGTGACAGTCGGTGCAATTTATAAATAAAAAAAACCCTACTCACGCTGGGAGAAGTTGGCGTTGGCGTAATTTAGATTTGAAATGAAATCCTTCAATTGAGGAGCTTCGTGCTGTCAGAGAGCTTACACAGGGCTTATTAAAAAAAGGAAGGTGGATGGGAGGAAGATGTTCAGTTTTTGACAGGATTGTTTATGACCCTGGGAAAATCTTCAAGTTACAAGAAACTCATTTTGTGTTCATTTTGAAAGTTCTCATGGACAAAAGCACCAGACTCCCTTTAGAAAATCTCTCCATTTTACTGCTGCAGTGTCTGACAGTTTGCCCCACTTTGTCCTGGTTCTGGTTCTACCGTGCCTCCCTCCTCTCCAGCAGGCCCAGCAATACGGCTAGTCGGTGTTGGCTCCCAGGAAGTGGGTCGTGGGCTCTGGGTCTCGCGGCTGCAGACAAACATGGCTTCTTACTGTGCACACACAGTAAAACTTCCTGCCTTAGTCAATATACAGGTCAACCCGGATCACATAAAAGATCCTCCCAACCACCACATTGTCTTTAGCTGGTCCCATTCCCGATCAACAGGGGCTCCTGGAGCTGTTGTGGCCTGGTGTGGACCTTTCTGCCTCCCGTTGGTACTCTGACTGCAGGTTAAAGGTGGTAGCAATGTTGCATCTGGGTCTTTCAGTGGGGTTGCAAGAAGGCACGTTTCCATTAGGGTAAAAAGTGGCCACTGGGAAAGTTTCAGGCCAGGCCCTCTTAAATGGCGGCTCATCAGCATTACAAAAAAAGGCCCCAGAGGTATTTACAAGACTCAAGACGCGATGTCACATACGTGACAGAATTTAACACGGGAGACACGCCAAACATAAACAATAAGAAAGATGCAGAGATCGCTGCCATGTTCATGCACATGGTCATCCCTGTTCTTTGACAGGGCCAAAAAACAGCCAGTAGGGCCGGCTAGGGGCGTTTCGGTGAGAGAGACCCGCCTCATTCCGAATATTCAACTATAGTGGAAATGCACCTCGAGTCTGTGTCTGAGCATGGAGGCCAACCAGGAAGTGCCTTAAGCCTTCAATCTACCGAAAATTCCAGCAGGGGGTGCTAAGTTTGGCTGCAAAAAAAAATCTGGCCCCTCAGAAAATTTTTTCAGGACAACACTATGGTCTCAATCGCTAGTAAAAAATCATCTTCAAGACAATTTGATGTCAATAGTTCTAATATTGGCCCCATTTAGAAGAAAATAGAAGATAAAGAATCGTATGATTTGGGGCGTGGCTACCTTTGATTGACAGGTCACTAACAAGGCGAGCCGTCATCAGGAGAGAAGCAGAGCAATGCGTATCCACGGCAACGTGTCAATAAAGTTATATATAACGTTATATAGATAGAAAAGAGGACATTTACTGATTTGGTCTCATAACTTTAACCCTTTCACACTATATTTTCACTCAATGACAGTTTATTTGAACGCTTTGTTCAGTAAAAATGTCTTGTTCAGCATTTGGTTGGACTAACAGACACTCCAAGGAGTCGCTGCTCAGCTTTCTGAGGTAAGAAAGATACATTTTGTTTTTGTTTTTTTGCTAGCCAAAACTAACATCCCAGTTAATGCTCCAATTAATGCTAACATGAATTAGCAGCGGCTTCTCTCAGTCGGGTTGCCGGTGTAGAGAGGCGTGTAGTCAGTGTCGTCAGATCCCTCGCGCTCCGCCACAGTCCAATTATGGTCTGCTCCGCGTATCGGAAACAAGATGGAGACGCAAGATGGCGACGAGTGTAACGCTGAACTCGAGGCTTCCAACGGGCAGTCCACAAACCAATGGGTGACGTCACAGTGACTACGTCCATTATTTATATACAGTCTATGGTCTGAGCTTAAGGAGTTTCTGATGAGCCATGATTTTGTCTGTATGGGAACCTGTGGCATCTTGGTAGACATTAAGAATAATGGCCGTTCTTCTCACTAACTGTTTAGTTTTGTTGGTCATATAGAGGCTTCAGCATTAAATTGAGACCATTTCATCAGCAACTTTAAACTTCTTTAAGTAACTTCAGCAGCTTGTTACAGCTTCTTTACTTTGCATTTACAGTAGTGAGCCAGGCTCAGGCTTTTATTATAGTTTTAAAACAAGATAATTGGTCTGGGGCTGTGACAGTGACAGTTATAATCTGATGCTGCTTCAGTCACACTTCTTAAACAAGCAATCTTAATTTTACGCCACACTATTTGCTAAATTTGCTTCATTAGCGACAATGAGCTCTTGTTGGGTTTAATAATATAATGATACAAAACACAAAAACAATTCCTTGAATATGCTCAAAAACAAAGACTCTACTGTAAAGGGAGGGCTTCAACTGATGCCTGTGTGAGTAGGTCCGTTATCTCACTGTGTGAAACAGATCAGCTTGTGTGCAGCAACATGTGCAGTGCATGTTTATCTCAGCCCTGTCTGTATATCCCTTCAAATATCTAAAACCACAACATCACCAACAGCAGAGTGTCTAACACAAGGTTACCAAGTCTGTCAAGCTGTGGGAAAGTTTCTGATGGGAACAGCAAGTAGAGCACATTCTAATTGTGACACATGACAAGACACCATCAGTGTGAAAGAGACTGCGCCTAATAGATCCTATCACTGTTAGACACTGTCTGTGAGAACCAGCTATTGAGGTTTACTGGTAACGGTAAAAAAAAGCCACTTCCTGGGAGTTAATCTGCATGTTAGTGCTGATAATCACACAACACTTCTATCATTTAATCGTCTTGAAAGGATGTGTATCCCAGAGCATTTCTGTAGCAAAAACCATGCACCTGCAACAGTGGAAACTGCTACTGTAGCATCAAGGGTGATTAACATGCTCTGGTTCAGATTGATGCTTTTGATTTGGACCACCACTTCTTGAGTCCATCGATGTTGACATTGATCCAAATCTGCATGAAATGAGTGTTTCTTCTATCAATCATGTTTCCATCGGGATTCCATCCATTCGGGAGCATAGCTGCGAGATGAGCGTGGCTCTTACTACTGCAGGAGAAACCCCCGTCTCTCAGCAGTAGCACTACTGCCTCATGGATGGTGAGCCAACTAACAACCACTGCCATGAACTTTCTTGGTTTTGAAGACAGTCTCCCAGTTGTCCCCAACCTCAACAACAGCTTGCAGTCATGAACAACGCCCCTATTGGCAAGAAGCCTTTTATCCCTCTCACCACATGTTTAATGGCCTCTTTGAGGGCAGTAAGGATGTCCACAAAGAGTTTCCCTTTTTCTTCCATCGACCTGAGGGCCAGTCCAAAAATAACAGTCAAAGACAATAAGGCCCAAAGTACTGACTCCATCAATATGTTCACCCACCAGATGCATGAGTGTGCTTCTCATTTCCAGCTCCAAACTTCCAACCTGTCAGTCTAAAAAGTGAAGCCAATACTCTGGTGCCTTTAACCTGCATTCTTTCTACTGACCAGCAGGCAATGTTGTGCATGGTCATTGTTCTGCCCTCAGAGTTGTTTTCATAGTTTAAGATACTTTTGCATAATGTTTGGATTTTTGCATTATTTGAATTACATTAATATTGTGGTAGGAATGTACATGAAAGACACTCACTCAGTTGTTATAGTTCTAAAGAAAACTGGACCTTTATTTTGAAAGTGCAACTTTTATTTTGAAGCGTGATCAGAGGCTCCGTAGTGTTTACATTAGTGGTGACGTTAGCAGCCAGCAGTAAGAAAGATGGACAGTCACTCTCTGAATCTTCTCTTCTCTTCTCATGCTCACGAAAGCAATGGCTGTATGTTCATAAAGCAGCAGTTTATATGAATGATTATGAGTACATGACATTACGTTTAGTGTGACAACATATGTTTGTTGACTGATAAGTCATGCAAGAAGTTAATTTAATGAGCTAATGTAAGTGTGTATCCACATTGTACGCTAGCAATGATAGTGTATTAGCCTATTGTTAACGTGAATGGCTATTTTTGGTGCGCAGTTCTTGTGTTATATTTTTATAGTATAATTCAACATTGTTTATTGGGAACATGCTGTAAAGGAAACTGAGTTTTGTATTATTTTCTTTTGCAGTTTCACTCGTGGTATTTCACCATATTAGAAAGGAAATAAAGGGAGCAAGACGCTCCAATCCTGGCTCAAGTGCAGTGTCATACCTGAGTTTGGCTGACTGTTGAACTGTGATAACGTACAAGAAGTACTCAACGCACAGGGAGAACAGTACAGTCATGCTTAAGTTCAGTTCATACAAATTAACTAGTCTGTGTTCCTTTCTTTCTTTTCTTTGATCCAACAAAATGTGTCATTTCACATTCATTGCCAATGTGGCTGCAGAAGTTCTTACTTGTTTTTTTGTCTTTTTCAGACCATGCGGGTTCAATTTGCATAAAACTGTAAAACTGAGAGACCATGTTATCTGTTGGCGTGTCAGACTTTCTTTTAAAAAAAATTGACAAGTCTGCCCACCATTTTTGGGTTGCTTTGAAGTTAAGGTACTTGTTGGCAATGATTCACTTTTTCTGCATAGTAAAGTTGAAGGCCATGAAGCCAAAACAATGAGCTGAAAGACGTTAAAGACTTGAGTTGAGGGGAGCTGCAGTCAGAATATAATTCTTTGTAGGCTCATCACTTTAACATTTCACACAGTCATTTGATTCATTGTTAATATATAAAAATATTGATTAGAGTAACTAAACTATAATAGAGCGATTAGCCTCTGCAGCTGCTGTGCTTTCATAAATATTGTTGTAACTAGAAATACATTTTTATGGTTATTTATACGGAGCTAAGGGCATTTCATTATGTAGGGCAAATATTTCATGCTGCATCACACAGGAATTATATACAAGTAAATTGCTGCCCATTTATGGACTTTGTATTTACCATGAAGGCAAATTTTGCCATTAGCTTTTTTCATTAAACAAGATTTTCTACACTTTTTCTGCCACTTTTTCGCCTGCGTTGCAATGGGTTTCTGTTCAGTTTGGCTGTTAAACGGCAGTTTAATCCCAAATTGAAACAACAGTGTGAATAAAGAGACACATGAGTTTTAATGGTATCTTTTCAGCCCTCTGAGAGACACAAACCACTTAGAGAAGCCATGTGGTTACACAGAAAACCCCAAGTGTTTCAAAGAAGTGTTGTTTACAGAATTGGTAACATATCAAAAGGCTGAAAAAAATAACCAAATCTCTGGCAACACTTGTATCACTCATAAATCAAACAAACTGAATATTTTTTAAAAACAATTTCAGAATGTTTTATATCAGCATATAATATCTAAAATCTCTAACAGTACACTGTCGTCACAGCTGATGTCCACTTGACTGAGACCTAGGTTTTCAGAGAGACACAGTCCATCACGCTCGGTGCTTTTACCATTAAGTAAAGCTTGTTAAGTGCAAAAATCCAGATGTTGTTTCCTCTGGACCCATGCCAAGCTTCCTCTGAAATAAACCAGAGCTCGGGATGTGCTGAATGACTGTCAGGGCCAGTGGTTGGACCATTTTGGATTCATCTTGTAGCTCACAGTAAGTGGTTCTGACTTGTGGATATCGTAATTATATTCTCAGAAATGTGGTGTCTTTCAGAAAGTCTCACATGGAGCGACATTTCAGCTGCGGCCCGTTGAAAAAGAATGAATCTAATACTAATGTGTCAGGTTAAAGCCTGCAGTTGGGCTGTCTAAAACTCAGACATTTCTTGACTACTGGTATTATTAACATACTTTGTTTTAGTTCCATGATGTTGTCACTGACTCGAGTCAGACACATGCAATTTGACTTGACGGGTTGCTCAGGAAAATCACATCAAAGAAAGATAGAAAAAACCTTGATACAGTTAAGTCCTCTCACACCCCTCAGATCTGTAAAATTCAACAATCTAAAAAGATAAAAGTGCCATCATCAGATAGAAATATTAATAAATACTTTAGTAATACACCACCATCATCACTTGTACTTTTTTCCTGTGGCTAATTAGGTTAGCATGCTTATCCGCTAAAACAAAGATCACATGTTTGTTATGTTTTTTACATTACGTACGGACTGCAGCTGCCCTTACAAAGTACACATTGTTGCATGCAGTATTTATAGTATTGGAGCTACTACTGCATCATAACACTGCACATTGAACTTTGACCCTCTTGCTCAAAAATACTGCATGCAGATTGCAGGTCAGAATAACCAGAAAAGCATGCTTACATACTTTGAAATGCAACCGGATGTAGGACATCCTGGTACTTTTGGCATTTGACATACCATGTATTGGGACAAACAAAAATACTTAAGTGTGGTGATATGGTTATTTAAACACAGTATTCCTGCTAAACTTCTGCATGTTGTGACTGTGAGTATGTTTGCATTAGTGGCACAAGTTCAATTCTTAAATCAAATATCAATCATAAACTTGACTAAATTACCTTTTTGACCCTAGTTTGGCACATTCTAGAAAAAGGTAGTAGTTATATCACAACTAAACTGATTTCATGTTCCCTCTCTTTTTAAAGAGCTTGAGAATGTAAATAACACCCTGGACAGTTTATTGCAGGGCAGACAGACAACCATTCATACTCTCATTGACACCTAAGGGCCATTTAGAGCTACCAATTAAACCTAGGCTGCATGTCTTTGGACTGTGGGAAGAAGGAGGACCTGGAGAGAGGATACGCTGACACAGGGAGAACATGCAAACTCCACACAGAAGAGCTGCAGGCTGGATTTGAACCCCACAAGATTGCTAACCATTACACCACCACATAGCCCCAAAATTACATTACATTACATTACATGTCATTTAGCAGACGCTTTTGTCCAAAGCGACTTACAATAAGTGCATTCAAAATGATATATCCATAGAATAACTGTGGCATAAATGTCAGTCCTGAAAAAGAGTTGAATTGAAATCACAAGTGACACCCTTAGTTAGCATGCTGATGTTAGCATTTAGCTTCACAGCGTCCTGGGGAACTGCAGGATTGAACCAAACACTGACAGAGCAAGCAGACTGATCGAGTTTACTGCTGTAACACCAAAGCAGAAAAGGTATATAGGCTTACTGACAGGTAGAGATGAAAGCTGAAGGCTGAAAGTCAGGCAGGTAGATGCAGGTACAGGTTCCACGAAACAGGATTACAAGATGACAGGATACAGGGATCAGAAGTTCCGAAAAAGGCAAGTAACAACACAGCAACTCTGACAAACTGTCGGGAATGAATTGAACTGGGCTGGTATATAAACTGAGAGACTGGAGGGAATGATGTGCAGGTGAATAGGTGGAGTGGAGAGGTCAGGCAGGTGAGGGAAGTGGGAACAGGTGTGTAGAGGGGCGGGGCTGCTGTGATGGGGAAAGGAGGGAAAGTACCAGGGCGCCTGGTGGATGGATGGAAAATGGCATTGAGCCTTTAATCGCCACTTCTTTTGTATTTTTTCATAATAATTTCCACAATAAAAGCTTTTAAATACTAAATACACTCCCTGACATCACAATGCAGCTGTCTACGTAAAACTATACAACTTTTTAAAATAATCCATTTTACAGCCCTTTAAATGTCTTGACACACAGCCAACTTTTTTAAGGAAGTGCAACGCATGACCATTCTGTCACCACTTCCTTCCTCACCTTCACTCAGCGGCAGCCAAGTGGCCTTTTCCTCAGATAGAGAAAGGACCTCTCAGCTGTGGCTCACGTGCCGCAGCATGATAAAGAGCCCGAGGCAGAGGGTTGCATGTCAGGGAGTGTGAACAATAACCAGGCACGGTGACAATGAGAGGCGCTCCGTCGCTTTTTCCCTTCCCTCCGCTCTCTCCCTTTCTCCTGACGACAGTGTCGGACACAGCTGTGGAATGAGATTGTGTTTCCACTTGTGCTGTCTGTTTTAAGCCGTATAATTAAAAGCAACTACCGTGAAGTGAAGCCAAGAGAAAAAGGTGGGCCTGCGTTGTTGCACTTGTCAGGATCTTGCTCGACAAGATCATTAAGCAGGGTTGTGTAATATCACTTTTAAACCTCAAATATACCCTCATATGTATCTGGTTGAGCTGGTTAGATGTGTTTATGTCTAAAAAACAAGTCTGCGGACTTGTTAATGTCACGCAAAGTTGTGTAACAAAAGTGGCCCAGAGGGTGTTTTTTATTGCATCTCTAACAACACAGACTAATATGACTAAATTGTTGATCACACACTTGTGAAATAGTGTATTATTAGCATGTGATATAAGCAAAGTGGAGTGTTTAAGTTTTTTATTCTTTGAAAAAAAAATTCCTTATTGAACGTGAAAGAAAGATCAGATATTATATATCTTTAATAGCTCAATTGAAGGAAACCGAGAGTCCCTGTTGTCTGTGCATTTTGGCAGTGGTGTCCCAGGCATTATAAGCTTGCCAGAATAAAACAGGATCATGTAGCACTCGTGTCTCTCAGCTTGTCGATTTGAATCGCTGCCATGTCATAGTGCCAGGTCCAGGTCACAGTTTGTTAGCCTGCTTGAGGAGGGGGAGTCGAAGCTGATGTGAAGGCCATTGTCTGCTGGTCTCTGGAGGTGGTGTAGGTTTCTTTCTCGCTGATTCTGCTGATTGAGATGGAAAATCAGCATTGCAGCTCTTGCAGGGGTGTTGAAGGGTCTCCTGAATTCGGGAGAAAAGACGTGACAAATGGTGGATGAAGTTATGCAAAAAGAAGGACCCGGCTGCATAACTTGAATCCATCCAATGGATATTACTTTCCTTTATGTGCAGTAGCTGAATGTGCAACCAAAACAGTTGTGTTAATATTAATTCTAAGTCACTACTGAGTTGGTTTCGTTTACACAAAGCAGGGCCTCTATTATTTTTTCCCACAGAATTAGTACTGATTAACTGATTAGAAAAGCTCTCAGGATAAAATGGATCATTATCAGATCAGATACAGTATGAGTTTGCTTTTCTAACCACACTTTAACTCCTCCAAGGTTATAGTTTTGTCTCCTGTGGAAAAAGGAAAATCAGCTAAGATCAACATCAAAAATCCAGGTAAACAAACCAACCCTGTGTCCTCGAATAGCATCAGCAGTAGCAAATAGAGTTCAGAAACATGACGCATATTGAGAAGATGTTAATAAGTCTGCAAAGTTACTATCATGTTTCATGTGTTCATCTACAATATCCGTTCATGTAAAACTACATTATGCTTGTAGCAAGTTAAGCATTAATCAGATGTATTAATTGTTAAGTTTAGGTACTCACAGCACTTGTTTAAGACGAGGGAAAGATTTTGGCCTTGATAAATTAGCACAAATTGACTTTGCACTATAGATTGTCAGCCTTACGTGGCAACGATGGTAGACTATATAGTCTCTTTACAAATGTTGCTCCTGGCTTTGCAAGGCTACAATAGCATCCAAACACGACTGGTACATCACATTTGTTCTGCTCATCTTGATTGCTATGGACGGCGATTACATTCTTGTTAACACTAAACGTGAACGTTAGCCTTTGTTGTAAGCTAACACTAGCCCGCTAACACTAGCCCGTATTGATCACATTGAGGTTAAACAAATAAAATCAAATTAATTATACACGTTTTAGTTGATCGCTTGTTGGTCTCAATAAGCTCCTGATGTAAATGGTTCTTGCTTTGAGACCAGCAAAGAGTTGGTGCCGCTCTGGAACCAGTTTCCTGACCGTGAGCCGGTTCTTTTGCCATCGCACTGCCTTGGTGGCAAAGGGGAATAAATAAATGAGAATGCCACAGAGACATTTCACTGTATTCAGGGAGATACAGCAAGGACAAACATTTGTGTAATTTAGTTTATTTTATGATGTGTCAATGATTTACTTGTCAGATCCTCAAGGTTTGGGAGTCTTACTTGGCTTTATATTGTTTTCCCCATGAAATATGTGAATGTTTTTTTGTAAGTAAAGCTACACTATTCTATGATCCTCTGGTAGAGAAACATCATTGCAAACGCAGCTCTTAAGAAGACAGACAAATGAGCAACATAAAGGCGCATTGAAGGATTTCATTGCCTGGGAAATCTGGCAGTGATCTGACTGTCTGTTTGACTAAAAGGCAAACATTAGTGCTCATTTCCTGTAATTTTCTGTTTCAGTGCACAGATATCACACCACATTAAACCAAAGCTATCACAAAAGCAAAAGAAAAGAGGGAGAGACCTCTTTCTCAGCTCCCAAATCAACATAAAGTTCCCTGACTGAGTGCAGAAACATACAGCCAGGAATAAGTTGGTGAACTCTATGAACTACCCCCCATTTCATTTAAAGAGGCAGGTTCTTCATCATCTATAAATCTGAGCCTCCCATTG
This sequence comes from Centropristis striata, assembly GCF_030273125.1. NCBI lineage: Eukaryota > Metazoa > Chordata > Actinopteri > Perciformes > Serranidae > Centropristis > Centropristis striata. Next base: position 14,684,468 of record NC_081534.1, on the reverse strand, counting down.
AGTGTCTCGAGTTGAGATACAAGCAGGCACTTATGCTCTCCCTCAAGTGTCCTCATAAACCACATTGTTTCCAGATTATTCTCCCCTCTCCCTAGAGTCGTGCAATGCCAAAAGTTCCCCTCGCAGGCCTGTCCTACTGGGCTTGTTTGGGGACATCTGCTGCCATGTCCAAATATTGTTTTTGGCTGAGCCATTGCTGGCTCTGCTGCGGGAGAATAGAGCTGGGAACTATTTTTACCTCAGCGGGATAGACTGTGTTAACATACAAAACAATGCCTCTATCCCCCGGCCTTCCAGCTGCAGAGAAGGGCAGCAACTGCTGGACAGCGTGAACACACAAAACACCCGAGCTAGCTGCTGGTGTTCAAGGGGGCGAACTGGTGGTAATAACAGTATGTGTGACCTTTCAACCTCTTTGATGCTCTCTCTGGTTTGACTCAGCTCTTTCCGGCAAAGTTTCTTTGTAAATGAAAGTAAAAGATGATGTATGTAATGTTCCATTTGGACAGCATGATGTTGATGCTAAAATATGTCACTCTAGTGAGTACTTCACACTCATTGAGCTTTAGCAAAAAGCAGTGGCATGGATTACCAAGGGAATGTGGAATAATGACTAATGTGAATGCTAGCACTAGCTAGGTAAACGTTAGCTGTGGCACAGAAGCTATCTTCTGCTGTGGACGCCACATTATTCCGGAGCTGACAGTCACAGCAACTCTTCAAAGCCTCCAGACTCCTTTGACAAAACAATTATTTTACCTCACAGAACAGGGGACTTGCTGGTCTTGTGCTGCCTTCATTGGTTAGTTAGTTGGTGTTTGACTTCTGTGTTTTAAAAGGTTAGTTTAGATTTAATATTCGCCTGGTGGTTTTGAAGAGAGCAATATAAAAATTTTGGTTCCCTGTTGGAGAGGGCTGTCTGAGGGTAAGGTAAAGTGAGGTAAAGCAGTGTATTCTTAATATAATGTTATTTTTTTGGTGTTTTTCTTGTTGCTGTAACCTCCGTCCACAGCAGTACATATTGTTTTTCTCATAGTCACCAGCCTCTATTGACAAAAACAGTCATTTTAGCTTGAAGAACACAGTGTTGCTGGTCTACTGCTGCCGCAATCTGTTTATTTGTGTTATTGTGTGAAATTGTTCTTTTCAGTGGATTAGCTTCTGTGCCGGTACTCTGCTTCTCAAAACTAGGAGCATACTAACTGGCACTGGTAATACACACTGGTTGCGGATAAGGATACATGTAGCAATGTCCTCATTCAGAAACCTCCATCAGGTCATGTGGGGAAAGGATTTTTTGAAGGGCTTGGGAAGATAACGTTTTCACACTAAACCATATGAACTTTCATAAAAAATGTGAATGTTTTGGGTTTGAATACATAAGGGATACTACCGGGAAGCTACAAATGATATGAAAATTTGAAAACAAAAAAATACGGGCCTTCCTTTTAAAATTACACCTAGAGTTACCAAAATGTTGGATAAATAAATATGTAATAAATGGAACTGCTCTACTATTAAAGTACTTTTCATCACTCATTGCGACATTCAACCACCCTGCTATATAAACACTGATAAAGCACAATAACTTGGCTTCAGAAGAGTTCCACTTACTCCTCCCAGCTCTCACTTTTACAGTCCCACGAGACCCAAAGTCACTTTTCATATCCGTATATTGAGCTAAAGGAGGAGAGAGTCCAATTCATTTTTTCTAAGTTTGCAATGGACTTCTTAAGGCCACAGTTAATACGAGGATCTTATATTTTCAGGGCACTCAGAGGAAATTATACTCTGGCTGGGTAATTGAAACAAAAACACTGGAAGGGAAAGGATATGTGTTTTAAGGAAAGACATAATGACTACTCATGTTGTTTTCACTCCACATCAAATTACAGTATTAATAGACCTCTTCTGTTCCAGGTGGCAGCGGAGTAGAGCTGTACAGTAAGAAATAACAATCAAGTCAATCATTTTTCTTAAAATAACAAACATTAAGATATTCATCATCACACATGCAGCAAGTATGTATATATGAAAATTATATATTTCAATGACTTTCTTTTTTTTATGCCTTCATATTTTTGGTTGTGATTTTTCTAAATTAATGTTGCAGGAGGATTGAGCTCATTTCTTTGGATTTATCCATATGAGGCCTGAGACATGGCACAGACCCAACATGGTTGCAAAAAGGTCAACATAAGTTGACATATTTGGTGTTAACTAAGTAGGATTGCTTCACTCGTTGAGTGTGGTTCAGCACCTGATGAGATTTGATAGTGTTAATAAAAAGGCCCTTGATAGGTGAGTATCAAAAGGATGTTTACCTAGCACAATGGGTGTATCTCCTGTTGACTATATGACCTCATATTGACTTCATCCCGTTTAACCTCAACCCTGAACATCAAGGTCACATTAGGGCTGAGGTTGAGTAAGAGTAATTATCAGCTTATGTGGTGTATGTGTAAGGTAAACATTCTGGTACTCTGTAATCAAAAGAATACTGAACACATTCAGAAAATGGAAATAAAATAATACAATATACAGTGCAACACCGGTTCTGTTTTGTTGGACGCCACAGTGTGTCTACGTTTCTGGGCCTCAGGCAATATAGCTTCAAGAAGCCAAAAGCAAGAAAGCAAGGGATGCTACATGTCGTGTATATTCAAATAAATAACACTAAAGTTACTTCGGGGCAGCACGTAGCCTTAGAGAAATAATATAAGCACAGGCCTTGATCTTTTAGAATTTAAGTTTGTTTGTTGTTGTTTTTTAATGTGAGCAACCAACCTATATTTCCTTTCCAAATCTCTAATGTAAACACAGAAATAAAGAGGAAGCAAACCTGGCTAATGTTGGTGACCCCCAGATTGAGCTTACTCCCCTTGATGTAGCTATACATTAGCTTGCATTTCACTACCATGAGCTGATTTAAGATGTCACTATATACAACACAACGTGTCCGTGAATATTGTGATATGGTAAGGGTAGTGACTGTCAGATGGTTTCTGTCATTTTAGGTTATTTGAAATGTAATTAGTTATTGATGCTCTAAAACACAGGTATAATTTCATGATTAACAGCTTGCATTGGGCTGTCCTCTAGATGCATTTTAAGTTTTTGTGTCAAGTGCTCCAAATAAAATACTACAAAACAAAACCCAAACAGGCTCAAAGCTTATGTTTTTACATTTTATAAACGCTGTGTACATTCATACACTCAGCTACACCGAATAACAACAAAAGACAGAACGGTCATGACCTTCTTATATGCACATACAGTGTTCTTTTGGTGAAAAAAAACATTATCATATTCAACAACAACAAAAAATCAGAGGATCATTGTTTACCCTGCAATAAGTCAGCTAGTCAGTGTCTTTGTTCCCATCCAACACTCCATCATTTCCATGAGGCTTATGCTTTCTATAAATATCTTGTCTGTCTACATGCTCTGCTTGAAAGCGCCGCAAAACCTATGTTGTGCTTTCATGTAATTCATCTCTGTGAACACACACACATAATTGTTTTACAAAGCTAATTCATCACACCGAGGATTCAAGGGGCCAACTGCAGGGTGGATATTGTTCCTCCACTGTTCTCACACAACTAGTTACATATCACATTTGTGCCTCACACGCAGGGCGTCGTGTAACCAAGTCATTATGTCACTGTGTAAACTGATACTGCCACCAATTCAGGTTTCTGGAAGTATTCATGATTGTTTGCAGAGTCAACAAGCACAATCATCACAGTTTGACCCTCATCCAACATGCAAAGTGCTATAAACAAATCGTTCCAGGAAGGGACGCTCCAGAGATCCGCCAAAAACATAAGGGGGAAAAAGACAGCCTCTTTCAGATAACGTCAGAGATGCAAAGTATGTATCAGACTGAGACAAACCTATTTGGACACTAGAAACAAGTGCATAATTGTGTATATTCATTATAGAAAGAGGGTATTTAAATACTTACAGGGCAATAGAATATTTACTGTCACAGTACGGTTTGGTGTTTCCCAGTCAATCATAGTAAACAATATTCAAAATTCAAATCAGGACTCATAACAAACTGCCGGACAGTACCGGTCACTACAATGAAGCGTTTTTTTGAATATCAGGGTTTTGGACTAATGGGTCGTCAGAACAATGGCATGTCAGTTTAACGTGATAAAGCTAGTGGTTAATGCTAAAAGGCAAATGTTAGCATGCTAACACGAAAGCATTTGGACCTGGTAACCATTATACTATAACAAAATATGCATGTTAGCATGGTCATTGTGAGCACATTAGCATATTGGTGTTAGCATTTAGCTCAAAATAAATATAGCATCCTTGAGCTGCTAGCATGACAAGACTGTTAAATAGTTTACATGTCAAACAGAAATCTTTAAAATCAGAAAAAAACAGATTATTTTTAATTAAATGTGTATTTTATTCCAATTTATTTCCTAATAAAGTTGTAATCCAGGCTGTCCTGCGCTAAATTTAAAGTTAAGCTAATCTTTGCAATGGAGCTTGTGCACTATGTGTCTTTTATCATGTCACTGGACACAAAATTAGTATGCCCCTGAGTGCAGGATGAGTCATCAAGATTTTTTAAAATTGTTTTCCAGGAACTGACAAACTCATTAAAAAAATCTCATAAAAAATATCCACAAAATTTGTTGAGTCAGATACTAAAGTTTTTGTGCTTCAAAACTCTAACAGGAATAACTCAATATAATTTTACAGCTCATGAACAGTGTTACATTATCTGTATCTGTATTGTTTATGTTGTTTTTAGATCTAAAAAAATCCTGCATCAATATTAGGTTTTTTTATTATATGGTAGCTTGGTATCTCAAAGTCTGGAACAAATATCTTGTGATTTGGAACGTGAATACACAGTCTGATGGCATTGTGTTGCACAAAATACATTATCATTTTATTACATATTATGTTATCTTCTCTTTATACCTATAAAGACAGAGCTAACAAGAGAGAAAGAGGTTGTTCTTTTGTTTTTCAGTCTCCAGAGACTGTTTGGCCATCTGCTGCAGCCCTTTACTACTCATCTGTCTCGAATTAGACAGCAGTCACCACAATATAAATACCCACTTATCATCTCAGTAGTTTATCCTCCCCTGATACAGGCCTGAGATGACAGAGACAATAGCGGACGCCCATTGCACCGAGTCCCCCTGGAGGCATGTCTCGACTCATGGGCTGCATTTAACTTTTATTACCCAAGGAGATGGATTGGCTGCTCCCCACCCTTATTTGGTGGTGCGGTGTGTGTATACGAGGGGCTGCGGTTGTAAAGTGAAGGCAGCCAGCTCAGCCTGAGCGGAGCCAGGTAACTGAGGAGTCCTGCCACCAAAGCGTGACTCATGGCTAATTTCTGTTTTTGTTTTTTTTAGATGAGTTTTGTCATGGTCCTGTAGCTTGTGGTCCTGCAGGGTCTTGGTTTTGGAAAAATGTGATAGCTGCATCTCTGACGGAGCAGTGAGAGAGGTTAGAGGAACCCAGATCCAGTGTAAGCATCTGCTAAGTTGTAATGAGGTGGTTTTTATTTACTTTTACCTGCAATACTTTTCCTGTTTAGACATTTGAATCATTGGCCATCATCACATTTTTCTGTGAAATTTTGCTCCCCAGTTTCTTGATTTCAGCCATTTATTTTAAGCAACAGAGCAGTTAAGAAACAGTCAAATTAAAAAAATATAATTATTGCCTTTAGATAATCCCTACCAAGAAATGCCTTTTGTTCCTATTGCCCATTATCCTGAAACCCAAATAAACCCAAATAGACCCAATTAGTCAAACAAATGTTGAATTCCATCCAAAAGTGCATCTACCCTGTCCTCAGGGTCCTATGAGCCCTGGATCAATATTAATATGACTGTTTAATGTGTGTTTGGGGTCAGTTCTGTTGACAGTTACAGCCTACTGATGTTGCACTCCTTGAAACCTACGTCCTACAATTTGCTGGCAAGACAATTTTCTTGGCTTTTGACATTGCTAGTATCTCTAGTGTCTCTCCACAGTCTCCACAATGGGTTTTTACAATTCAAACTGCATCTGCAACTTCCATCTCTCTTCATTCTTTTGCAGTTTGAACTGTGAAGACAGCCCTTATAATGAGGACCCTGTGGACATCGGGATGACCTCTCACCAACTAGCTTGATATAGCTCTCTTGTTTTAGAAATAGTTGACTGTTTCTCTATGACAAAGTGCAGCAAGTGTGGCTGTGGGTGTTTACTATAAAGCCACAGAGTAATTTTGTCCTAACATGTAGTGCGTTCTGGCGTTGTTTTACTGGCCTTTAATCCTGTTATTTGATACGAGTTTTAGCCACATTCAGCACTATTCTGCAGGATGTTTTTACACATGCAAATAAATTGTCACCTCCAAAACACAGGTAGGTGTTTTGGCACGAGTCAGTTATTATAACATGGTCCACAGAGCAGAGACTCATCTATGAAGGGAAGTCATGCTATTCCCCAGAGCCACCGCTCAGCTGCAGCTGCACCAACGTGTTTTGACCTAACACCCCGCTAAAGTGCGACACCTGACATGTGTGCCCTTTCAGAGCGGCAGGACCTATTCTCTGTGGACGGGAAGTTCATTTCCTCAGAGGATGGAGCCACACCTATTGAATTTTATAATGCCATATTATTATTTCCCCCCTCATATGTAGCCTATTTCTGTTCTGTTTGCTTTGCTTTGCATCACTGAAAAATCTGCCTTTTACACTAACAGAACAACTGTTTTTTTCTGTACAGTGTAGTTGAAAGTTTAGTATATCTCAGGGCATATATGCATCAATAGAAACTGAGTAGGTGTTGACTAAATTGGAGATCGATTATTTTTCACAGTAAAAATGGATGCTGTTGACACTCACTGTGCAAGAAGATGCACCTCCCGTGACTTCTTTCTGTGACACCAACTGTGAGATACAGAAAGCTTTTAAAAGGTGATAATTGAAATGTCATCACTCTATATATATATCTCATGAGATTGCTCTGTGGCGTCATAAGCCAGTCGAATATTGTGAGCTCATTTTTTTACCTTACTTTGTCTACAGTAGCAGCACAAAACAGAACAAAGGAACGATATTATGATAAAACCAGACTATATACTGTATATCGCTGCAAATTTGACACAGGGACATGAAAAGCTTGCATGTGACTGCTGGATGCCACATATAGGGAGATATGAATTGAAATAGGAAAAATTCAATTATTTACAGTGCAGCTTATACATGGAATAAACTGCAAAAGGCCTGAAACTTGGACTCTCTCACACCATAAAATGCATTATATAGGATCTTGGTTTGATTGATTTTAACTGGTTTATTGATTTGTGTAATTGAATTTCATCATTTATTTCTTATGATTTTACTATCTACTTCATAGCATGTTTGTCATCCTGTATTATGGCTGTTAGCTATCATGCATTAGTTTAATTGTTAGCTGTTTTGTTTGCAAGTGTTTTACATCTTGACACCGATATTAATGAGGATACCTCCTCAGTGGTATTTTGAGGTAAAATAAGTTACATTATTGTAGAGAAAATCCCACCTAATACCTATTTGAGTTTTTCCTTCTTGGCAGCATTGCACCACTCAGACACCAAAGGGTTAATTTGCTCCCAGACAGAGAGGCAGAAGTAAACAAAAAGAGCCAGAGACTTGGAGCTTCTCTGGCTGCTGAAGTCGAGGCGTGACCCTCGAGATAGGCACCGGGCTATCATGAGGGCGTCTCCCTGAGTGACTGGCCAGGAGAACAGAGAGGCCTTTGTCAGGGGTTTGTGCGAAAAAGTGCTGAGCCAAGCAGGCCCTCACCCTCCCACCCTCTCCTCACCCTCCCACCCCCTCCTCACCCCTCCCCACAAGTTTTTTTCTCTCTCTTTCTCCCTGAAGACACACACAAATGCTCACACACACACACACTTGTCTGTATTTACCAGCGGTCCCAGGGGACGAGGCTTTCACTTCAGCTGGTGCGAGGTTAAGAAGGCGAACACAGAGTCTGTTTGTGGTTAAAGCCTGGATATGTTAGCATTGAATTGTGGGACGCATCTCAAAGCTTTAACATAACCTGCTGCAAGGAGTTTCTCACTGTCTGTGTTTGCAGTCTCATCCACTTTGCGGCAAATGTCCTCCTGCACCAGCAAAATGTCTGGTCTTCATCTCTGAATCATTATAAAGACTAAAATAACTTGTGTTTTGTGCACAACAAACTCTGTGTTTACTGGTCTGCTTGCAATTTTCACAGTGAAATTTTGCCAAGAGCACAGAGAAAAACACAGAACAAACCCTGACATGTCTTTTTGAATGGTTTACTTACTGCTCGGGAAAATGTTTCGCATAAATCAGGACGTCAAATTATTCTGAAATTCGGAATGAGAATGAAAACATGTCAGCATCCCATTAGGTTGGTGGGTACGCTGAGCACTTCTGGGAATACAAAGAATGTGGCATTATTCTTTGAAGCAACTTGACAATCCAAATTAAGTCATTTTTCCTCACTGTGTTCTTAAGACAACTTGTTCTGTGCAAATAAAGGGCAGGCAGCCTGTCTGCGAGTGATTTGTGTTTAAACACAGTGACTCTCACTTACCTTAACACACTGTTTGCTAAAGCAGAAACAAGTATGTTCTGTCTCTGTGCTGCTTAGGAAATATTATTTATTTATATCAGCTCGCCCCACAGCACAACACACTGCAGTGTGTTAATCTTTATGAGGTTCATGTCAGGCTTTAAAACATGAATTTTCTATTTTCCTGAGGCCATGTGATTCTGACAAACTCCTTTAACCTTCCTCACTGCCCGTATAGTCAAAGCAGCTGCCTGAGGGAGATCGCTTCAGAGACATGGTGACAGAAAAGTGAATCACAGTTTATGTAACGTTGCACCTTTAGCCCCAGAGGGAAGAGCATGCGCCGAGCTCCAACACTGCCTCGAAGGCTTATGAAATGCCTCTATTGTTCATGCTAAATTAAGTTTTTTTCTGGACTCTCAGTGGTTTTAAATCCCTGGTGTTGAAGAGGTTTTTATTCAGAAACTGTGGGTCTTTGGGATTGTTACTGATTGTGGCAGCAGAAGATTGTGAGGTGACGTACACGTGATTTTAAATAAAAACACATCACATGTGATTTTTAGCTATACTAGCAGTATGATGGTCTGCTGGTTGGTCCAAAACTTTAGTCCAGACTGAAATATCTGAAGTATAAAGTTATATATAATGGAAATACTCAAGTAAAGTACAGGTACCTCAAAACTGTACTTAAGTACAGTACTTGAGTAAATGTAGCTAGTTACATTCCACCACTGTTATAAAGCCCTTTGCAACCTTGTTTAGGAAAGTTCTACATAAGTAAAGTACATTATTATTATTATTGTTAATAATAATAATAATAATAATAACAATAATATAAATTGAACAAGAAACTAAAAGGCCATGTCCATTGCAGGCAATGGTTATCATTGATAACCAGTCCGACCAACACAATATAATATAGTTTAGGCAGTTTGTGTGAACTATATTAAGAGAAGATTACCAATGTTGTTTTCTGCAGTTTTCTGTTTAACTGTGTGTGTGCTGAAACACAAATACTCTTTCAGGGTTTTAATGTTTGTAATTTGTTAAAGAATTGAAGCACAAGCCATTTCAATTGTCCATAAAGTTTTAATGAAAAAAAAAACAGCAATGTACCCATTTAACAACAGAAGAAATTAAGAGAAATTGTAAGATTTCGAGAGCCAAGCTCTTATGTACAGCATATTGCACTAGAAAAAGAACAAACATCCCCCGTCCTCCTCCGTTCCCTCCATCGCATCATGTCCTGCGCTGTTTGAAAACTGTGCAGTCGACACAGAGCAGTCCCAAAGATTACACAGCCAATGCTTTAACAAAAACTGCTACATCTGGACTGGGTCTCACTTCATTAGGACACATGAATGTGAAATCCTTGAGACCACTCTGAACGTAAAGAAAGAAATGTGAAGACAATACAAACTCCCCGCGCACACACCGCAGGGGTCTGAAATAAGTTCCACTGTTCAGTTCATGTATTAAAAGAGATATCGTGGTTTTCACTCCATTAAATTACATTCAAACCCTTAAGATACAGATTTTTTTCAGGAATGTTGGACATGCATTTTTACTCCATTTACATATATCGAAAAAAGCCCTTGAACTGAGAGTGACACAGCAGACTTGGCAATATCCAAAATTTAAAAAAATGCCACAACATTGAAAAAAAGCAATCATAGAAAAGCCAAAAAAAAAATCCTTGTGTTGTTGTAGTTCTGTCTTTGTCTTACAAAAAGATGTGGAAAATTTTTCGCTAAAAATGTTTTTATAAAGATAGCAACAATAGCTGTGTCAAATTCATGTCAAATGTATAAAAAACACCAAATCACAGCACTTGACAGTAAAGATGCACTCTTTCTCGGATATTCAAAAAACTGATCGAAAAAATTTGATATTAAAGACACTGAAGGTTGAACGAATAACAAATGTTTCACTTGAGTCAGGGTTGCAACAGTGGTTGGTAACGACAGGCTCAGAGTGGCTGTTCAACCCATCTCACATAGAAATAATACTGGGCACCATGGTGGCTCATTCCTTCTTCAAATGTAAACCCACAGCCCTACTAGATTGTAGATAATAAAGCACAAAAACCCAGACGAGCCGGGCCGATCCAGCATATCACAGATCTATCTCTATATCTAGAGGGGAAGTTCAGCACAGGAGTAGAAAGAGAGAGGCGCAAAAAATACAGCATACAGGTAAAAAATTGTTGTTTTTTTACAGTGCACATTGATTGCAAACAGTCGTTTCTGATATTAAGAAGCGTGGTGAAACTCGCCGTTCGTGCTGAGAGATGTCAAAGGTTGAGCCTGTGCCTCGTGAAACAGATTTTTTTTGTATCAAGGCACAACGAGCACGCCGTACTGTTTGTGCCGACTCTATTGTATCAGAGCGTGTTGATCTGGCAGAGTGGAACAAGAGCTGTGACCAGTGACTTTGGGTAATAATTATGCCAAGTGTTGATGATGATGTGGCAGGTCTGTTACTCACAAGGCACATTTTGTACATTTGATTGTCTGTTGTTCACGTGATTTGTAAAAGACTCACACCATTCCGTGTGAGAACGCACGAGGCACATGGCTTTAGTCCAACCTCCCCACACACAGGCATCAAACACACAACTGAATGCGCATCAACAATGAGAAGAAAAGGACTGTACACACTGAGATAGCATCTATACAGTAGCACTGAGCAAATATACACAAAATAAATTAGAATAAATTATCCAAAAAGGAACCAAAAACAAAATGAAACTTGTTCTCGATAAGGACAGGGAGTAGTTAAACATGACTTTTTTTTTTTTTACTGACAGAGGGTGAAGCTTTGGACTGGAGACCAGAGAGTGCGTCACAACTATCTGAATTGGCTCAGCGTTCAGTGTTTGCAGGAAACAAACTTTTGGTTCAGCTACTCGCGTCGTTACAGAAGGAAACTAACAATCTGTAACACACTTCCGTGGTGAGTAAATGTGCTCTGGATAAACATAAAAACACATATTTTGCTTGTGCGGCGTCGTCTTCGCTGCATGGAGTCCTCACATAAAGGCAGATCATTTGCAAACATTAGGTAATTAACATGGTAACTACTCCCTGAAGAAAACATAAAGGAGGAAAAAAAAAACCATCAGTGTCTTCAAAAGTTCATATTATGAATCTACAACAAACTGAAATAAAACATCAAATGAGGAATTTTTAACATCTTATTTAAAGTCCTTAAAGACTTGTTCCTTGATAAACCTTACATTGAGAAACAGTGGCTGTGTCGTTGCAAAATGCTAACGTAGCAGTTGTCACAAAAGGGTGCATAAACCTTCTCCTCCACCCAAATGTGTCTGTGTGTGTGAGTAAAAATGTTTTTTTTTAACTGTACAGAAGCTGTTCTTACTAAGTTCTCAGTGAAGCTGAATGTACCACTGGCAGTTTGGTGAAAGAAAGCACTTGAATGAAACGCTGATACGCACATGTATCAACACCTGGAGTGAAATAAAATAAAAATGCATCTCTGTAACTTTGACCCAAAACGTTTCTGTAACAAATATATTGGTAAAGAGGTGGATTTCATTGAGAACTCAGCTGTATTTTTGGGAAACGTCCGTCTATGTGTGTCAGTTTGATTGCAAATGCAACAGATCCCTAAGATTTTACGTCCTTCCACTGGCTTGAATATTGCTCGCCCCTAAAGAAGCTGAGAAATGTCATCTCTCCCACAGGCGACCCACACAATGCAGCAAAGGGCAAAAATTGCGATTGTCAATCCAGCCAGAGAAAGAAACGCTGAAAATCTTTAGAAAAGGATGAAATTTATCCAAAGATTTTCAGCTGTGTGATTGTTTTCCAGTTCCCTGATCCCACAAAGGAGATTTGTTTGTGCTTATTTGGTTTCAAAATGACTGCAGATTTTGGAAACAGTAAGCACGCACTCCTACGTACACATGATCACAAATTCATAATCACGATTATGTCAGGTATTGAAGTTACTCGATTGAAGTATCTTCAGTACACCTACATTCAAGTATACATCCTTTAAATCAACAGGATCTGGATCTACACAGTGGGTCTTTAGGCCACTTCTAACAACATGAGTGGTACTGGAGATGGAGAGGCTGATGGATGACACAGGTTGATTTAATGTCTCTACAGTGGAAGCTGGTAAAAAACACACATCTAAACTGGCCGACGGTTCAACACCAGCGTGTAGCACCGCCACAGCGTCATGACAACCATTTTGAAATTAGCCAGTGTGGAACATTAAAGGATAAGTTCAGGGCTTATTGTTATTCTGAGAATAAATTAGAAATGTGCCTCGAGTCCTCTAGGTTTTAAGTCAGTAACTTCAGCACAGAAATGTCCACGTCCACAGTTTGTCGCCAAAAAAAGTGGCCTAATGTTGAAATTAATCTCTTTTTTTTAATGATTTCCTCGATGCAAAAAAGTTGAACTGTGGCAGGAGAGAATAAGGCATTCCCTGGACTGATGGAGGTCCTTCAAGACTTGAAATACCAAATAAAAAGAGCAGTTTACTGTACAAAATAGGTAATCTTACAAATATTTCGAAAATATCTCTTCAAACGCAATGGCTTCTTCTTGGAGAGGCGGAAAAAAAGAAACAAAAATTGCAAAAAAAAAATTGTAATCAGTCCCCGTCCAGCGGTGACCAGTGTTTTCTTCATCTCATCTTCGTATTCAATTAGAAAACAAAATCCAAACCCGTGTTCCATCTTACAGTGCCATCTCTTTAAAAGTCTGGTCCCTTGTCCCTGTGTGTGGGTGGGGGACAAGGGCTGAGGCGAGGGCCAGCAGGAGGCCCCTTCATCTCTGCTCTCCTCTCAGGCGGGGGAAGAGAGGCTCTCTTGGAAACAGAAAACCAAACAGGGCCATCGTAAGGCGCATCCAGGCCGGCAGGTTTTGTCTCTGATGCCGCATGAACTGCAAGGAGACAGAAAACCAACATACATTAGGTTATTAGGATCAGTCAGTGTTTCCTTAAATATATCTCTCTAACCCTATCCTTGGCTCTGATGCTGAGGGAACTAGAGCGACCGATATGGGATTTTTGAGTCCAATGCCGATACTGATTTTAGATGGGGTCAATCAAGTGATAACCAATATGGTGGCCAATATAGTAATTATTTTTGAGCTGGAATGAAAATTGAGCTTTTTTATGTGGATTGTGCACCAATTTTTCACCACTCTGCAAATGAATCCAGGGAGCTGATTCATCAACAAAAACTTTATTAACTAATATCTAACATTGTCATACATTATTGTACAAACAAATGAGAACTGAGAAAATAAAGAATAAATAGGAATAAAATAAATAGCTCAATACACATAATTACTGTTCAGTTTTAGTCAATTGCTGACTGTTTAAAAACAGGAATTAATAGCTAAAAGCATTTAAAATCGCGCCATGCAACGTTTTCTGCAATATATATTGTGTTAAAAAAGTTTTCATAACATCATATACCCATACATACTGATATGCCTTTGATAGGCCAATATCAACTGATAATATCTGTCAACCGATATATCTGTCAGGCTCTAGAGGGAAAATAGGGGAGGGAATGTTAGATAACAACCACTATGCTCACTGGACTTTTATAATTTCACTAATAAAATTACTTCACAGCCTCAGATTTCATCATAACAACCTTTTGAGGGAAAGCCTTGTGAACTGTGGTAAACCCATGTGAGCTCAAAGCATATGACCGAGTAGACGGGATGTTTCCACAACACTGGCTTGTGTCTAGCAAACATGTCTGTCACACGCACATGCTGCAGGATATACAGTTTCAGGTGAAACGACCCTCTGGTTTCTTAGGGACTCTCATTCTCAGACAGAAGTTGTGATTTAGCTGTTTGATGAAGCGATGAAAATGACCAGGCTGAGAGCTGTAAAACAACCCAGAGGAGCTGCCACTCAACATCATAGTATCACTCTCTCCTGCTCCCTCAGGTTCGAGACAGTCCCTCTGATTAAATGTCGCACTGTTGACTTCCAAACAAGCACCTCAAAGTGCTTTCAGAGAACGCGCTGCCTATTTCATCACAGTGTCTCTTGTAATAGCGAAGTCAGCTGAATAATTATCAAAACAAAAGGAAAATGAAACTGCTCCCTCGTATGAAGCTGCCTTCTCCCCGCTCTGTCATTTTCTATCGGGGCTGTGCAGCCCGCACGGACTACAGACAGATGAAGGGGTTCCTGCTGCAGCCTGCTATCTCCTCTCCTCTCCTCTCCCCGCTCCTCATCTCTGATCCTGCACAGCTCCCACTGGCTCTCTGAACAGAGGTGCTCCAGATATTGCAGCCTGTTGCATAAGCATTCTTGTTACGATCCCTCTCTCTGCTCTCTCCATCAAGGTCTCTACCAGCCTAGCAATCAGAGTCCGCCACAGGCTATTTGATGCGAAACTAGAAGACTGAACTGAATTGAACCAGCACCGCTAAATGTAACCCTAATTGTCCTTAATTGCCTTAATTCTACACTGCTGAGCTTGTTTAAACAGTACCCTGGTTTGTTCCACATGAGGCTCCTCTTTCTGCTGTCATTTGCGTGGGTGGGTAGTGAAGAATGGCGTGTACTTTGTTTGCCCTTTATAGGTTAATGCCCCCAAAACGATTATGAAAACTAACAAAATGCCTGTTTGCTCCTTCACTCGATGTTAAAATGTATGAACTGTCTCCCCTGAAATTTGCCCGGTAGTATTAGCATTTTTGGGCTATAAAAGTGGTCAAAACTAATATGTAAGACTCAAACCACAATACAGTCTACTTCACATCAACAAAAACCCACGCATTAGCCCACACCGGCAACTTCTGCTTGGATAGGCAAGTGAAAAAGTCTAACAATAGCAGCAGACACAATACAGGAGAAGTGATTGGATATCATAAAGGATCATTTGTGATTATTCTCCCTTTGGAATATTCCTACAACCGCCGTATCAGATTCTGCAGGATAAAACCAACCCGAGTGCAGACAAAAAAGAAAATTTTCTCTCTTATCTCTCTGTCACAGAGTTACACACGAAAACCAAAACACACACTGAGGCGCACACACTGAGGCAGTCAGCGGGACAACTGAGGTATTGTGGGTAGCTGTGAGTCAGACTCTATTTTTAGACTCCATATAAACAGTCGGCCAAGTCTACCCAGACACAGACATGCTGCTCACTCCTGTTCATGACAGTCACATCGATCTCACCTGATCTTTCTCAATCTTTGTCACTTTCTATCACTTCTTCCTCTCGCTCTCTTTCTCTTTGTCTTCCTGTTTTTTTTTTCAATTTCTTTCTTTTTATTTACTCTACTTTCTTTAAACGGCACAGTTAAGTGCTTTTCAAAACTTATCAACCACACCTTGTTGTCAACACAGGCCCCCATGGCAAAACAGTCACAGCAGCAGATAAGAAAAGCGATACCACTCCCAGTATACTTGTACTTATTAACTAAGTCATGTGACTTATGTGGACTCTTAGTCAGACCTGTAACCGCTGAACAAACACTGGAACAAGTAACCCCCTGGACCTGTTATCAAACACTTTGAGATACCAAATCTTGCCAAAAGGAGAACAAAAAAATAGTATAGTAGTATAGATTGGAGATGGGACATGCTGTCTTCTATAAGATTGTGACACAATTCCTGCCATGTTTCCATGTGAATTTTATTTCTTGATATGCACAATTAGCTACATATCACGAACTACATGTGTTATGTTTGCTGAGCTATTCCCTCAGGAGCTTCGCAAACAGTGAGCCTCCACGCTCAATTACCTTCATCAGCTCCTCACAAGTCCCAAATTGTTTCATGCTTCACGAGGTATGTTCAGTATAAAGAAGTCTGCTTTCAGGTAAAGGACACAACTAACAAACAGATGGCTGACAAAGGGATAAAGGAAATATGTCAGAAGTGGGAGGGAGTCATTTAATATGCTCTTTCTAAGCAGATGTATGTCACCAATTTCTGATATTATTTTTCTTCTCTCTTAGTAGACCAGGAAACTGTAATTCTCTATGTATTGTATCCCTATCTAATGACACAGTACTGGCAGTGTAGTCTATAAACATCTGCTCAGGCTTACACAAACATAACCTTGACCAAAGGCCCAAGCAGGAGTCAATATTTAGATATTGACAGGGAGAAAGTGTGTTTCCAGTGACACTTACTAAATACATATTAGTTTTGTAGGTTTAGTATCCAGTATGGAGTTACCAAATTGTGCCTTATTAGTGATTTAGGATTTTTCCTACAATGTGGCCAAGAAAGTGGTTGAATCACTGCACATGCTATTTTTGTCCAGTGTGGGTTGTGGCCAATCCAGCTGGCAAAATGTTCTGCCCCTTTCTTCTCAAGAGTGAGCCAGAAATTGGCACAAGGTAGCTTTGACTTGTGTCTTTAATCAAGTAAAAGCTGACGCGCATAAATAGTTCACATGCAAGACAAACCAAAAAACATTATATTTTTCGCATACTGTCCGTCTGTCTGCATATATCTGTATTCACTCTCTGTCTGAAAACGGTCTATTTAAACGCCTGTCTCTTTAAGCCCCACTCCTGAAAAAGCCCAGTCTGCTCTGATTGGTCAGGATTTCCTGGTCATCCGCATTCTTTGCGCCATCATTGCAGCCAGGGAATGACTGTAACAGCACTGTATCTGCACTTTCTTACTATATATTAAAAATGTTGTGACATCACACCTTATGGAAGTCATGGCGGCTCGCTTAAAGGTACAGTTTCTGAATATTTATATTCTGCATTTCTCTGTGGGTTGAGTGTTTTGATACTTTCACAGTATTAATAAAGCACCCAGACTTGTGCCTGGGATGTATGAGCTTGATAGACAGGCAACCCCAGCATTTAGTCAGTAATATCCATTTCTTCTTTGAGGCAATGTTCATCCACTCATATTGTTTACAGTTTGACACTCTGTGGTTAAAAGTGCATACAGGCTGTGCAGCTGATTGTTTAAAGTGGAAGGCTGTTTCAGGATCCACTTCACTGCTTGGGAGTGAGGCTTACCAGTTCAACGTGATCCTGCTGGAACTTGTCTCCGATCTCCCGAAGTTTACGACCGATTTGCGCCTCGACGCTCACCCCTGCCTGCTCCTCGGGCCTCTCTGCCATCCTGTCATCATCCTCCTCTCTGCCCTCTTCCTCCTCCTCTTCAATCTGCCTCTCTCCCCGGTCCTCCATGGGCTCAAACTGAGCGGGGAAATGTGAGCGTAATCCAGCGTTTCCTAAAAGGAAAACATCAAGCTTCTTAAAACTTGTGTTGCTGTTGGATCTCTGAAATGCCAAGAGGCTGTTGTCAGTGTCAGTGCCAAGATGAGTATAAGGCTTAGAGACATTACTGATATTAGTTCAGTAGAACCCACTTATGTTTTCATTTGGATTTTAGGCTAGACAGTGAATAACCTCAGAAAACACTCTGCAGAGAGTCTTAAGATAAGCCCAAGTATTCTTGATTACTATTAATGGCCTCAAACACAGCTGTGTTTGACCAGCTGAGTCAAATAACAGTATCTACTTTACACTGCTGCTATATTGCTTTCTGAAGCACAAACAGGTTTATCAGATCTTCTCAAATGAACAAATTACAAGGTAGGCACTCCAAGGAACAACTGAAGAGTCCACAAACAAGAAAGAAGGAGAGTGATGCTTGGTGGAATACTCAACACATTATTAAATCAGCAACAGCCTCAGTGAACTCCTCTGTTGTGTCACTGAGTTTACTCATTGTCTCTAGCATGTGCTTCTGCAGTCATGCCACTTGGAGGGAAAACATTTTTTTTATGTTATCATGTGTGCAGAATGCCCTCCTTTTCTGCCTCACAGAGGACCATAATACCTCTAAAGAAACGGAGCGCCCTGGACTTTGCTTGGCGCAGATCCAAGTGCATGACATCCATTACTAGCTAGATTACAACGACAAGGTAATAACAGTCAGTGGTGTTTATGTATTGATGACTTTAAACCCAGGACAATATGCACCTCTCACACACTGACACTGAGTCAACAAACAAACAACATTCTACTTTCATTTAATTCAATTAGGGTGATGTCACACTGATTTGATTAGAGATGGGAAAACAATATTGGATTAAAAGTGGTGGGCATATTAGTGTGGGTATGTGCCTTTATGTATGTATGAACATAGTGTTGTCTATTTCTTTTTTTTTTTTTTCAAGAAATGCACATTCCAAAAAAAGAAACTGCCTGCAATGTGATCATCATTTGGGTTTACGTTAATCGTACTAGTATTGTTATATAGTTTTAATAAAGAGAAATGCTAATCTACACAGTAAACAAACTGTTTTTAAAAATGGACAAGGGGATCTCCAAGCTACATGGGGAATTAATTTCTAAGCTTGCCTGTTTTCCACTAATAATTGAAAATGGAATTTAGTTCATGTAATAGCCCAAGAACAAAGAAAGCACCACTCCCGCTCTCATCCTATCTGACATTCCTCAAATCTGATTGACAGTTTTAATCACTTGGGTCTTTGAGGACAGTTTCCAATGAGTAATCTGCCAGATTAAAGGAGTGACTAACAGTGAGGTTGCATTAGATGTTCAACACTTTCTGAAGCCATAAGCCCACATCACTTTCATCAGGCTCACATGATCTGGCCCCCTCCTTACCGTGAAAGGGTATGCGAGGCTGCCGCTGCAAGCGACAAGGCAGCGTGTTGATGTCGATGCTGTTGTTGTTGTGGCTCTGTGACGTGGGCACAGCAGCAGTGACAGCAGCGAGGGCCTGTCCGGCCGCGATCTGTGTGGTGCGGTCTTCGTATTTGACGTCCCTAAAGGGCGTTCCCCAGAGCTGCGAGATGGGCCGTGACATGTCCTCCTCCTCATCATCCATCCGACGCCTCAGCGGTAAAACCCCTGGAGAGAAGAGGGGGACATGAGATGGAAACTTTAGAATGAGAGGACAAGTTTGTTTGAAACTGTTTAGCAGCATATTCACAAAATGTGTTTGTGTGACTGTGTTTGACGCATACCTATGTGTTTATGATCTTTAGCTCAAAGGTAATTTGGGTGTGATTTGTTTCAAGACCAAACAAGAAGTGCGAGATATCATCCTGTTATCAGTGGAAACTTTGCCCCCTGGCACATAGAAAGTGATCTCACTGTTTTCATTAAATGCAAATAAATCATTAGTCATTATAATACCCAGTAAGAGGCTAATATTGTGAGAGGCAATACTGAAAACAAACAAGCAAAGATGGATAGTCTCAGAGAGGCACAGATGGTTTTGCCAATGTAAACATACAAGATGTAGCTAGAGCGATCATCTCATAATATAGTGATGAGTAGCAACAGGCGCCAAATGTATGGAAACACCCCGTGTAGGTCGACCCAGTGGGCAGCTAAAAATGTTGTGCCAAATCTGCCACCCTCCTGCAGCAGATTTAGCCAAGCTGTTCCTGCCAAATTGTAATTGAGTGCCAAAAGATTCATTGGAGAGGCTTTTTCCCCCCTCAGAGGTACCTTAATCTGGAACAGTGTGCCACAGAGCAGAGTCACAGATTATAGCCGCCTCCTGCACAATTCTCAACAAAGCTCAACATTAATACCTATACTTGTTGTCATTCTATCTCTCTCTCTCTCTCTCTTAACCACACAATCACTGGATAGCTGCCTGTCTACACTATAAACGCACACATGCACAGCAGCGGGTGGTGTGTGAGTGAAACCTCAGTGAAACCAAAGTCCTGGCTAGACTGTCATGTGTTGCGTACAGCAGTCGTTTCATGAGGGAGATAACGAGTTTCACTCCATTCTAAACGGTGTCTGCTGAACACACAAACACTCACACTCTCTTCCTCCTTGGCCACATGCCACAATCTGAACTAGTGTTTCATCTTTTTGTCAAGGGCGCTTGTCTTTTTCCTTTTGTTGGGTGAGTGGAGACAAATGGGCTGGGTTGACGGGCATATGTAAAAGTTGAAACTGGATATACTGGAATTGTGTTTACTGAGCGAGGAGGCCCAGGTCGTGTATCTCTTTGTGAAGGTGTCCATGTGCATGATGTCATATCATTTGGTGTCAAGAGACGGAACTGTATTTTGAACAACTTTGGAAAAACACTGTCTGATGATCCAGGTCTCACTATCATAGTGTAGGGTCTAAGACTCTGAATCAGGGTTGTCAGTTGTTTTGGTAAGCAAATAATATATTATTGACCCACACACCCCCTGGCCTCCATTTCCCTCAGGGCATTTAATTGTGAAATCAGTCCATTTTGTCTAATTAGTTGTGCATTAAAGGAATTTAAAACAGCCCTAATCTCCATTAACTTCTCCTTCGGGCAAGTTAAGCATTAAATTAATTAACGATATACAAGGAAGGGCTTCTTTGCAACTCTACCACAAGTTTCACTGAGATCAATTGTGCACTTGTGTTGCGTGTCAATGGCAATGCGAGCCCTGTCTTGAATTTCTACTGGCAGTCAACAGAGGACTGGCAAGATTACCATAGTGTCAGACACATAAAAAACAAACATAGACAGGGAGACACACAGAAAGACATCACACACATACACACACTGCCTGGGGCAGCAGGGAGGCCTGGCAGCCACCACAGTGCTGGTCAGAGGCTCAAAGCTGCAGCAGAAAGTGGCTCCCTCTGCTGCACCATCTGTGCACCGGGCTCTCCTCCATGCATCACTCTGGGTGGGGGTGCACTCAAGGTGAGCTCTGCTGTTATATATCCTACTGTATTCATGTAACAAGGAAACATATCCTGTGGTTATCACTGTGCTGTAAGTGGCAGGCGCCAATAAAGTCATGAACACTACTTTACCTATCACTGGAAAGAGACAGTTAAATAAATAATAATCAATAAAATCCAGCTTTTGTATTTGTACTGTGATTTATATTTTTGTTGGCAATATAAGTTACTACTAAGATGCAAAAACATACTATGCACAGTAAGAAAAAGTTACTAATGAGCAATTTTCAATAATGTGTTTCAAATCGTTAATAAGTGGGCTCCGGAGGACCACCGGGAATGTGCTGCATCTCCACCCGCGTAAGGAGCCCATTGCTCGGGGCAGCTCGCCGCGGATACACGCGGAGACCGACCGCTCATCACTACACACATAAACTCCACAAACTGCCAGCCGCAACATCTCGTGAAGAGACCTGTCGAAACAGGATGCTGACACATGCTGCCAACCACAGCCGGAATTTGGATTTAAACTTTTTTCCCTTCCTTATAAAAAAAACCAAACAGGTACAAGTTGAGCCTGGGTCTTGGCTAATAAGTGACTAACTGACGAGTAGGATATCAGCAGCACATGTGTTATAACAATGTTATTCGCATGGCTCCCATTATCCTCCGTTGACACTTTCTCTTCCACTTCGCCTGACAACTCTTCCTCAAAACAAACAGCTTTAATAATAACAGAGCCTCACTCACAACAGATATCAGTCACTAATACGTGAAATAAAACCAGCACAGGTCATTTTAATCGCGTGTAACATCTGTGTGGTTAAATTAAGATAATACACCGCAGGCAAATAATGATAAAAGGCAAAAACTACAAACCAATGGTTGTGTCTCAAAGACCGGGCAGCATCAGCCGGGACGTTGAGCTGATGGATACAACCAGTTACGTCGTCATTTATTCACTTCGTCCGGTGAAAACAAGCAAATAAAGCCACGCCGATGCGAAGAACAGGGCAAGGAATACATAAAAAATGCTTTCTGCCATATGCCAACGCTCCGGTAAGTCCGCTCACCCCCGTCTCTGCCCGGGCATGCCCAAGCTGCCCCGCATTTGTTGACAAACTCCCACAAACAGCGAAGCACGCGATGGTGCTACATCCCTTTACATTTTTGTATAAACGACTGATACACTCACCGCCAGCAAACGCGCTTTCCGTTGTGATCGGTGGTATCTTGACAACTTGCCGTCACCTTGTTTCCTACGGACTGTGTTGATGCGACTTGTATCCCTCTTTGCATTACATCCACTCATACATGTTTGCTGACTAGAGCGGGGTTGTTTTTTTTCCCTGTGTAAGAAGCGGTCCGCCCCGGTGACTGGGAACCGCCCCTTCTTCATAATGTGAAAGGAACAGAGTCAGCTACACAGTGTTATGCAAATACAACACACTAAAGGATATTAAATGCACTTATAGCTTTGAAAATGCATTTACATTTGTATTTTGGCAAATGGTCACTGGTGGAGGAAGTATTCTGTTAATTTGCTTAAGTGAAAGCAGGCTAGTAATACCACACTGTAAAATACCCACTGCATTGTTATTACCAAAGTAAAAGCAGTCAATGCAGAATATGACTCCTGTGAGTCTCATATCATTTGTTTTTCTTATAATATGTAAGAAGCATTTTACTGTTAATGTTAGTGTTGCATATTTAAACAGATCTTGTGTTTTGTATGCAGAATCTAAGTATACCTGTCAAATAAATGCATTACGTAGGAGTAAAACACAAATATCTCATATTTGTACTGTAGTTAATATTAAGCTACAAACCCAACACTGCAAATGGGTTGTGTCATGTTTTGGCAAATGCATCTATTATTTCTGTTTGGGTGATTATGCCCGAATAACTGCAGCTTTTTAAAATAAAAACATATTCAAATCAGCCTCAGATTTTCTCTGCATAACATGTTGAGCTCATGCTGTATTGTTGTTGAGAAGAGGAAAAAAATATTGAGCCTGGCCCTTTAAGAGAACAGTCCTCCTTGCGACCATAAGCTGGTGACACGCGGTGGACCAATCAGATGGTTTGTTTTGGTCCCGCCTTCTGCTTCGTGTATCTTGACACGTGGAGGGGAAAAAACACAAACCCAGATAAGACATGTGACTGCTTTCAGCGCTCTGCTCAGCTGATTGGGAGCTGCTGCTAGATAGAGTGATTGTACCCACCCAATTACTGGGGTCGGTGTGAGGATGAGTTGTGTACTGTCAAGGCAACACATAGATTCACAAATTTCCCTCTCAGTCACACATGCGTGTTAAATGGAACTAAGTACATTTATTCAAGTACTGTATTTAGGTGCAATTTTAAGGTTACTTGTTACCATGTTATGCATTTTAGAGACAAATGTTGAATGTTGACAAATGTACTTTTTACCCCACTAGATTTATATTACAGCCATTTCTAGTAGTATGTACAAACAATACAATTATTCTGTAATTATAAAATACTATGCATTGTATTTCCACAATGATATCACCCAACATCTACACATGACATATAGGCTATAATAAATATATATTAACATAAAAAATATTTCCACTTAGATCAACTATGAAAAAAAAAACCCCTGTATTACTGCTGTATTACGATGAAATAAAAATCTGGATAATGTCTGCATAATGCATTTTACAGCATAATTCTTTGAATATATTCTGCAAAACATTTTTTTTTTAACTCAATTAAAAAATCTGAATACTTATTCCAGCACTGGAAAAAACATAACATAACATGTCCTAAAACAACATAACATCACATACCACAGCATAACATAGCATCACATGGAATAGCATAGCAAAACATAGCACAACACAACAACACATCATAGGCTGTTGCTATGGTGTTATGATGTGCTAACACAACATAGCATAGCATAAAATAACACAATATTACATACTGAGCACAATATAGTAGGCGTCAAATGTCATTAAATGTATGCTGGCTTGACAAAAATGTATTGATATAAGCATCGAGCCAATTTCAGTCCAGCCCCTGAGGGCATCCATTGTTAAACATGATGTGTGATAGATGCACAGTGACAGTGGAATAAACAGCAGCCGTGGCTGGTGACCCTCACTGCAGGGTGGGGGCACGCCTACTACCCATGGCATCACTCAAAAGAGGAAGGAAAAAAAGTACAGTGAAATCAAGCCTTATCTGCAAAAAGGGGTTAGTGAGTGCAAAACGAGTGAGACTATTTGATCCATCGTGTGAGTCAGATCTTTCCCAGGAGACAATTTCTGGATGAAAGCAGATGCTGTTGCTTTTGCGTGGCGCGTTGGTCAGCCCTTGCAGGATGTTATGTTTTCACACTGTCCCGCTTCTCTATTGTACAGCTGGTAACGTGTGAAGTGTGATTTTCTCAACTTTTGACAACATTCCCATGCACAGTTTACTGGCAGACCAGCAAACAACCCCTGCTCAGCCTTGTTTAAGCTGCCGCTTGACGGCTCCCAACCCCCCATCCACACCAACCCCCTCCAACTCCAATCCTGCAGCGAGAGGGACCCCACCCAAAATTTCGGAAGGAGAGATCAGATGGTGGTTCTTCCTGTTAAACATTTGAGCATAGCATGCATAGTAATAAAGAAAAATAGCACATTTTTGTTAAATCTTCACAACTTAAGAAGTGTAAAATCCCATTAGGATGCATTAAAAATATAGAGTAAAAATGGAAAAGTAGACCATCTGACTCGTTGCTTCTATACATATTCCTACTACTGCATTTTTGAACCCAATGGTACTAGTATTCAAACTGACGTGTTCACATTTTATAGCGGTTAAATGTCAGTGAGGTGTCATTATAAAATATATAGCAAGTAATTCAGATGAACCCATTGACTGCAAATTGTACTATTTTTTCTCTTTATATGTCTATAATTTGAAGGACACAGTCTTGTTATGAGAATAATTACTAACAAATACTTCATTATTAAAGCACATGTCAAAGAATAAAAGGCGGAATCTGAAGCTGAATGAAAAAAAACTACTGGAATTAAAAGTTTAAAACATCAGTTTTGCAACAGCTTGATGTGGTATTCAGACATACTTTTCAAAGCTGAAAGATTTCAAAAATTAATTAGTCCACCGTGTGCTGCATGTGAAAAACAGCACAGAAAAAAAAAATCCAATCGCCCATAAGTATTTCATCGCTTTTTGTCCCCCGAGTTCCCTTTATCAATAACTAATTAATGTTCCCAAACAATAGCTCCAAGAATAGTGTGTTTCAATCACAGTCAGTTATCCCACTGTCAATGGGCTCTGGGGTATACAGTAGTTTTTCATCAGTTAAACTGCAGTTTGGTGAAGTCTTGTTGTCTCTTTGAACACAGAGCTGTTAACCACATTTGTGTTGCAAATCACATTTTTTCTTCTCTGTTTTGGCAGAGAACATAACATGATGCGCTGTCAATGCAAGCGATCCAGAAACACAAACGTCATGCATTGTGCAATCTCATCCACTGTTTTAAGTCATTTGCATTCTTTTACTTTCAAGCATGCTGCTTCAACCCCTTTGAAGAGGGAAAACAGCCTTTGTGTTGGCGCTGAACTCAGAACTTGTCATCTAAACTGAAACTTCCAGTACCTCTAATGTGTCAAGTGCAGTGGCAGACAATGTGTCCCAGCCCATTTTTATTCCAGCAATTTTCCCCAGCGAGACAGTCAAAAATTATCCTCAGTGAGTTATTTCTGACTACGTGCTGCCAGCCGAGGTGATAAGGCTCTGGATGTTGAAATTTTTCAAAGTTCACTGCATAATGATACAATTTGTTTTGTGGCTGTTTCCCTAATGGTGCCTGACGTCCAGACGCTTTGTCTTCAATCTTCAATCGGTTCCGCACCCAAACAACTCCATCAGTGTTTGTGCTTGTCCTCAATGCACTTTTCACATCGCAATTTCACAGTTTCAATCCCCTAGCCATTTAATTATCTCCCTAAATCCCTGTTTTAGGAGGCTGTTTTTCACAAAATTGATTGTGAAATTACGTGACAATGATGCCAAGTTTTCACAGGTTATTGGAAACCTCTGTCCGCCTCCACCCCTCCTCCTCCTGTCTATTCTGTCAACACCTCTTGATTTTAACCACAGGTACAGCAGGGGCTCAGCCAATGAACGTGGCTCCAACAGAGTTCATCCAAAGGTAACACATTTGAAGCCCAGAACCACCCGAGGGAAACCCTTCCTTACCATTATGCGTATTCTGACACCACTTTAAAGCCATGAATTAAATGTAATCCAACACAGAAGTAATACTGGGCATGTTTTGGATGGAAGCACTGTATGGAAATAAATTTGTTGCACTGTGTCTTTCAGTTTGTCTTCACATGTTTCCAGCTGCGATGGCAAGTCGAAGTAAATGAACGCATAATGATTACTGAGCAGCAGCAGTGGCAGCTCGGGTGGTAAACAAACCATTTGTCAGGCAGACTGGCAGCCTGATGACACCTGTGCAAGATCCAAAACACTTCCTGGATCCAATTTGCAGGTGTCCTTGGCTGGTGTATAGCCATAGATCATTGTTGTGACATTGTTACAGTTTTATATCACCAGACTTTACCTTTTATTACTTGAAATGCATTGTGATTGTACTCATGAATTAATAGATAGATTGCATACACATAACAGACTCTTCCAAATCCTTTATTTGGGAGTTGTGAGTCAAAAACAAGCAACAACAAACTTGTTGGGTGTCGAAGACAATTTAGCACCCATCCAACAGGCTGCAACACAGTCCAAACTGATTGACTCACTAGTGCTAGAAGTCTTATGAAGTCGATGACTAAGATTCTTCATAGACATGGTCATCATTTCTGCTCATCAAAACTGCTTTAAAAAAGCCTTTAGGTTTGCCTTGCAGTTCATAAAAATAGTGACCAGAACTCTTGAAGAGACAGCTTTTTGAATGACCAGTTATAAACTGCTCTCGAATAAACCACAAACTATTCCAGAAGCACCTGTGCAATGACCTCTTTGCAGACATGTAAAAGCACATAACTATTTTAATTTAAATCATACTTTTAGGCTCAGCTCTACTTGTATCTTATTTATATATATATAGTTTTAGACAGTTTGGTTGCAGTTTTTATGACATTATAGTATCACTTTACTCACTGGTGTAAATGCTGAGATTAAAAACCCATCAACTTTTGTCTTAAGAGGCACAAATCACAAGCAACCAGACAGGTTGGAAGCCAACTAACTGATTTGCCAAATTTTGGAGGAAAAACTAAAAGTAAAAAAAACTTGTGTCTGTAAAGATCTTTCATTGGACAGAAAAACTATGTGTATGAAGTTTTGTAAACTGTGATGGATGTTTATGGGCTGGGTTATAATTTATACTTTTAAATAAGTAATTAAGTCCATATTGGATGATTCCACATCACACAATTTGCATTCAGTGTTAATACAGGTTCAAAATGAAGGTGGAGGTTGTGTATAGGCATGTAGTAAGTCTGACTTTCAATGCAATATTACAGTCTTTTCAGATTTCAACCTTTTTACTTCATGGTCCAAAATCAATTGAACAAGCTTGGTAGCCGCATATACTTGTTTGCTCTGTGCTAGGCTTGTCTATGTTGAAATTATGGTTTAAAAAAATAGCTTTAAAACTAGGAGACCTGTGAAAGCCACAGTCAATATCCTTACCATGTCACAATCTTCAAGGACATATTGCGTTGTATATATTTACATCATGAGTTAGCTAATGCCAGCTAAACCCAAGCTAACTAGCTAGCTTATGTATAGCTACATCAAGGGGAGTTGGCTAATGTCAGATAGCTGCATCAGCTAGGTTTTCTCCTTTTTTCTGTGGTTAAGTTAAAAAAAGGACAGATAAGTTGACATATTTTGAAGATTACATTATAATTGTTAGCTAGAAATTATCAGGGCTGACATTCCTTTGTTTATATTATCTCTGTCAGGCTACATGCAGCCTCAAAGTAAGTTTTGGTCATATTTATTTGGATGTGCAGCACATAATGTCTACCGTAGCTGGCTTCTCGAAGGTATATTGCTTTCAAGATAACATCTCTCTACTGATAACATCAGGATCTGTCAATTAACTTGTTGAGTGCAATATTATCCATACCAATGATGGAATAACGGCCAAAACTATGAAAATAAGAAACAATTTGTAAAAAAAACAACAATTTATAATCCGCTAACGGGATGACATAGAAACACAAATTCAGGTTTGTGTCCATCTTGAATGGAAGAATTAGCTCTCAAATATTTTACTGGAGTTTGTGCCTTTGAGATTTAAGTGATTGTGTCAGTTTGAGGACGCTCAACCCTTCCTTGTTGTTGTGTTTGAAAGTAGAATGAAGGAGATGCACAGTGGTCTTCTGTCCACTCTGCTCTCAAGTTTAATTTTTGTATTTCAGTGTGCACTCAAGTGGCAATAATAGGATTTTAGGAAGTCCATGTCAGATGTGATGAACTGCCTCCCCCTGTTAACAGAGAGTTTAAGGGGGGTGAGGGAGATAACATGCTGGCAAAAGATATGTCTGAGTTTGTTTTTTAGGGTGGGGGAGACCATGCTATTCTGCGAAACACAGGCACTTAATCTTGTTACCTCGCAGTCTTGACATGTCTTGAGCTCTGACTGAGCTCAAAAGTTCAGGTGGCACTGTAAAAGATGTACCTCAGCATGTGCTTCTGCAGTCCTTCATCTCTGCTTATATACAGTTCCTCTTCTGAGATGTCACACAATTTTCTAAATACTTCATTGGCTGCTAAAGTGTTGGTAGGTAGGTGCTGTGCAATGGATTAAAAAAAGAAAGCAACGATAACTCATCGAAGGAAGGAGACATGGATGGAAATAGAGTTGGAGTTGCTCTTGTTTCTACGGTAACTGTCGATGGGGAGGTACCAGGGATGAAAGTGGAGGGAAAACAAACCTCCCCGCTCCGATGGCAACAGCACAGCAATTGGTTCTCGTTTCCTGCGAGGACAGGAAGAAAAAAAAAACATAACAAGGTCCCCTAGTAGCCCAGGAGACACAGTTCGATGTTGCATCAGAAAGCAAGAGGCAGGGCAAAATGAACACGCGCCTGCAAACATGCACACTCAACTTGCACTTCCACATACACACACCCGCTCCGCTCTCACACACGCACACACAATCACATGCTCCACTTCACCCTGCAGCCGCCCCTCCCGTTCCTGCTCCCTCACTCTCCCGCCAAAACATCTACAGCACGTGAAACCTGCCTAGAAACCGAGGGGAAACTTCCGCCTTGCTCTGATTGGCTTAGCTCCCTAGCAACCGCGTATGCCCAACCAGCCAGTCAGGCGCGCTGTGAGAGGCACACTGACCCAATGAAACAGATTATTCAGAGGCGCGGGCAGGCGCTGTGACCTGGTAACAGTCAGGAGAAGAAGTCAGGGAGACGCTGGAGGGAGAGAAGGAAAGCTTTCTGTGATTGGCTCACAGATTTCCTCTTTGTTCTGATTGGCTTGATGCTCTCTTCTTTGCAGTCATTCATACATTTCTCTGCCTGCCTCAGCACTAGCTCCTCGGTTTCTTCCACCCTCAGCCAGGTCGTTCAACTTCCACAGTGGCCACCCTGCCCTCAAGGAAATCCACTGCCCAAGGTCAAGGCAAAGACTGCACTGCTGAAAAGGGATTGGTTTAGACAGGCAGGAGCAGAACAAGATCCTAGTAACAAGTCTACCTCATCATGTCTGTGCGGGATTAAAGCATGTGATCAACAACTTGTTAAACAACACAAGTGCTCTTCTTGTTGTTGCCGCTGTTGATGAGCTTGTTATTGTCTTGCTTGTAATGGACACGGGCCAGTGAAAGGCGTAATTAGCTTTTCACTTAATAATGCAGCGTTTGACAGGGCTGTTCTCCGGGCAGGTTGCAAGACACAAATTAGCAAATGGTTAGTTTGTTTTAGAAAACTTGGCTTTTGAAGGCAGCCCGGGCGCGGTTTGCAGAGTCTTTTTAAACATTCCAAACTGCTTGCTCCAGTAGTGTGGGGAATTAATGTCAATACCCTGCAGGATCAGGAGTTCACATTGAATAGTTAATGAGTTGGGGGAGAGAAGGACTCAAATAATTCTGCGAATCGAGCATGCCATGCATATTGCCTAATTTAACATAACTGCAGGCAAAAACTCACTCAGGCAGGAACATTATACTGCTATGATTAGTAAAAACAACATTACCATCCAACACAGAGATTGCTCATAGCTCCCTAACAAATTAGTTTACTCGGGTCGGATGATAAACTGAATCTATATTAGAGAATTTGTTTTTGCTTTCAACAATAAACACTGTACTGTGTTATTTATTCTGCTCTGAATGTTTCATTTTAAATTGTGATTTGGAGCTAATAAGTGTTTTCACTCAGCTCTTTGCCAGTGGTAAAATACTGTGTACTGTATCTAGCTCACCAGAAAGCATGTTTTTCATCATAACATAAAGGATCACTCACCATATGTGATGCATACGATATTCATGAGTCAAACAAAACTGCTGTCAAAAAATGTTTCTCCACTTAGAGGTGATGACACATGACAGTGTTTTTGGGTACATCTCACTAAAACTACAGTGTAACACGAAAGCTTTGCAATGAAACCTGCCTTGACACTGGAGGGAAAAACGGAAAGGACTGGAGTTCCTGGTGTGATCAGTCAGAGGCTGAGCTGAACACAAACACACACACACTCCCACAGACACCACTGGTTTGATGGTTTGTTAGCTAGCTTACAGTCTACAATCTGTACAGTCGGTACATTGTCAGTTTGGGGTGCAGAAACAGAAATGGTCCATTGGCAATTTGGACAATAAATGACACAAAAACATGCTGACCTAAGGCAGCCACGAGGGCTGAAACGCAGAAAACTGCAGTTCCGCATATTGCCACTTGAGGCTGGCTCCAAAAGCAATCAATCCCCATAGACCCCAATGTTAAAATGACCAACTTTGCAGCAGAAATAAACCCCTGAGATCACAAATCAACAAGTTATATCCTGTTTGTTTAGTAGAGTTTCTGCAGGTTGCCTTTTTAGCTACTTTAGGCCGAGCTAGGTTAGCTGTTTTCCCCTGATTCCAGTCTTTGTGCTAAGCTAAGCTTAACAGCTGTTGTCTGTTGCTTCAACAGACAAACATAAGAATGGTATGGATCTTTAAAAAATTTTGAAATATTTCCTATACTCATTCAGTGAAGCGTTTTAACAGTCCCCATATAAAAAAAGGATTTTTCCTCTTTGTTGTTGGTCCTGACCTTCCTCATTTTGTGTGTGTGTGTGTGTGTGTGTGTGTGTGTGGGTTTGCATTTGAGCTCATCAGCATGCATGTCTTTTATATATGAAGGAAGCTGACTTTGTTCCCCAAATGAAGTGGTATTAGTCCCCTGGGTCCTTGGTAGCCTGAGGAATTATGAGATAAAGATCACACTGCATTAAGCAGTCATCACAGGAGGATTTCTCATAGGGAAATGTACTTTTGTGGGATCTTAGACGTGAGTTTCTACCATATACTTATTGTCAATATGAATATTAGCTCATGGGAAGTAAGCACCGTCTGCATGGCGTGTACAGTTGAGATAAAAGGAAACTTAGTAAGCCCCAAATCATAAAACAAATCCGACATCAGACAGTTTGTTCTTCAAAGTTGAAATGTGAACTATCAGCACCCGAAGAAATTTTGCAGACCTTGCTGTAAACAGGGTCAGCAGTAAAGTCTTTGATTTTCTGCCCAGACCTTTATCTAACTTGTTAAAGGTCGGCGATCTTATTTCCTCTCTTTGCCTCATTAATGTCAGAGGGGATGACTTCCAGACAAACAACCCCTGTGGGCCTTTCCAAATGGCCTGGAGCCTCCAATGACTCACCTAATTTAAAGTTGCGTTTTAGGGGACCGTAAATCCCCCCCCTTTCAGTACATGGCTCCATCTTTCACCAGTCTGGCCACTTCTCAGAAGCAGATATGTGTCATGATTTTGAGGATTTTATGTTTACCATTACGTCATCCCTCCAAGCTATAGGGATTTACATATCGTTGGGTTTCTGGGGGGGATCAGCCGTACGCTGTGCTCATCCGTGAAATGACCTATTCAACTTTTTTTTTGCTTTTTGTTTGGCCTGTAGAGGATCGCCTCTGCTGTCTGTGTGAAGCTAATTGGATATAGCAGAGCACCAAGCCAGGCTTCACAGCCAGGAGGAATAATTCCAGGAAATAAAGCATGGAGGTATTGTCTCCATGAAAACAGTGTGCGTTCAGCATTTTAAGCATATCACCATCACCGGAAAGGACTGGCAGAGAAAATGAAAGATGTTGGACAGGTTTGTGAATAGACAGCAAAATCCTCTCTCGTCCTCTGAACACCGATGCACACTTCCTCTTAGTTTGGATTTTGCAGGATGTAGTATTATCATGCAAATAATTACTTTAGCAGGAAACGCCAAGGAAGGGATTAACATATGCAATATTCATTCACATTAAAAAGAAGTCTCTAATGTTTGGCTATGAATCGTCCAAACACTGCTTAGCCTTGTTCCTATCATTTTGACACACTAGCTGCATAGATGTTATTATGGTATAATTAAAAACTGAATGTACTCCTTGTGGAAAGAGAATTTTAAATGATACAAATGCTCGGAACTTAGTCGCTTTAATTGCTTCTCATTTATATTCAGCTCTGACCTACATAGAAACTTTTCCAAAAATCATTCATCAACCAAATCAATTAGCCCATCTTGGATTAGCAGACATAAAAGACCCACTAGAATTCCACAACATCACCTCTCTGACATGGTTTAGAGATACAGCAACCAAAATCAATTGAGCAGCTGCTCCTTTTCTTTGAAATCTCTCACTTGTGCAGCTTCCTGGGCAGCCCCGGTGTATCTCAGGGGGGTCAGCAGCTCTGAAGGATCTCCACTGTGCTGCTGGAGATTGCCTGGAGGTGTGACAGCCGCCCTCTGATCTGCCGGCGCCTCTGAAGATCTGAGGACAGACTTTGCCCATTTCGTCAGTCGCAAGCGCTTCTCACATTAAAGCGGTGGCACTTGAGCGAGCCAAGCAGGCACACAGCGTGAGCCCTATTTTCCACCGTCTTCCTGAAAATAAAGAGCATGGCGAATATCTCAGAGAAGAAGACAGATATTTATACTGAACCAAGTCAGTCCCAGGCATGTTTTGAATAATTTTAAGGTTGTCTTAATTAGGCAGCCATTATCCAGTATCTTAGTCAGTGCACACTAGAGTGGTGGTGCAAAGCATTTTAACTAACACCCACCATGCTTCACACCTCAAATGTTAAAATACGGCGAATGCAATTTTGTACCCCTCAGCAGAGGCTTTGCTGAAATTTGTCTTAAGAAATTATCCAGTTACCACTGAGGAATTTTATGCTTCACAATTCTATTTTCTGGTCAATTTGAGAGAGAAGGAGGCTGCATGACCGAGCTGCAAATTAATTTTACTGTCTTTACTGTCTCTGGCGTCCTTCCTCTTTTCCCAGGGGCTTTGCTTTTTGGGTGACTGAGCCTTACACAGCTTTCTGTCACTGCTGCATGCAGCACATGGGCAGCAGATGTTAGCAGTCTGTATGCCAGGGTGGTATTGGTACCCCTGTTCCGTTTCAACAGATGTGGCTTCATTTCAGGCAGAGACTTCGACAAACACACCTGTGGCCTGGACCACCTGCTTTTAAAGACCGGCACATTCCTGCAGCTTGCAGTCAGTGGAATTAATGGGTTGTTCTGAATTCACTGTGGGTGTGAGAGGAATGACTGTACCACACTCAATACTGTACTGACAAATATTTACCTAGTATATTCACAGGATAGTTCAGACTTAAACTGACATAATTTTTTTTTATAGGTGGATAAATACATCAGCTGCTGCCGATCACCATCTACTGTAGGTAGCACACTATCCGTGTTTCCATTAAAGTCGAAGCGAGTTTTGAAATGTTTCATTAAAGAAAAAGAAAAAAAACATCAACTGGTTTAGAGCAAATAAACAAATCTGCATTAGCATACTTTCATCAGAAGATGGCAGTGTAATTTATTGCTGTAGGCTAATTTGTCAGTAAACAGTAGAAGAAGAAGAGATTGTGCGACAACAACAAAAAAGAGGTTGCTAATCTGACAACTTTGGCCACCCATGAGAGAAAGTGGAGAGAAGTCTTCAGAAATTGGATTCAATTGTGCAACATATAATTGTTTATTTCATGTCAGAGCGGAAACAGTTGATCAGTCATGTGAGTTAAATATTAGCTACATCAGAACTTATTCAAAAAAGGCGTTTCCATCTCCCGTTTAGCGCATTAACCATTTTTCAAAAAAGACATTAACCTCCTCAAGTGAGCGTAAGACTTTTATGTACATTTCAAAAGTTTAACAAATTTTTGTGTTTCCATCAAGCTTGTCTCATGCAAATCTTCAAAATGCACATAGAAATGTGTTGATAGAAACATGATAGATAAGTACCTAATACAACCCCTCTGAGAAAAAAAATCAGAACTATCCCTTTAACGAGACCAGGAGGCAAATCCAGATCCAATATCAAATCTACTCATCAAATGAGAATAATTAGAAAACCATGCAAATCTGTTATTTTACTTGTTCTTTTAACACATTTAAGCAAAACAAGTTGTGAATGACTTAATACATACATCATCTTGGTTTAGAGCGTTTTCATGCCAACATTTAATAATCAACAGAAAGTGCAGCTGAGGCACATAGGAATGGCTTTTCAAGTATTTGGTCTAAAAATGTCATGAAGAGTGGAGCAGATGGACCCAAACACAGGCAACAGGAACTTGAAAAATATAAGTTTTATTCTCAGTTCATGTTGGCGAGCCAAACAGGCAGAAACAAAGCCAATGATGCAACAAAGACTGAACTGTAAATCAGGACTTAAATACAAAGTGATGTAACGAGGGGATGAAGTGCAGGTGGAAAAAAGGACAGATAAGGTCAGGTGAGGGGAGGGGAGTGAGGTGATTAGGCAGTAAAACGAAAGTTACGTATGTAACTACGGTTCTATGAATCCTGGATGAGCACTGAAAGACTTCGTCTACGTAGCTTCGGCTATAGCGGCTTCAAATACGTTTTTTCTTTCTTTTTTTTTTAGCATATGCTGACACTACAGCTGTAGTATACCTGCGATGCGAGAAGAACAAAGGGACAGATCCTCTGATGACACCGGAAGATAAAGCCTATCCGGGGATCATCAGGGGGTCACAGGTGACTTTGTTGGTACACTGTAAAAAAAGATAAACAATAGCTACTCAATAAAATTGAGTCAACAGATTGCAAGCAATATTATTTATAAAATCTAACTACGTTACAAGTTGAGTTAATAACAACTTAACAGGAAGTGCCTGTCAATTAAAATCGGACTAATTCTAGTCCGAAGGATTAAGTTGGATAGTACTAAGTTGGATTCATTCAAAATTCTCTTGATTTAGAATTACATACACATAAAGAATATATTTAATGTGACCAAAATAAGTAGATTCTATCTCAAACATATATTAAAGTTACTTAAACAACTGCCTCAAAATCAAGGATGCATTTATATTTAATACATTTTATCAAATATATTCAGTAAAATGAAATGACTACAGAATAATTTATTACAGTGTATAACTACTCGACCTGTACATGTGCAAGACGAAGTCATTCAGTGCTTACGCACCGGCTGGGAGCTGATTGGCAGGGTGAAACTGAGGGAGCAGTGGAGGATTAATTGGGCTGATACAGAGCAGGTGTGTAGATGGGCAGAGCAGGGAAAGACAGCACAGGCAGACAGGAGGAAAAACACCAACAGAAAAACAAAAAAACAAATCTCTAAAAACTAAAATAACAAAACAGTGAAACATGAACGAATAAACTCAGAAAACTAAATCATCTTAATAACTCATAACTAGAGTAAAAACAGATAAATATAGGAAACTTTAAAAAATATATTGCTGTAGTCTTTTGAAGGTAACTGAGTTCAGTTGTAATTAAAATAAAGTCTGAGGGCCTCAAGAGAGCAACAAAGCAAAGTAGGATCAGGACACAATTGAGACAAATGTTCATGTAACAGGACAGGTAATCTGGGTTGTTGTTGTTCAAATTTAGCAATTTAATTGGCTTTACTGAAAATAAGTTCCTCATTTACAGTACTGTGCAAAAGTCTTAGGCATGTGTGAAAAAGTGCCTTAAAAATTGATGGTTTGAAGGCAAAGGGTGGTCACACCAAATATTTATTTGATTTAGATTTTTTCTTCTGTTCACTCACTTTGCATTTTGTTAATTGATTTAAAAAAAAAAATCTATTTTTTGAAAGCATTCTTATTTACAGCATTTTTTCACATCTGCCTAAAACTTTTGCACAGTACTATGTCAAGTATTTGTCAATTATTTAAAGTGATAATAGGATGTGCCTTGTCAAATAATACAAATTAATTTTTTCCTCAAAGGAAAACACAGGATATGTGATTTACCAACGTGCTCTCACTCCCAATGCGTCAAATTCCAACACTTGTTCAGTGCCCTTTGGCCCCCTTTAGAGTTTGTATGAGACACACGAGGCTTTTTATTTACTCCCATGTAAACCCACCTGAGTCATTATTAGAAGCCCAGAGCAACTAACCTCATATAAGGAGCGCACATTTCAGTAAATTAAATTAAATAGCCAAGAATCACAAATAACAAATTTGCCCCCCAAGGACTTTGCAGTCTGTTTAGGGTACTACACCTTTTGTCATTAACAGAAGTCCTTAAAAAAAACCTTTAACAGGGAAAAAAGAAGGACCTGAAGTAAGAGCAACAGAGGAGAAACAACCTCCCAGGATGGACAAACATGTCCGGAAGGTAGTTTTGTTGCCTAAACTTAACAGTTTCCTGTAAACACAAAAGTTTATTTTGAAAAGCCACTATGAATGTAACAAGCAGAAACTGACAGACCGTCCCTGACATGTCCAAAACGGAAGCTAGAGGGGTACCTAAAGCATCACTGACCATGCATTGACGAGTTGGGAGTGAGGATGTGTTGGATTTACAGAGCAGATATGTGCAGGTGCACCTCGATATATTGGAATATGATGGAAAAGTCCATTTCCAGTTCCAGTTCAAGTCAAATAGCCCCAACCAAGTATTAAGTGCATATAGAAGGACATACTTTTCAGAGGCCAACATTTCCATATTAAACATACTTTTTAAAATTGGTCTTTTGTAATATTCAACACTGAATTTTAGGTCTTCATTAAATGTAAGCCATAATCATTATAATTAGAAGAAATTAAATAGATTAAGACATGAAATGTTTCATTCTTTGTGTAATGGATATATATAATGTGTTATTTCCACTTTTTGAATTGAATTACTGACATAAACTTTTCTATGATACCTGCATGCTGTAGCAGACACAAAATGCCATTTAATTTAATTTGGCTTTTGAAGGATCACCAAAGTCACTAGAATTTATCCTGAGGGGAGAATGTATGACTGCACCTCACAATGTTGTTAAGACGTGTCAGCCTGGACCGAAGTGGTCCACAGTGCTAGTTACTTCACCTCGGGCCATGCTGTATCTGAGAGTGGAGGGATACACATTAATAAAAGCTACAGATGACTGCAGTCAAGTCAAGAGAGGATGCCACATGTGTTCAGAGCATAAAATACGATGCTTTCATGAGATATGCTCAAGACCTGTCTTAGGATTTTCAAGAAATGGCATGAAATATTTATGAAGATGTTTCCATGGCAGATATGTTTTAATTGTAAGAGATCTCTCCGCGGCCTGGTTAATAATAGAATATACCAGGTAGGCAGCTAACTAGCAGTAATGGCTGGAGACATTGTCTGTGCCCAGAGCATTTTTGTGCGGATCAAACGATCATCATCCGGGAGCGCTCACACACTCAGACAGCATGGTGACAGCTATGCCTTAACTCCAGGAGTTCGGCAAGGCGAATATGTCTCTGCCTACTTGAGAGAGGATGAGTAGATTCTGGCATAGTGGATACGAGCTGCAGCTGGCTGGTCCTCCATAGCCAGCAGTCACAGTCAGTCTCCTCATCTTCCCTCAGTCACCGTCCCAGGGGAAGCAGGAATTGACGTGCCATTAAAGAGGCTTTGAAGAGAGGCAACTGTCAGCATGACTGCCTCCGCTTTTTAGCAGTGAAGGAATGGAAGTACAGATCTGGGTGCATTGAGGACACAGCGAACAGCTTTGGAGATATATTTCACTGTGTCTTGTGTGCTAAAACGAACGGGAGATTGGTAGAGCTGTCTCTGAAGCAAAACTGTGATGGAGAATTTAAAGTTTTTTTCCGCAGACAAAAGATAACAAGAACATTATGAGTCACATAGGTACCTGTGATTGTTTTACAGACATTTTCAATTGAACACAGACATGTAGCTGTAAATAAACTGTGCAATTATATAGCAGTAACAGGAGCATCAAAAAAACATCATACCATAATTTAGAATATATTGAAGTAGCATAATATTTAATCCCATATCTCAGTTTGACCATGACCTTACTGACATCCCAAAGACCTTATTATCTCAAACACACATTGCAGTGAAGCCAAGCGTAACCAAAAACCACAATGATGTCATGTGTTCAGTAGCCGGGCAAAGTGACTCGGCAGAGGAGATGACCTCATTTCCTGCGTGGTTTCCATTATTAATAAAAAAAAGGAGTTTTAGGGACTTTCTGTTTCCCTCCAATTTGTTGTTAAGATATAATTTACACAAAAAACAACACGATGCATGACACTGAGGAATTGTGCAAACATAAAGAACTCATAAAGGAAGAGTTCACCTCAAGATCAAAAAGACATTTTTCCTCTCACCTTAACGTCTGTTTTTCAGTCGGATTGTTTTGTTGTGAGTTATGAGCAGTTTCATATAGGAAATATTTTATATATATATATATATATATATATATACATACATATATATACATATATATACACACACACACACACACATATATATATACTGTATGTATGTGTAGAGATGACAGATATCTCTGTAGCTGAAATCTTCAACACTTACACTTAAAAACAGTCTAGACTGATAAATGGCACTAGACTACTGGCAAGCAAGAGAAAAAAATAAGCTTTTATTTTTTATTTTTTTAACAACTAAAATCTAAATGTTAAAGATTATTTGTACAGTATTTCCCTGTAAGGCACTTGACTGTCTGTATCTAAAGAAAAGCGTGTGCAAAATGGCATTTATGCATATTTCAGAGCTGTAGCCTACAGACCATAACATCATTAGATTGGATGTCATGAATACATTTTATGCATGTCATAAAAAAATAAAGCCCAAAGGCCATCTTATCTCATAAGTAAGGGTTTTTTTAAGTCATTATCCACATCAAGTGAAGTAGCAACACAAGGTATAGATGGTAGGACTAAAAAAAAAAGACACTCGCTTGGTTTCAGTTGCACTCACATGGCAACCTTCACGGCTCATTTTGCATACAGTCCCTTGAATGATTTTGTTCATTGTTTGTCTGCTGAGTCTCTCTGAATAAGCATGTGCCCCACCCCTCCCCACAAGCGCCACCGCCACGTCTGGTAGCACAACTGGTGCGGGATCAAAAGAACTCGTGTAAACAACCCATGAAAAGGGTTATGTTACGGATGACACCATCACTTAATTACAGTGTCTTTTACACAAAGCCGAGTCTTGCTTGTTGTCACAAAGGGAATTACGGACACGGATCCAGATGATGCTTTTTTTAATGGTAAAACCAATAAAAAATTTCATAGAGAATTAAACAAACATGGGTCAACATTGTCGTAAGTAGCTCATCGGAAAACCTCTGACTCAATATCTGATCCTGCCTTACATTTAGCCTCCTTTGATGCTGTAAGTCCACGACTTAAGTCACAAGTATGGTTTAAATGCTGAAGGAGGATTTGGAGCCCTGAGGTCACATGCATTATATGACCTTTGACCTTGTTTGTGTGACACTCCCTCCTGGCACAGAGTGAGATCAGAAACCCTGGACCCTGTCTAGTTTTTCACTAATCTGCTAAAAAAAAAAAAGGGCAAACCAAACAACTTTTTATTTCCTGAGCTGGGTCTTATTGACTCATATTGACCAAATGCAACCAAAAGTGTACAACACCATTTTTCTATCTACAGCAAGTCATCATCATGCAGCAGAGCAAATGAGTAAATGAAAAGCTATTCAGAGGTTAATTACACTATCTGCTTTAAATACCTCATCAAAACCATAGACTGTATAAATATAATGGGTGTTGCCACCATGAAGTCACCCACTGGTTTGTGGACTACTGTTTTGAAGCCTCAAGTTTGGCCTCTCTGTCGTCATTTTGGATTTTGGGCACCAGAAGTGATAAGAAGTAACCATATTTGGAAGAGAGGGTAGCGGTAACCCTTAATGCTAGCTGCTAGCTTGGTTGGCGCTGTGTATTTACAGTCTACAGTGCATAGTTAACTGTGATAATGCAAATGCTAACGACAAACAGGCTTAAAACCAGTACAAAACACAATGTACTTTCCACTCCTCAGAGGGTCTTTCAGTACAATCACATGCTAAACACGATATATTCAGGCAACCAAAATGTTACAATTAACTTTCATGAACTGAAACCACACTGGAATAGTGACAGCTACGGCTACGCCTATACTCTATACTCCATGAAGGGTGAAATAAGTTACAGGGACCGAAACTGGTACCAGACTATAAATATGTTAATTTCTGCCATACAGTAGGCCATTTTAACATGGGGGTCTATGGGGATTGACTCACTTTTTGAGCCAGCCTCAAGTGGCCATTCAAGGAACGACAGTTTTTGCACTCGTTGGTGTCATTTTTCAGTCCTAGAGGTTGCAGCTTGATTAAAAACAGATGTGTTCATCATAAAATCCCCCAAATAGTTGGTCTTTCATTCATCTTCCTTCTCCTTTAATGAACATACTTTCAAAGTGATCTTGTGGTGTTATTTTTAGTAGTTGGTTTTATATTTTTAGCCCTATGGCTCTGACAGGGCAGCTACATTCCCAGAAGTGAACCTCATCGGACCAAACTGGACATGAAAGACCACTAAAACATCCACAAGTTGACCTCATTTTCCTGAAATGCCCTACAGGTTGTTAGACTGGGATTTTTTTTGAGGAATTGCTTTGAAGTGATTAAGCAGGGGAAGTGATGTTTGCTCAGTAGAAAGTCAAGGGAGAAGCATGCGGGTCAGAACAGAAATAGCTGCAAAAACTTTCGCCCCTCTTTTAGGTGGGCGGACAGGGCTTTGGGTCAGCAGCAGAGGCAAACAATGACATCAGGATCACCTCCCACGCACATACATGCATACACACACACATTTCAGAACACAGACTCCACTCCTGTCACGATTGAGGCGTCGAAGCATCAGGATTAAGTGATGTCATCCACTAAGCAGCTCTTATGTGGTCTCCCTCTGGGGCCTCTTTGACCCCTCAGGAGCCACCTGCAGTTCAAAAACATCACCCGTGTGCACGTATCAGGGGGGTTCACAGGAAAGGCCACAGCCCAGATGGCAAACAATGAGCGTCAGAGATTCAAAGGGCCTGGCCAGGGGAAATCCACCTCAGGAATGAATATGATGACAGCCTGGTAACATGCTGGCTGTGCAACCATGTTGGTTTTAAACTTTATTGGAGTAAATAAATTGAACTAACTACTAAAACTAAGTCATTAATGTCTTATCAACCAAAGGTTGAATAAATATTGGTAATAAATACCAAAAATGCTCAATAAAACTGTTACTTAAATTGAGTAAACATGGAATGAAAAGTAGACAAAATAAGCTTAACATAAAGTCCACTTAACAGGTTTGGTGACTGAAGACTGGGAAGATCCGAGAAGATTTGGAAAAATAAGTATATCTTGGGTTAAAGCAGTACCACTAGTCTTGCATGTTTTAGATCTCTTGCTGCTCCAACACAGCTGTTTTAAATGACCACCTTGTTATCAAGCAGCTTCAGGAGTTCATAACGAGTTAATCATGTGAATCTTGTGAATCAGCTGTGTTGTAGCAGGGAAACATTGAGTGGTGCTCTGGGAGTGGTTTGGGAAATGCTGAGTTAAATGAAAAGTTTGACATTCTGGGAAAGAAGCTTAAATGTTTTCTTGCCGGGACTCAGATAAGAAAATTGATACCACTCTCATGTCTGTACAAAAAATATGTACAGCAACTGGTTAGCTTAGCATAAAGGCTTTGAAGCACTAGAGTAGGGTTTGGCTGACAGTCGTTGACCACTTAGCCCTAGCATTGTGATATAACATCCCCCCATCTCAGTACTGATAAATAAATTACTATAATGCTGGAAGATTACAGGTCCCTGACCTGCGCTTCATTACTAGGGAGGAAAAGTAGCCTTAAAACATCAGGTGAGTAGGTGAGGATGTGAAATAGCAATTAATATCCAGCAACATGAATTGGGCCATAAGGACTGTTAAAGATGGCATGATTTACAGGTCAGTTTGAAAATTTAATCTCACTGGGTTTTTCCCCTTGTAAAGTCAGTTACACATCAATATCTAGCCAAAATTAGCTCAAGTTAGCACATAAGCCACCAATTCAAAAAACAATAATCAGTGTTGTCAGGTGGCAGCTTATGTTTTAAATGCAGACCATAGAACTTTGTTGCAATTCATTCAAGTGTCAAAAAGGGCACAAATGCCAAAAAAAATACTTGAAAATAAGTGTTTGGGATGCCAGGTTGTAAGAAATCTATTTTTGGCAGGGCCTCCTCTTGCACAACCAGCTTTTCACTCTTAGCTCTTTAATTTATTTGGATCTGCAGATTGCAGCAATAAACTGAGTGTTTGACCACTTGCAGAGCTGCAACTCAACCAAAACCTTTTTATTAACATTTTATTTATTTATTGACAGCGTAAAAATCTACATCTGCAGGCCTGGTGGCTTATTACGCGGTGAGAAACTCACAACCCTTTCGTTAACGACCACCTCGCTTGCTCATAAGCCATCAAGTCAGCAGTTAATAATAATATCAAGTCGTTAAAGAAAAGGTCTTGGCTTTCTGACTCTCTAATAAGCCATCAAGGTGAATTAAAGGGGCAATAAAACAGAGGAGGGGGAGGACAATCTATTCAAAGGTATTTTCCAAAGCTGTTATGAATGTCTGACTACTGATGTAAAAAAACATGAGAAGATGATTTAATCACGTAATCATAAATAAAGCCAGAAGTTATTAAAGAGCAGTACTATTTTGTTTCTGTCCACTGGCTTGAATTGA
Organism: Centropristis striata; assembly: GCF_030273125.1. NCBI lineage: Eukaryota > Metazoa > Chordata > Actinopteri > Perciformes > Serranidae > Centropristis > Centropristis striata. Next base: position 14,640,926 of record NC_081534.1, on the reverse strand, counting down.
TTAGAAAGTTTCCCCAGCAGCTCTGTACCTGCGTTGCAAGTTATTAATGAGGAACTAAGTACAAGAACCCTGAGAGCATTTAGCATTACTACAGGTACCTCAGTGACACCTCAGGTGCCGGAGAATGTTTCTACATCTTAATTAGTGTTTCTACTATCCATCCTGAGAGGGGAAACTGTGTCGCAAACAGCCCAGGGGTGATCGAAACAGGCCCACTCCTGTACAGACATTGATGCGTGTCTAATGAGTCCATCAGCCTGACAGCACGGCGTCCTGGGGGACCCTACGCTCATGATTACCACTGTATCACAGATGAATGTTCCTGGATTGAGAATGCCATCTGTCATTACATCTGAGTGTATGTTTACCAAACTGGGGTGTGTGGTAATTCATGTGCAAGTGCACCTGTTTGTTGTTTTGGTAAATTAAAACAACTTCCCATCACATGTCGCAGCTCTTTCATTTCCTCCAGATCCTCCACAAGTCAAATGTGTCCATGCGTGTGGACCCATAGAATCTGTAAAAGTCTGTATATGTCAAAAGCCACCAAGATATGAATGATTTACTATCCATACCTCAAGAGCACATGCAGTATATTAAAGTTTCAATAATTGATGCTACGTCCCACTGGCTGCCCAACACAATTTTCACACATCAGGTGAAGCAATCAAACTGAAAATGATGTATATCAACTTAACTTTGCATTGCAGGATTGAAAAAGGCTCCCCGGGGAGACACAGTGAAGTGGAAGTGCTCGCATAATATAAAAAGGCTGTTGCACGCTACACATAAGCCACCTCTTTTGCACTCATCGCTCTTCATCTGAATGGTTTTAATGCTCATATTCTGTCAACACTCTGAAAAATCAACTTTCTTTCACTCGGTTGTGGTAAATATTTTCTCTGTCTTTTTGTTTTTGCTAGGAATCCTCCTCAGCCTGAATATTGAAAGCTTTTCATCAGTCAACATGACTAGCTAGCATGTAAACATCACATGACATGTCATCATTCGGTAATTTACTTTTATCTCCCGCTTTGTACAGGTGCAACGCTCTCTATAGTGGTGAGGAATCTTAAAACCAGGTCAAATGAGATGAGAAAATAAGGCATGTGTGAGGGTGGGTGTGTTTGATTTGCCAAACATGATTTAACTGAGCACACTTGAGCTCTTTGACACCTCACATAAGCATACATTCATTAAAAAGTCTTTGAAAAATAACAGTATGCAAATAACTGCATTCTTCTTATTTAAAGGAACAGTTCACCCCAAAATAAAATCATCTCTACTCGTCTATAGTGCAATTTATCAATACAGATTGTTTTGGTTTGAGTCGATGAGTGTTGGAGATATTGGCAGTAGAGATGTCTGTCTTCTCTTGAAAGAAAATAGTTCCTATATGAAACTGCTCACAAGGTCTGTGGATTATTTTGCGTTACCAGCTCATGACACCCCATGTGAGGTTTGTACCGTAGCTTATTATGACCCATATTTATGTTTGTAGTTAGCAGCGACCCCTAGTGGCTGTTGTAATTATGAATGACACAAAGGTGGAAGTGACCTTAGGGAGTAAAGAACCACAAGGTCCAAACACAGGACTTTCACCCAGGAGAGTGCTGTTTGTGTGAAACCAAAAGTAAACAATGTTATTTTACCCTCTATGGTACGCATTATGATGCCAGTAAGTAAAAAAATGTTTGAACTGTTTTTTTGTCTTAAAATAGACTAAATTCTTTTTTTTTGTTGTTGAAGTTTTTGGGGTTTGTTGCCCGTAAATGATTGTCTTGAACAGTCTAGGTGTATGAAACTATCAAAAATGAAGGTTTACTCAACTATCAGTAGGAATATATTTTTTTCCAGATGGAAAAGGGCCACGAAATTATGTTTTCAGTGATTATTTGTGGCGCAAAATGGCAAAGCTGTTTCATTTGGAAAAGTCTGCAAAATAGGGTCTCAATATGGCCTCATGGAGGACATGTGACAAATTAAAGCATTGCTCGTGGTTCCCTATACTCTTCCCTCTTTTTTAAAGTCACATAATTCAAAAACATGCATTGTAGAAATTTGACAGGCCAAAAAGGGGTATGTTGCCTGAGGGCAACACCATACCATAGAGGGTTAAAGTAAAGTAATTTAACTTCTTCGCATTACGATTTACGTCACCACCATAAGTACCTCACTTCAGGCAGCTACGTGCATTTATTTTACTTTACCAGCTTTCTTTAATAAAGCTTAATTGTGAACTTTTTTGCTAAAATTTTCGGAAAGTAATATTGATGCCAAAACAGTGGCCATTTCACAGTGCTAACATGCTTAAAATGACAACTGTTACATTTAGATATGCGGTCATGTTGACCTCCCGCCACTGGTAAGAGTGTTCATTTCGGAAATAAATTGCATACGAGGGTAGGAACAAACAACCTAAAATATGTGGTCCTATGGTTTGGAGTACTTGTTGCTTTGAACCCCACAAGCAAAGTGTAATATAGTTCCATTATATTTTAGACAAGACGGACATCTCTACGGTTGATATCTCCAATACTAAATAGCACTACAGTTTTTTTTTAACTTTTCTTTAAAAAAAAAAATTCTAAAGCTACACACAAAAGATCTTCTGATTACCTTCAAATGTTAAATGTAACTTTAATTAAAAACTGGATGATGCTGAATGCTGTATTCAGTCTAAAATCAAGTCTCAGATCCTCAAGGTTGTTCCACCATTGAAAACTTGAACCAAAAAAACAACAACTTTTTTTTACTGCCCCATAGCTTTCGTCAAGTCCCCTCAACTTATTTTTAACGTTCTATTACAGCTTTTAATCCATTATTGGTTAGATTTATTTTTCCTTTCATTACTTTGACTTTGCTTTTATCATGTAAGCCTCTTCTCATTAGTAGCCTTGCTTTCTTTCTATCATTGTTGCATTGTATTAAATTATGCACTTATGCCTTTTATGCACCTTTTATTTCTTTGATCATGTATGCCTGCATTGAAACATACCTAACCCATCTGCTTTTACTGGAAAGCACTTTGGGTCAACTTCCGTCATTTTTAAATGTGCTATTTAAATACACTTCACTTGACTTAAATTGGTGCCTAAAAAGAATAATGACTACAAAATAATAACAAAAAAATGCATCCTGAATTTTCACAGCCACAGTTTGTGTTTTTTAAGGAGTGAATAACAGAGTGCCATGTGTTATATTTCCGCAGTGTTCATCTGCCATGCTGCCTTGTTATTGCTCATGTTCATATTCTCTGCACACATTCGCGGACAGTTGTTCTTTCTACGGTTGTAACATGTGCTCTGGTTTCTGGTCGACTTCCTCTAGGTGTGAAGGGAAGCCTTCTGTGCCCCGTGATTCAAGTGTGTGACATACGAAAAAAGCAATCATATGATAAGACAGATGCTTATGGTTTCAGAAAGCTCTTTTTGCCCAGATACAGCCTGAGTGTATGTGTGTACGTGTGTGCGTGTGTGTGTGTGTGTGTGTGTGGCGGTGTGGGTGGGGGGTGGGAACTTGTTTACAGCTCACACACGCTGCTTTGAGTCCTCTCGACAGGGGAAGAAAGACAGCGTACCAGAACTTGGCAGAGTGAAAGTGCAGCGCACTAGCGGTGAGTTTTAAGGGATAAAAATACTGCCGGTGAGCAGCCTCGAGCTCAGCGGTGAGACTAGAGGTACAACAGCCTTTGGGCTTTGAAGCATCACTATCTGTGGCAATCAGCCCAGTGTGCTGAAGTAGGTTAAAACCAAATCTCCATAATATGCAAATGCCCGGTAAATCTTCGGATTAAACTTCCTGGGAAGTGAAGTTGCCTTTACATAGAAGCAATGTGTTTTTGTTGAAGGTACATTATATGTTTTTGTGTCTTGTATCGTCTTTGGATAAAACTACCCCACAGCATGCACATTTTCACAACCAGCATACAGCAGAGGAGCGGATAAAAACACTTAAGCCTTTCCCACTGACTATAATACATAATTTCTGGAAAGAAACGGGTTTGTGTGAAGTCAGGGAAACCTTAAATGAGCAGATCCTCGGGGCAAGGAGCTCAGCGAGGGACTCAGTGCCAGCCAGCCCTGCAGCCTGGCAGCTCTCTGCTTGATTGGTCTCAGTGGGCAACAGGGACGGAGGGCAGAAACCCCATCTACATACACATGCATGCACATGAGCATGCATAGAGTGAGGAACGCAACATAAAAAATGACTGTTAAACAGCGGCGAAAGAAAGCACAGCCATATCCCAGCACACACACACACACGCACACACACACCCACGTATTAAAACACATAACACCCACATTCAAACACATGACACCCACATGACACCCACACACATTAAGAGTCTCACACATCACAGCTATGAGCACAGCACGGGGGGCTGGGTTCACATTGCCTGCATGCTCGGTGCCTATTCAAAAGCTAATTCTTCTGCGCTGTGATTCAAAGAGTGCAGCCACCTGCACGGATGATGAGGAGAGGAGAGGAGGGAGGGAGGGAGGGAGGGGGAGGACAGTAGGGGAAAGAAAGGGAGGAGGGGGGAGGTAGCAGTGGAAGAATGACATCACCTTCCCTGAAATGTCACCATTATCTCAAGCCTCGGCTTAGCTGTCTACAGAGGTGACATCATCCTCTCTTTGCCCCTCCCCCCTCTGTTCTCCGCGAGGGTTGAATGTGGTGAGGGAGTGTGTTTGTTTGTGTGCGTGTGCATGCAGGCGTGTGTGCAGGAAATCGTTTTCAAGGGAAGCATGAGTGGATGTTTGTCTGCGCTTCATGTCTTTAAACTGACAGAAAGTAAAGCCTCCTTCAATGACACTTAAATGGGATTTGCTCCCATTTAGTGTGGATACAGTAATGAATGTTTTATGCTGACTGGAATGTGATTCACTTTTATGCTGCTTTCATTTTAATTTGCACTTACAGTTTTACTATGTCAGTAATACAAATTTAAGCAGAATGTTAAAGGTATACTATGCAGGATTTTCCTGAAAAACAATGTATAGACTGATACAAAAGTAATCCCTCGATAGTCATCAGTCAGTGTGTGGTGGTGTCTGTATCTCTGCCCTCTGCATGTTTTTCCTCTTTCTTTTCATTTTACTGTGCTTGGGACATTTCTGGGCGTCTCCCTTGGACCAGAAGCTACGAAAATGACGGCCACAGTGCAGGATAAAAAACACAAATATAGCGAGGCGAAACGCCAAGCTGAGTCAGAGAGTGAGTCAGTTCAATTAAATTAGGAAAAACATATTTTCTCTATTGCCTCTGGTGTATTGTTTCTTTCTTTCTTCATTGGAGAGGAGACATCACATATTGGAATTTTAATCACCTTTATGTAAACGTAACCAGGGTTAGCTCTGTGGCTAATAACCGACAAAAGAAAACCTTGAGTAATGCTTTTTCTTAACAATCCTAAACAAAACAGTGAAATACATATATAAAGGGGTCAGAGTCAGTCAATAAAAGCCAAGTCAATTATGAGTGCAGTACATCTGAGTAGACTTGAGCCATAACTTAGTAACTAGTTTTTATGTTAAAAATATTGTATAGTGAATGTGGACGCTGTTTTAGGACCCCTTGATGCCACTTTTTAAACACACTGCGTAGCTCTATGCTTCAAACTATGGTGCTCCTTAAGGTTACAGTTTTAAAGACTTGGTTAACTTGGTTAGGTTTAGGAAAAAAATCGTGGTCTGGGTTAAAATAAATATACTGCATTTGTGACATAACTTACTTCTGATCAACATAAATAAGTCAACGTTGAGTATTGGTTTCACACAGAAAACTAACAGCTGTCTCCTGGGTCACAATCATGTATGTTTAACCCATCTGCCCGTCCTCCCTACACGGACTTTCTCGCTCTTGATACCATATCACCTGACTATTGCCATTGATGTGTTTACATTGGAGTTAGTTGAAAGCCTGGTGTGTGTAAAGATGCTAAATGGTGCCGTGTGCATTGGTATCAGATGCTCAGGGCCGGGAAAAGTCAAGTCAAGTCAGTTTTTTTATACAGCCCAGTTGTACGAATCACAAATTTGCCTCAGGGGCCTTTACAATACGACACGCGACACTCTCCAACTTTGGACCCTTAGCCCGACAAGGAAACACTCAAATTAACCTTTACCAGGGAGGTGTCAGTATTAGACAACCTGGAAATGAGAACAGGCTGAATACTCTACTCACTGTGAAAAGTTATTACAGAGACTATTTCTTTGTAGTCCTTAGTAAACTATAATAGATTTTATAACTTGGGTTACCAGACACTTTAATATCTCTTTTGAATCTTCCACTCTTTGTACATGAAACCTGCCCATGTTCCTTTATACAGAAGGAACACATTTGCTAAAATGAGAGGATCACAAATAAACTCCTGAAAAAAATCCCAGTATAGATGTACTTTTCTGTGGCTCCCTGCTGTTGTAGAGATTAGGGTGCTGACTATGAGCTGCTGCGTCCAGCCACAGACCTTTGTTGCATGTCATCCCCCATTTCTCTCTTCCCTCGTTTCCTGTCATCTCTCGACTGCTGGCCATCTAATAAAGGCATTATGTGTCCCCTGAAGTGTACTTTTCAATCTCTGTGGTATGTTAAAAGACCTTAATAATACAAGTGCCTTATAAAAATGTCTCACAAACATTATTTACAGTTCACAGATGCACACAGATAATCTAACAACTTCACCCCCACTCATTAGGCCACTGCCCCCATCTTCATCATGTGTTCTCAGCAGACCACTGCGAGGACTGTCCTCTGTCATGTTATTACACCATCTGATGCCATCGGCAGCTGACGCTCATGAAATCCACCGAAGCATGCCAGCCATGCCATCACTGCCCTTTGTACGTGTCCCAACACTCCCCGAATGCACTCGCTCTGGAAAACTGCCCACAGATGCCTCGTCTTGGTCGTGTCAAAGGAGAATGAGGGTGACAGGTAAATGTGTCATCTCCTCTTAAAACATCTCAGATCTAATTGGAGGCAAATAGGTTCTTTCTGGGTCTCAGTGTAATTCTGTTACAGCCCGTGCATCAAACCGCTGACCTTGTAGTGCCACTGGAAAGTAAAATAAAGATCAGAAAAGGGCGGTGACTTTGTATAACCAAAAAGGTTTTAGTTACCACACCAAAAATAACTTCATATTCAGGCATTTATAACAGGTGTATGACCTGGAATTTAAACCTCATTTAAGTGCGAGCCATGCCACAAAAATCTTGTGTCAACAAAATCAACGCCCCATTCACGTCATGTCAGTGGAGCAGTGCCACAGAGTTCATATTGCACTGAAGACAAAGTGTACGGTTTCTTAATTAAAACTGCTATAATCAATATTTTTTAGATTAATAACAGATCAAATGACTGTGTGTAATGTAAAAGGTGTTGCTTGAAGTGACAAGAGAATTATCACACAGCTCTGCAGGTCCCCTCAGCTCTACGGAACATTTTAACAGCTTTTGGCTCATTTTCTCTCTTTGTTTTTCTTTACTGTTTTGGTTTTTCACTCTCACTGCCACATGATGTTAAGTAACTCAGTAGAGTTAGGGACAAACATAGTTCTTAAGGACAGTTCTAAGGTACTCGTACTTCAGTATTTATTTTACTCCACTGCATTTCAAAGCAAAATATTGTTCATTTAACATTGCTGCATTTGTCAGACAGTTTTAGTTATAAGTTACTTTTCAGATTAGGATATAAAAAAAACCTACAATGATCCTATCATGTGAAGTTTATGTTATAAAATGCAAATGAAACCACCTGAAATAATAATAAAAAATAATTAATAATTAATTAATACTTAATAAAATTAGTAAAATAAGCTCTACATCAGATACAATATTTAAATGCTGCTACATGTCAATGCATCAAAAATAATATTCCAATAGCATCACAAATATGACTATTCAATATAAGAACAAAATAATGCAACGTTAACAGAGCCCATTTTGGCGTTAAATGAGTACTTTTACACTTAAAGCACATTTAGCTGATAATACTTTTACACAAAGTTTCAAAAGCAGGCACCTTTAAATTGTTGTAATACTACTCAAATAAAAGATCTAAGTATTTCTTCCATTGCTGTGTATTTTTACTACAATATCTATAACAACTTAATGACATGCTACTTTTTAAACTTGTTTTCATCTACCACCCTAAGTTACAGTAAAACCAGAAACAATTAAGTCATTTTTATTGCATATTCCTCACCGTATATGACTTTTTTTGTCTCAATATATGTTTATGTATATAATTAGTGATTTTGATGCTTAATTGTGTCAATTAAAGTGTACATATAGTGTTCTATTATTTTGGAAATTCAGCAACTCACAGTCTAGATTGAGTAATAGCACTACAGGTAAGAGGAGAAATATGCATTATGGGTGAGTTGTCCCTTTAATCAAGGTTTATATTCAACTGAAAATCTGACCTAAGATCAGTGCTTTTCTGTTGCATAGTGTCATTTTGAAGTAAAAACAAAAACACCTGGGGCACTTAAAAAGATGGGGGCTTATCATTAACACTACATTTCCACAACATTAGATTGACTGTGTGAACATTTAAATTGCCTTTTCTGATGTTATAAACTTGGTCTAACCTGTGCTTGTTACCAGTCTAACCTGTCTTTAATGACCTGGTGTTTTTTTCCGCTTTTACTACCATTTAACCACCACTGAGATCTTTATCCTTTCCTCCAGGAGGCTTAATTGCATATCATTTCAAACAACAGCTCTCTATTCAGACTAGCTCTTTAAGGACACGTGGGATATTCTTGTGCATTTTGTCTTGTTTGCTGAGCTGTAATGTGGGGCCCCTGCTGCTTCTCACCTCTATTGTAATGCAGGCCAGGTTTATAATCCACTCCTGGCCCGGGCCACTTCACACCTCGGTGAACACTGAGGACTCCCGCTGAGTTTGGATGAGATTCAATGACCACCTCTTTACAGGACACACACGTATAAACACTAGAGTCCTAAAAACACACCTGCTACCCAAACCAAATAGCTCCTCCAGCGTTCCGGTGTCCCATCTCTTTGTCTTGCAGGTGTCCGTTCTACGAGTCAAAAGGTGAGCAAATAGAGAAGCGGGGACAAGTCATAGCCAACCATTACTCAGAAGTGATGTCAACAAAGTTTTGACCTCAGAGGTCACCGCTGGAGGAATGTGGACTTAATGACCATCAGGGGAAAGATAAATATTCCAGACGTCATTAAACAGACACAAGGTGGGGCAAAGATTTCTATAATGAGTTAGTAAGAGGTGGGGGTGCGGACCTATAAGATCAAAGCATACCGTGGCAACCATTTGCACAGCAAGCTCTCAGGGTGGGGACTTTGGTCATTAGGGTGGGATGCTTGGACAGGAGTGGGAGCGTCATCAGAGCTTTTATAACACTTCATCCCTCATAAAAGGGCAGCCTCTATAAATAAGTCAGGTTCATTTGACCCCAAAATGCTCTTTCAAGCAAAAGTGCCTCAGTGGTAGAATATAAACATTCATTGAGGTTTTTAGACTTGACAAGCCATATTTTATGCCTCATCAGATAATTTGTGTTATGAATCCTCTTGTGGACGGAGACAGAACTGCAACCAGCGGCACCATAAAAATGCTGCTCAAGTTATGTTGAAGTTATTAATAATTTATCCACTTTTACTTTTTTTTAAGCCAAGACTTTTAGTTGTAATACTCTTCAGTACTTCAGCAAAAGCTGCAATATTATAGTGTAAAAACAAAAAATACATCCTGCATTGAGAAGTTCACTAAAATAAAAATATAAAAGTATTAGCATTGAAACTACTACTTAAATACTTTAAATACCAAAAGTAAAAAGCAGTCAATATGCAGAAATAATTATAATTATTGATGTATTCATATGTACATTTTTTTAATGTTGTTGATGGTAAGGGTGGAACTCATTTTATTTACCTTGTATACTGCTGGGTGGCAAAACATATATACATATATTATAACCTATTTGCAAATTTAAACTGTTGATTTAAATTATAAATATAAAAAGAATAAGATTAACTTCACTTTATCCAGGACCATAATAAGCTAAAAAGCTGACTTAAGTAAAAGTACAAAAGAATAAGCATTAAAATATATTTAAAAGCAAAAATATCCATTATGCAGAATGAATTATATTATTCATTATTTTTTATTTTATATTATTATTATTTAAATAATTAACGTATTGACGTGTGAATTTTTTAATGCACCAGATGGTAAAGGTGGAGCTCATTGTAAATACTTTATATACTGCTGGGTGGCACAACCTATAATAAAATATCATAACTATTTGTAAATGTAGATTGTTGATTAAAAAACACACACTACAATTAAATGTAGTGGAGTACAAGTATAAGGTAGCACAAAATGGTAAGTAAAGTGCAACTAAACTTAAATGCAGTTCTTGAGTAAATGTACTTAGTTACATTTAACCCCAGAAAATAACTCTGTTACAAGTAAAAGTCCTGCTATAAGCGCTGTTGCAGGAGAAGATTTTTGCTCATACTTATAGCATTCCTACATAGTTTTTATATTTTAGAGTAAAACAAATAACATAATAATATGTAAACTACAAAGCACACATAAATTAAAATAACCAAAAAAATATTATAAAATTATCTCCAGATTTATTAGAGGCTCCATTAAAGTAAACACATTAAGATAAGAGAAGATGCCTTTATTGTCATCAAACGTTGATATATGAAATAAAATATGACAGCAGCCACTGAAAGGTGCTTACAGTTGAATACAAATAACATGATATAATATGTATTTATTTCTAATTTTGTATATAAGTACTTTTACTTTTTGTATTTTTAGAATATTTTGATGCCGATATAGGGCTTTTACTTGTAACAGAGTATTTTTACTTTGGGATATTAATAATTTTATTAAAGTAAAAGATTAATACTTCTTCTACCAGTGGTAACTATCAACAAAAACTTTAAAATAAGTGTAGTGGATTAACATTTCACTCTGAAATGAAGTGAAGCAGAAGCATAAAGTGGAAGAAAATGGAAATATAAATTGTCACATTCCACCACTGCATATTTTCACTTTGAGTTTTTGTTTACTTTTCATTGCAGCTTAAAAAAAGCTGAAATAAATGTTCTCTCAGGACCTGCATATGAAATCAACAAGACATCAGACAAAACAAGACTGTGCCGTCTGATATTGTCTGAATGTTTTTCATTCACTCATCACGTTGTACAGCCACAGTGACAGGATGACTAGAATAACAGTGAATCATATTATTAGCTCCTTTGCTGCCATAACATATCTGATACTTCTCCTTCAACACCTCAGTCTCCCTGGAGAAGAAGACATTCTGCATGCCACAAGGACACCTGTGTCCCCCAGTTTATGTTCCTAAATACTGGCACAGCCTGACGCAGGGAGGTGGCACCCAGCGAGGAAGAATTCAGGAGTTTTAGGGCAGTAGGAGTCTCAAAAAGTCAGTGTTAATGATCTGATAGAGCCCAGTGAACAGTGAAATCATTGTAACTACTAAAGCTTACCGCTGCAGAGCCCATGCCTGCTACTGTCTGAGTGCATACAAATCGGAGCTTGACGGGCACCTGTTGCGGATTCTTGCCCTTGACACTGCTCCGGTCTGCTGCTGGGTGGTGGTGGGCGTTGTTTGGTCTCCTTCTGACCCAGACTTGAACTCCCTCCCAGCTGTCACTGCTCCACACAGTTATTCCAAACTCCTCTGGCATAGAAAGCAGGACTGGATGCTATAACGAGGGAAAGAGACGACCAAGTGAATAAAAGATGCCACTCTCTAAAAATCTATGCATTTTACATGAGACAAGTCTTATTTTGAAATATTTTTCCCCCTATATGCTGTTGAGAACACACAGGCTGCATGTTTATTAAAAATATGTTCTGTCTCAGCCACAAGTAACTTTTTTGGTCTGTTTATACAATCGGATGAAATATTCAAGAAGGAAATATTGCACTTTTTTACTGTGCAGATTATAATTTTACTAACAAAACATAAGATTAGTAAATAAAACATGATGCATTTAATTGCTTTAGGTTAAATTTCCCAGAAGTGTATAACATAATTGCTTTTCACACAGTGCACATGCATAAAACCCCACATATAATAACATGAAACTCACAGGAGCCATTTAGTTGCATTATGAGTTACTTTTGCATTTTGGTAATGAAATTGACTTTAACCTGTGAATAATGTAACACTTGTACACTATCATATTGCTACTTTTATTTAGGTAAATTATTTAATGATAACTACATCAAATGTATTGTCTTGGGATGCTGTCAAAGTTGTGTTATTGCATCAGTAATGTTTGTTATTGTAAATATTCTTGCTTATTAACAAAAAAATATAAAAGTTTCTAGTTTAAAGTAAGTTTAATTATTGACTGTGAAGGATGACTTCAAAAACTGCTACAATATATATTTTATTCATTGTTATTCTGTTTTTTAAAAAATGTTTAGAAAATAATATTTTTAGACCAAAACATCACTCATCCAACATCCCTTTCTTTGTCAGAATAGCTTGGCCAAAAATGTTTATGTATGTAAAAGACTGTACATCTATAAGTTCATAATAGAGTATTTTGTTTTCTACTTTGTTCTCTCTACTAATTTATTATTATGTGTTTCACTTTCTGTATTTGATGGCTTATATCTTCCTTTAACTGTATTTTTGCTGTCCTTTCTCTTAATAACGTTTTATGAAAATATAATATATGTGACACACAGAGAAAAAAATATATTTTTTTTGTCCATCCCCTCAATCAATTTATTTCATTTTATTTAACCTTTATATATATGTATATGTATATATATATATATATATATATATATATATATAAAACTAGTAGAGTCCTATTCACAATAATAATCATTTTCAAGGGAGACTAGGCCAAGACAGACAACAACATAAAATAAACCCACACAGCCTCGTTATAGACAGAAAAACACATAAAGAGACAGACTAAAAATCAAGCTTTTTTATCTACTTCACAAGGTTATGCCTTTTAAAAGTCAGTTTCCAATTCCAAGGTATATTTTTTATTTATTTATGTTTTAGCTTGTAGCGCCATCTGCTGTTCAGACGATGAAACTACGCCATTATGACGCTATTAAACATTTTTAGTGAAGACGACAGAAAAAAGGGGAAATTGAGTTCAGAAAGGTATACATGAAAGACAAAAATACTGATAAAATGCATACAAAGTGCTATATCTTTTAAGCGCATGGCTAAAAGAGAGGGTAAAGTAACTATTCTGTATATTTAAGTCGATATTTATAATTAAAAATTTTAGTTACTCGACGTATTTGGAGCGTTTTGCTATTAGCAAAGTTTTGAAATGTACTGTAACGTTTAAAAATCACTCTGACAGAGTCCAAAACTACTGTGAGACACGGACAAGAAACAGAGAGAAAAATAATGTTTGCTTTGGGGTTTTTTCCCCTGGAAAACTACGAGGCAAGACGCCATATTCCTAGGATTCATGAAATGAGGAAGTGGGCCCACCTTACCTTACCACAGAGCTGCACAGGTGAGGGAGTGGCCTCCTGCCGCCTCCTGCTCCACTAACAGTCAGAGACGAGCTGTCAGGCCTGGACTCTCCGGGAGGAATAACACTTTCTGTCAAGCTGTTATTCTGAGAGGAATTCAACCGGGATCAGGTAAGAAACAAGAATAATACCTATTTATGTTTGTTTCAGCTGAGAGATTTCCAACTTCTGCAGAGGTGAGTCATTGCTACTAAGACAAGTGTTTGCTAAAGGCCCACATTTATAGAGGTTAACGACATAAACAGACATACCTGCATTTAAACCAGCACATGAGCTTAAAAGTTTAGTTTCTTTGCTTAACTAGTCATAAACAGCATGTTTTTCCTTTAAAAAAGTGAAGGAATTATTTCCATTCACGGTGGGACTATGCAAAATGTCAAACTTGGCTTTGAAGCTTGTGTTTTCTATGTCAAGGTAGTTATATTGGTTACAGTGGCACAATGTGAAGTACAAGCGGAGCTATTTTCACCCAGAGACAGGGAAGTTTGTTCATTATCAAAGCAAGTCTGTGCAGGTGAAGAAGCAGCCAGCCACATTCCAGTGCCTGGGGTCATGACGGTGCAGTGTGCAGACCCTCTGCAGCACAGCACTGTTATAGTTAGAGAGCTGAATACCTGACTGTGTTGACAAGGACCTAACAGGGAAATAGGCCTCACTGTAAGCTCAGCACTCCTTTTGTATAGAAGACAACACGTTTTCACTGTTGAATTCAGAGATTGGCGACATTTTTATCTAAAAAACATCCTTTAAAAAAACTGTTGAAAAGAAAATACAGTCTGATAAAAAAACAACTTCAGTTAGAGAGGTAACATGTTTGTAATGTGATTTCTGAGAGTTTGTTGCTGACAGTTTCCCCATAATGCCCACATACACCATCTGATGACACTTCTTGATGGAATGGATATGAACAGAGTCAGGACTGCATGTCATGACAGATTCTGTGTCTTCCCATTGCTCCACTGTGCAGTTTGATTTTAGAGACAGCAGAGACAGCCAAGGGTTGAATCTGTGTAGGAACTAAATAGCTCTTCTAATGCTGAATTTATCAGATATTTAAAGAAATACAATAATGTTATATCTGGCCTTGGAAAGAAACATTAATAATCTTTTGGATTCAGTCATACTGAGTGGGAAATTTCACAATTTAAAAGTCAACGTGTCATTGTTCTCTGCTGGATGAACTTCTGTAATGGTAACACTGATTTATTTACCTCAAACCTTGTTTCAATATTTTCTCATTTACATTTTTAATCTTGAAAATGTCAGAAAATAGTAAAAAAATGTACACTATCCTTAAGGACATCTGTGGAATATCGTGTTTTGTATGACCAATGGTTCAACATAAATATATTTAGTTTACAATAGGGCTGTACCATTTGGCAAAATAAATATAATCGTGATTATTATTATTATTATTATTTGATATTTCAGTTGTGTTTGGTCATTTTTGCATTATTATTTTCATTTTCATTAATAGATATTTTGAAATGACCATCATGTGATTTCTTTGTGAGGATTTCTACCATAAAAATACATTTTTTAAAGTCTGTAGAATGTGATTTGCAGGCTTGGACATATCTGCAGCACTGAGCTATTTCATTCAGAATAATATATGGACACATGTTTTTCCTTTAACAACTGCCCATCCTACAACTTGAATATTGCACTAGTCTGTATCTTGATTTTGATAAAATTCTGATTAATTTATCAGCCCGTGTTCACAAAACAGGGAAAATCTGCCAATCCTCACTACAGGAATATACGATGTTTGCCATTTTTGCCTTAAAAAATAAATAAAAAGAATAAAATGATGAACTGACTATGAAAATAATTGCCAGTTATCAGCAGTAAGTTAATAACAGATGATAGATCATCCTGGATAATTGATTGGTTTCTCTCTCTCTCGAGTGTATCCTTGTTAAGGTTCATAGCTTCTCCGCCAGCTGCTGTGGAATTTCATTCTCATTTGTCACAATCTGTCACTGTGAATCATTCCCCGTCATTCACTGCTGACATACTGTACATTTCTAAGAAAGAGATCGAGCTCAGAAATGGAAGAATGGCAGCAGTAATGTGCAGAAATAACTCCTAATCTGGAGAAATGTTTGGGTACTGAATATCCCCGCTGCAGTGTTTGTTGTGGCTGAGTGTTTAAAGAGCTAGTTCACGCCACCTTTCTTTCAGTTTGTGATAGAAATCTCCCTCGGGAACAGTCGTTACCATAACAACTCAAGTGCCAGCATGACAGTGTGTGAGAGAAGCAACAACACTGAGCGCCTGGAAAAGTGTCGCTTTTGTTCACTTAAAAAAAGCCTTGTTACAAACAAGTAGAAGAAAAGACTTCATGGCCATCGCTGATTTTAATTAGGGGCTTTTATTTAAAATTATTACGCACCAAACAATAAAAGCCTCTAATTAAAATCACTTTAATATTTGTTTACAGTGCTCTGCTCTGCTGACAAGACTGTTATGCTCTTAAAGGCACAATGAGTAGGATTTCCTGAAAAAAAAACCCAAATCAATACAATGTTTAGACTCCAAAATAATCACTGACAATTATCACTGATGTTGAGAATCCGACATTTGGATTTTAGCTTGTATCAAATATACTGGTGATGTATCGGTATTGTTGAACATGTTTCCGTGTCATAACACTTCAGCAGAGGATGCTCCATCATTACTGTGGAAGCTTTCAACGACGTCAACCCTATAAGGAGGAAATGAAATCACATATCTTTGTAGACACACCTGGAAGTGAGCAGCACCATGGGGTCTATTGAGAATACGCCTATGGGATTTTTGCATTGGATTTTGGATCATTGCAGAAAATAAGCTATGTGGCAAACAAACGTTTCTGAAGCTTACACCTTTGGTTCAGCAGGATAATCTTCATAAATGAACACCACTTTTATGATGTTTGAAGCATTAATGCAGCCGACAGAAGTAGAAATCCAACGTTATGCTATAGTGAACTACTCCATGGTCGCATGACTTCTACGTCACTACTGTTATCGTTCAGACGATCTCTGACAAGCTAACCAGTCGTTTGAGAAGCTAGTAAAACCGTAGCCTAATGTATTGTTTATTAACCTAATCAACAATCTACAGAGTTTACAAGAGCACTGAAAAACACGACTAGAGGCTGAAAGGCGAGTAGTGAGAGAGTTCCCGTCCGTGTCTGGCGTGATGACATTTAATATCCACGACAACCGCTGTAGTCTTATTAAGCCACTTGTTAGCAACCGCCTTTTTAAGGACAAGTAAAAACTCAAAAAAATTCACAAGTGGGGGTATTTACTAACATATTATATGTTGTACAACAAAACGCAAACATCTCTTCAGCTGGTGTTAATCACAGATTTTATTTCAGGCATTGAACCAAAAACCCATTTAAATTCCTCATTGAGTTTGATAAAAGAAACCCCAGGGCACTAAAATGTTAACTTACTTCCTGGTTTAAGAACTCATTCCTGTTACATTTAACACAGGTTACTTTTGTAAAACACAGCTGTCTTATATATTTGTGAATATCAGCTGTTATATTGATATTTTTTACTCCCTAATATTGGTTCTGGCAATGGCCCTAGAAATCCAGTATCAATCAGGCTCTACCTATGACCCGCTAGAAGTGTTTGGCAATGTCTGTATCTGCAGAGACCCTGCCCTCTGCCTTCATGTTCTTTGTTCTGTGTATGGGGGGTTAGGGGTGTCACCCTTTGGGTACTGGGTCTGTGGCCCCCAGCCACAGCATGCAGACATGAGGGCTGGACTCTAAAAATGTAGCGACCAGGTGCCAGATCATAAGCAAGAATCCATGAGGAAGCTATAATGACGGACACAGTGCTGAAAATACAAATAGAGCGAGGCTCCAAGAATGACTGAATCTGCGGTTAGCTTGTACTATTTATACAACTTATGAAAGTTTCCCTGAATTAAAGAGCCCCCTTAGGAGAAAAACAATTATTTGCTTGAGTTTGAACAATAAGACACTCAAGCAACTTACTCCTCCTTCTGCAAAACACTCTAATGATGTATCCTCTGTTTGCCTTATTTAATCTTGTGGGAAACTGACCTTTAGAAAATGGAAACTTTTATCAAGTGTCTAACAGTATTTCTCTTTATCCCATTGTTCTGGGTTTTAGGGTTTTAGTGTTTACGTGTGAAAATTCAAAAGAATCAAGTCTCACACACTTGTTAACTGAACTAGACTCAAAGTCACAGGGATTCAACAGTAACACAGAAAATATGTGCAAAGCTTCACCACATTCATTGCTATTTAAGGTGCTATACATCATTTTACGTAGAGGACAAATATTTTGGCACAGTTGATTTTGCAATGCTCTCTGTAGCAACCTATAATGTATATATGTCACCAGGATGACTCATTGTTTATTCCACGCCAGCCAAGGAATGTATTTGTGTATCAACCGCCCCACATGCATGGATGTTTTTTACTTGAAGTAATCTTAAACTTCACCCTCTTGCCTCTTCAATCCCCCTGTCAGGCCTCCCACACCCAGGTGATGGTGCAACATGCCGGCCATGCTGCTGCACACTCATCTTCTCTCTCTAACCCTTTCTCTCTTTCTCACTAAACACACACTCTGTTACACACAAACACACCCACTCAGCCCTGTTGGGGAATTCATGGCCTCAGGCTAACAAAACACAACCCTGTCCAACAGCGGCAGAAAGCCCTGAGAGAAACCAACACAGCTCAGCTCCCTGGCAGCAGACTCACAGCACGGAGCTTTATTTATGAGAAAACACGTTATGTCACTTTCCTGACGGACACTACTGTGAGGTGGGTAACTGGCAGATGACTGCGCAGCTAGGTGTGTTGTCAAGGTTGTTTTGAAGTATTTAGCTCACTCTTACTGTTTGCTGAGTCAACTCAGATGTTTGACTGACAGGGTGAAATATTAATGTGAGGAGTGGACAGTCCGACTTATGTTTGGGGCTTTAAAGTTAGAATAAAGTTCAATCAAAGTGTGTAATGGCTTTCAGCTTTTTTCACCCAGTGATACGATTTCAGTTGACAGCTGTTTCCAGGTGTGTAGTTGTGACTGAGCTCAGGTTTTTATGATAGTAACCGTCACCTTGTTTGTCTAAAGCGCAGTGGTTGGAGCAGGATCTGCGGTGGCTGAGATTCCTCATGAGGTATTCATGTCTTAAAGAAACAGTGAAACATTTTGGGATATGCTCTTATTCACAGGTTAGATAAGAAGATCAATAGCATTCTCATTTCTGTTCAGTTAATATGTAGCTGGAGCCAGCAGCCGGTGTGTTTAGAAGATTGCCGCCATCTTTGTTTGAGAAGTGGATGTGTATTCTGGTCTGTACACTGCAAAGTTTCCATTTTTCATCCTTTCTAGTTATTTTCATAACCTTGAGTTACATTTTGATTGAAAAATATTGAGACCAACATGGCATTTGACTATTTTGAAGTCCTTTCTGGTGATGCACAGCAAAATATTAGAGAAAACTGGCCATGATTTGCATTGATATAAAACTTGTTTTTGGTCTTGTTATTAGTTCAACCAGTAACTTGTGACCGAGGATGAGAAGGAGTGACTGTTAGGTATTTTCTCTTCAAAATGAAAACCTTAACGTGGTGAGCTTTCCCCCCACGCCATAGTTGAATAGCAACAATAGACTGGAAATTGACGTTGATAATAGCCAGGCCAGCTGTTGCTCCTGATTCCAGTCTATACGCTTAACTAAGCTAACCATCTTCTGGTTCTAGCTTAATATTAAACATACAGACATTACAGTGGTATCAGTCTTCTTATTTAACTCTTAACAATAAGGCAAGAAGTTTTCCTTAAATATCAGATTATTCCTTTAGGAAATACAGAAGAGGATTTCCTGCTACATTTTAAGGTTTTCCTCCTCAGGTTTTTGGATGTAGGACAGATCAACACAGCTTGCATAGAGAGGAAACAAAGTGACGTATCTTTGAAGGCCAACCTGAAAGTTAGCATTGCCATGGGGTTTATTGAGAATTCACCTATGGGATTTTTGCATTGAATTTTGTATCACTGCAGAAAATAAGCTCTGTGTCAAACACACGTTTCTGATGCTGAAGTGTTTTGTTCAGCAGGATAATCTTCACAAATGAACACCACTTTTATTATGTTTGAAGCATTAATGCAGCTGACAGAAGTAAATAGCTAACGTTATGCTATAGCTAACTATACCGTGGTCGCATGACTTCAACGTCACCACCATTATGCCTCAGACGATCTCTGACAAGCTAACCAGAGGTTTGACAAGCTAGTGAAACCGCAGCCTAAAAAATGTTTTTTAATATAATCTACAAGAGTTTGCAAGAGCACTGAAAAACACGACAAGAGGCTGTAAGGTGGACTAGTGAGAGAGTTGCCATCCGGTGTGATGAGGTTTAATGTCCCGGACAACCACTCTCATTTAGCCACTTGTTAGCAACCGCCTTTTTAAGTAGTGTGGGTTTTGGAGGTATGAACTAACTTATGTCCTACAACAAAACGTGAGCATCTCTTAAGTTTGTGTTAACCACAGACCTTATATCAGGCATCTAACCAAGAACCTCATTGAGTTTGAGGGACCCCAGAGCGCTAAAATGCTAACTTACATCCTGGTTTAAGAACTCATTCCTGTGGCGACCCACAGTGAAGAGACTACTACACGAGTCTATTAGTCATCACTGTTGTTTAGTTTCAGACAGATTTAAGTGTTGTTTCAGTTTGCAACATTTTCTTGTCCCTGACAGTCTGTAGACAGGTCGTTTCCCCTTCAGCACCACATATAATGACATATAATGTCAATGAATGTTTGCATCCATGGAGAAGACATCATTCAAGCAGTTTTCTCTCATTGATGAATATGGTACGAGTCTCCTAAGTGACACAATTTCACTTGAATCACACAGGCCCTCACTTGAAATCACTGTAAGGAAGGAATGTGATCAGCGGATCTCAGAATTTACGTTTGTGAGTCATCGACACCACATGGCACAAGATCACAGCATGAATGTGAAGCGTAGCATGACTATCGTACTATGATGAAGCAAGTCACAGAACAGTGTGTTCTCTTTTGTGTTACAGTCACGACTGTTAACTCTTTACCTGGACCACATTGTTGAAAACCAAAACTTTTTCCTCTTCTTTTTGAAGACTGCAACCAGATGGGGCCCCTTGTGTTTCACTACTCATTTTACACATCCTAATTGAATTTTCCTTTATCTGTCACAAAGATGATTTGGATATGATGGTGCCCACCCAGCCGTGACAATGTATGAGGTGATGTCCGGGGACACCTTGTCCTGGAAGGTACCCAGTCCACGAACTAGCGGCTCAGATTCAGGGCCCGAGTCGCAATTCACCGGGGACGAAGGTCTCGTCAAGATCCTCAAAGTGTGCTTCTGCACCAACAACACCTTGGGCAAGAACTTCAAGCTGGTTAAATGTGACAGCTCCTGGCAAATACGGGTGAGAATAATCTAAAGAAATATGGTGAAGGGAGGTGATGTGTCAGAACACTGTGATGAACAGTGTTTATCTTTGATTACAAATTGAAGAAGACCTGTCAAGATTTTAAGTGGTGTTTTGTATTTGAGCCAGATGTCTGTTTTATTTGGCCCCTAAACATGCAGGAAAGTTAATAAATCCAGTATCAGTGCACAAATAATTTTATTCTCTTTTTTGGTGTATAGCAACAGGGAAAAAATAAAAGTTTCAGTGTCTATCTCATCATTGTTTTACAGCTAATTTACAAGTAAAGATAAAACCACAATCATGAGATTGATTTTTTTAAAAACTGCACATTATGTTTCTTTCAGGCTATCATTCGTTCGATTCTGATCAGTGGTCGATTGGGGCCAAACATCTTACATGCAGGATGCTACGGTCTCATGCTCAAGCACCTCAAGTCAGACGAGCTTCACTGGCTGCACCCAGACATGACTGTCGGGGAGGTGGAGCAACGCTACGAGAGCCATCATGTAGAAGCTGAGTGGAGGTACACATCCAGTACTGGGACGTTGTGTCTGATTTGATCTTGTAGAATGAGATTTTATCTGCTGAGTGACATCTACAGTGTTTTATGTACAGTGTGGCATCTGATTAACTTTGTAAATTGTTTTGTTTTTGAATGCAGGTATGACCTCCGTATCAGATATGTTCCCGTCAATTTCTTGGAAAAGTTCAAAGATGACAGATCGACATTAGTGTATTTTTACCAACAGGTAACAAGCTTCAGTGTATTTTGTTGTTGATTTTTTTGGCTGATGCTGAATACATTTTTTTGTTAATGGACATTTGGCAATAAGAGGTGCTGTTTTCACACTGCATAAGAGAGCAGCTGTCAGTGTTTTTTTGACTGGGCTTGTGTTGATAAAGTCTGATTTTCTGTCAGTTGCACTTTTTTGTTTCAGACCTTTAGGACTGCGGTTTCAGGCCCGATTGATAAATTTAATGTATTCACAGATATTTTGTTTATTTTCTGGAATTTGTTTGTGTATATGCAGATCTGGTTTATATTTGTAAAATATTGTGTTTACTTTTTTTTTTGTAATTCTGAAGTGTGCATTTACAGATTACACATTTACACACAGATTGTGAATCAGTTCAAACAAATAATATTTAGTCATATCTATCTCCAAAGAAAACTTTCAATTCTCCAGAAAAGCTGAATAATAAATGACAGGCTATTATGGGCCTTTCTTGTGGTAATTACCTTTAACTTGTTGAAGTCTGTCTTGGTTGTATTTTTCCTCATCCCTCTTTGTCATGCCTCTGACAAAAATACACAGATTTTTAACTAATCAGCATTTTACAGGGTTTAGCAGTACATGAACCTGTGCTAATGGCCTGTAATGTCACTATAACAATGGTTGATGATGGGAAGTGGGGAAAAAAACAGATCTTTATTTTGCCGACATATCCAAATTATTTTTTAATGTTTCATGTTCTGACAGGTGCGTAGTGATTACATGCAGTATCACGCCTCTAAGGTCAGTGATGGGATGGCGCTGCAGCTCGGCTGTTTGGAGATCCGGTGAGTCACTGCATTCCTCTTACTTATCTGCTCTCAATCTTTTAATTTAATTTGTTTAATTGAGTGCAGCGATAAGGGTTATATTGGCAAATTGTCAGTGTGTTCGACAGAAGGTACTGTTTTAACCTTTATGCTTAGGATTAAAGACATTTTGTCGAATAGAATTTATCAGGTGCTGAGATGTTTTCTATTTCCAGGAGGTTCTACAAAGACATGAATGCAAAAGGTCTGGAGAAGAAGTCCAACTTTGAGCTACTAGAGTAAGTTTTCATTTTCCATTAAGCTTGGAACTGTTGACATAACTAAGAATACTAACTAAAAGCCCCAATGGATATTTTTGCAAATACCTTGAAGTAGCTTAACTACCATTTTTGTAATTCATGTTTTATTATTTAAGCAATATTTAAATTTCTGCTGTTTTTTCCTGAAATTTTCTTTACAAATGAAGAAAAGAAGTGGGCCTGGACCTCTTCTTTCCTCAACAGCTGATTAACAGCATGAAGGTAAACAATCCAAACCAAATACGTTTTTCATGTCTACTCCTGGGTGGCAGCTTCTTCACAGTGTGCATAACATAATATTTGTGATCCAGTCAAGGCAGCTACGGAAGTTGATCCAGCAGACATTTCAACAGTACGCCACACTAAAGGAGGACGACTGCATGATCAAGTTTTTTGAGACCCTCAAAGAGTTCGTCAACTACGATGAAGAATCTTTCCCATGTGAACTAGTGGTGAGTAGCCCCCTAAATCCTATATTTGTCTGGGTTATAAACGTCAGCAGGTTTATAACATTACAAACATTTAACTTCTCATTTGTCAACAGCAAGGTTGGAGTCTGGCAGTGGAGCTGGTCATCGGTGGGAGGGGGATTCGCCAACGCACACAGAAGGATTCAGCGGTAAGCACAGGGAAGATTTAGGTGTTACATGAGAGGGTGTTGACCTGTCATCATTTAGCACATTGTGTTTGGTTGGATAATCTAGTTAATTTGCTTCCTTGCTGCGAGATAGATAAGAAGAGTGATGTCACGCTCATGTCTGTATGGTAAATATGAATCCAAAGCCAGCTGCTTAGCTTAGCTTAGCATAAAGACTGGAAGCAGGGGGAAACAACTAGCCTAGTAACAAAATGCAAATTTAAAGCTCCATAATTAGCAGTAAGTTCTTCAAGTCTACGCTAATTCCTAACTGACTGCTTCATATTCACCATACAGACATGAGAGTGGTATCATTTTTTTCTTAAATATTTATACATACATCCCAAATTTTCTGTTCTGTTAAAGTAATCCTATATGTACCATCTTTTATTCTGAATTAACTTCTTTTTTAAAATGTCTTAATGTCTTACAAAGAAAAAGCACAGTGATTTTACATTTATTTGGCTTAGGTGTTGCTCAAAACCACTTGGCTGCTGCGCCTAAGCCTTATAATGGTCGGGAAATCTGTGCCATCATAATTGAATCATCATTGCATTGTTCTTTTTGTGCCTCAGCCTGTTTTTCTAGCCGACTTCAAACAGATCAAGAAAATACAATGCTTATCTCAGAGCGACGGCAAAGCTCTCATGGACCTCAGCATAGAGGGGGCACGACAAGTAAGTACAACAGCACTGTCTACCTATTGTACACTTTGTGCAGTGTTCAACCAAAATCTGAATAACTAAAATAAGTAAATACATTTATTATAGAGAGCATTGGCTCGGTACAGGTGCTTACATTGTCCGTTCTTCTTCTTTCTGATAGCGTCTATCGATCAATGTGGCCACGGTCCCCATGGCAGAGAACATGATGGAACTTATTGATGGCTACTGCCGCCTGGAAAACGACACAGATGATTCTGTTATCTATCGACCAAATAAAGGTGTGTGTGTGACTCCCCCTGCTACAATATCACCATGGATAAAGCTTCAAATATTTGGCACAAATATGCTGATTTGAAGTGATTTTAAAGCAAAAAAAGATATAAATTCAATATTCAGTCACACAGTCATGGACATTTTTTTTAGACCACCCTTTTTCTTCAACTTCTTCTTCATTTTCGTGCATGGTACAACTAAAGGTACATTGTTTGGAAAATATAATGATAACAACAAAAATAACTCATAAGAGTTTAATCTAAGAGCTGATATCTAGACATTTTCCATGGTTTTCTTGATAATAACCCAAATCATTATCAAGAAAACCATGGAAAATGGCTATTGACGGCTATGACTGTATACAGTTTTAAGTCTTTTTTACTTGTTTTCAGCTATTATTTTGTACCTTGTAAAATATGTTTTCAGACAGATCTCTGATTTTACTTTACCCGGACTTTAAGGTGTGAAGGGTTGCTGAATTAATGACTTTTAAAATGTGAAATTTTAACCTCACTGGGCTAATCATAACTGATTTTTATTCTAGATGTCAATCGGAGTGCCCTACCTGAGATTCCTGCAGCGTGAGTAGATTTGAGCTTTTTTTTTTTTTTACAACTTTGAATGATTTGTGCCCTTCTTCAACCTGAGCACAGCTGCAGAGTCCAGGCCATACTGCTGTAATACCCTTTGGTTGTAATATGAAATGAAAAGTTAGAGTTATAGATGAGAACGGCTGTTTTATTGATTCATTCTGTCAGCACTCTGAGGAGCCACAAGTTGAAAATTCACGAGCAGGGCTTTCTCTCATTCTGTCTTTTTTTCTCCGGAGCAGCAGAAACTCCAGCTCGACCAGACACAGTATGGGTGAGCTGACAGTTTTACATAACCTCAATGTATAATACGACAAAAAGCATCTTTTTTTCACCTTTGTGTCAAGCAGAAGCATATTGATCAATGTTCTTTCTTTTGTGTTTTCAGGGTCAGAAATCTATTGTGAGATTCTCGATGAAAGGCCTGTATCAGGTTTGTTGGAAGTTTGTATTCATGTCTTTTGCAGAATAATAATTGTGTAAATACACTTTTGAACTTTCATGAATATGAATCTTGTTGTGTAGTCGTGAAATACGGGATAGACCGGAGTGACATTGAGCCCGGACAAATCCTTGGTGAGGGTTTTTTTGGGGAAGTCTTCGAGGGAGTTTACAAAAAAGACGTAAGTGAATCTTCTAAGCTGAAGTTAACTAATGCTTGTATAACAACAGCAAAAACTAAACTATTTTATTTATAATTAATAACATAATTATCTTACCAGAAGTTACGAGTGCTGTATAATATATTTAGTTAGAGAGCATAAAACTGTATTAACTGCATGTTGATTTGCATTACATGTACAGGAGGGCTGCAACTAACAATTATTGTCATTATTCTAATAACCAAATAAAGATCTCCAGATTACAAATGTTGTCTGACTGACACTCTAATATCAGAAAAATACCAGTTTAGTGTCACATAAGACAAGAAAAGCTGCAAATCGTCTCAACTGAAAAGATGTAACCAGAGGATTTTTGGTGTTATTGCCTAGAAAATGACTTAAAGTATTTATTGTTAGTTGCAGAATAATTTTAATCTGTTTGCGTTATTCTCTAATCTGAATGTTCGGGGCATAATATATACATATATTTTACTTTTTTATTTCTCCAAATTTTGTGCAAACAGAATACAGACAGTACCACAGCAATAAATAGGTACTCCAATGTAGAATACAATTGTGGGGAAAAAACAAAAACATGGAATTGAGTATGATACTTCCAAGTTACACAGGTACAATATACTATACTTTATAGCTCCCTAGTTAAGCTAGAGCTAATACAGAAAAACAAACTGACAAAAATATACTTACAAAACAACAGTTCGGGCCATAATTTGGTCTTTTATTGGTTGTTGATTAAACAGAATGGCGAGAGGATTAATGTGGCAGTGAAGACCTGCAAAGACTGTTCACCTGACGTGATGGAGAAGTTCATGAGTGAAGCAGGTAAGTTTAATCAAGTTTAATGAGTTTAATACGGTGGCCTGGAAGTGCAAAACACTTTTACAAAATGTGAAACTCTTTTACAAAGCTTGAGACAAATTTACATTTGAGAAAACAGTTTTACATATCATTAAAAAAAAAACCCATTAACACAACACTTTTACAAACACTGAAAACAAATTTACAAGTGCACTTGTAAATTTGTTTTCAGTGTTTGTAAAAGTGTAATGTATTTTTTTTATTGATATGTAAAACTGTTTTCTCAAATGTAAATTTGTCTCAAGCTTTGTAAAAGTGTTTCACATTTTGTAAAAGTGTTTTGCACTTCCAGGCCACCGTAGTTTAATGAAATAAATGTGATAACAATTACTGTAACAATAACCTTGTGAACTTTGCCAGTTATTATGAAGAACCTGGATCATCAGCACATTGTCAAACTGATCGGAATCATAGAGGACGATCCCGTGTGGATCGTCATGGAGCTTTATCAGTACGGAGAGGTTAGTGCCAATCATTATGATTTCACTTCGAATGTAATCACTGTGGACTGAAAAACTGCTGCAGGTAGACTCATGCATCTCAGCATGACAGAAAGAAAAAGTGTGACTTGTTTTGCATTTGAGTGCAGATGTGGAATAAGTTCCTTTTTTACATTGTTGCAGCTTGGGAACTACCTAACTGAGAACCAGAAAACTCTGACAAAGATAGATCTGGTGCTGTTCAGCCTGCAGATCTGCAAAGCTCTCGTCTACCTTGAAGGGGTCAACATGGTGCACAGGTGAGAGGCTCTTTTTCTTTTCTTTTTTTCTGGTCAGGAAGTGGAGATTCTGCTGTTGAACACTGCTAACACAAATCGGACAGTATGTACGTTTAAATATGAAAAAACAGGATCAAATAATAATCATGACTCACAATGAATATCCCATACCACTGACAAATCTTCTGTAAATTGATGTAACCGTAGTGTAATCAAATGTATGTAATTATCTATCAAGTCCCCTAAATCAGTGTTTCCCAACCTGGGGTACTGGCCCCCACTAGGGGTCACCAAAGCTTCACACAGGAGTCACAAGGCCTTCTTGATTTAAAGTGGTATAAGACAACTTCTTGTAAATAAACTGAAGTAAATTTAATTCAGTTGTTATTTTTAAAGTTTGTATAATTTTATTCACTAAATATACCACAATGTAAATAAAATACAAATGCAGGTCTTCAGTAAATAGAGATATGTACAAATATAAATAAAATAGAAATAAAGACATAATTTGAGGTAAATAGAGATAAAAGATAAGATAAGATGTGAAATGACTTTATTTATCCCTCAGTGGGGAAATTTAGTTGTCACAGCAGCAAAAGATACAGACACATAGATAGATATATAAGGCAGATTAAGAATATAAAAAAAAGACACACATTCTATACAAATTATAAACACACATTTCTTCTATTTGGCATTTGTTATAAATAAGATATGTACAAATATGTATATATGTTACAACAGTGTAAGTGACACATTTTTTTATTGAAAATATCTATACACATTAGAAATTAGACATTAGAAATGTCCACAGTTAAATTAGCAAGGCGCTAATAGAACAGTGGCCAAGTGTCAGGGAGAAGAAAAAAATGTGCTCTAGTACTCAAAAGTTTGGGGTCACCCAGAAAATGTCTGTGTTGTTTTCCATGGAAACAAACTGTTTTATTGATGATGGAGTTACAAAATGAATTGAAAATATAGTTAAAACATTGACAAGGGTAGAAATAATCATTCTAACCTGTACAAATCTCCAACTTTACCTCTAGACACTCAACCAGCCTGAGGAAGGATCATTTTATTGCCCCTCAAATCAGCAAAAAACAGTTGTCAGCTGTCCTAAAATAATGCTCAGGTGTTTTAATGATTAATGAGCCTTTCAACACTATAAACGTGGAATAATACAATGTGCCACTGGAACACATGAGTGATGGTTGCTGACAATATATAATAGATATTTCATAAGAAAATCAGCCATTTCTAGCTTTAATACTCATTTACCACATTAACAATGTCTAATTTTTTTTTAAAAATGTGCTTTTCCTTCAATAATAAGGACATTTCTAAGTGACCCCAAACATTGGAGCGGTAGTATATACATAATATACACTACAAAAATGTTTTTCTGATGCAACATAATCCGATCAAAATTGCTCATTTTCATTGTGTTCACCATTTGGGTTAATTGGACAGTTTGTTATGCGCTATTGCTGTAATGCAATTGTTAAATATAATATGAAATATCCATAAATTACAGTATGCTTAGTCAGGGGTCGAGGCTTACTCAATGATAGAAAGAGGACTGCCACTAAAAGGTTGTACTTCCCTAAAACATTATGACAGAAGCCTTCTGATCTTTTTCTGAAACTTTTTGTTTTCACTTCGACAGCACTGAGTCACGGTGACCAGCTAACCCACACTGATTTTGTGTGAAGTGATAATGTTTGCACAGTGTGTCTCTGCAGAAACTCATAATTTCCTCAGGTAGGAGTGAATAATAAATTAGGTTCTTTGTTACCGTCATAAGAAAAGAGGCACAACCAGTAATGTTCTGGGCCAAGTCACAGTATGTTCTTGAAATAATTTGACAAATCAGAGTGTGAGTGTTAATTCACAGGGATGGTGAGGGAAAAGGCTAGTTGACAGTCTTTTTGAATCAAATAAGATAGCTAGAAAAAAACAACAACATCTGAATGTAATGTGGAGTCTTATATGAAAAGTTTAAACCTGAAATATTTATACAACGACACACCATTATAGAAAGTGAATGTGAGAGGAGAGAAAACATGCCCGCTCAGTTGTTTCTGCAGAATCTTATCAACAGGTTTCAGGCAGTAAAGCAGCCAATATGGATTCAATCTCCTGTGAAGAAAAAACCCAGACAAAGGAAATGACTTTCTGCCTGTGTGGAAAATGCAAAGATTCCTTTTGTATTATTTTCTGCTGCTATCCTGCAGCACTACAGAGATCAAGGGGAAGATGTAGGTCAATTAGAGAGAACTGAGGGCCTTTTAAGAAACTTAATTTTTATCATCTCTATCTGTACCATCATAAACTTTTCTTTCTGTCTTATTGGTGTTTTGTCACAGAGATATTGCGGTTCGAAACGTCTTAGTTGCCAGTCCAGACTGTGTGAAGCTCGGAGACTTCGGTCTGTCGAGATATATTGAGGATGAAGAATACTACAAAGGTAAGAGAGACACTTAAGAAAGCAAAATTTAGACTTGACTGACTTAGACTTCACTTTTTATTTTCAGCCATCTAATTGTCTAAATTGTTATGCATACACACACAGATGATCGCCCATAAAGTTGGAATAAAATATTTTTTAACTCTTCCCACTGAAATGATTGTGACAATATGATTTATTATTGACAGATAAAGTGTGTATCTTTTCAAAACTTTATTAATAAATCTTTTCTAAACATATCACAATGAAAATGAAACCACAATTAACAGAGGATTGTGTCTGAAAATAAAATTATTCCAACGTTATGGGCGACCGTGTATATCCTTGTGCGAAGAGGAAATGTAAAATAATATAGTTGCCACATTTGAAGCTTTTATTGAGGTTTTTGAATGAAGCTTCAAAAGTTTGACGTCTCCAACTAAACCCTCAATATGAAAAAAGTGATTCATCTGTGTCTTGAATGAAATGAAGTGTCTTTTTTATTAAATCAACTTTCTTTAATGAATATAAGTCCTCAGTTTTGTCAACATAAATGTATTTAGGCATCGGGCTAATCCAATAAGGGCTTAAAATAATGATGAAATCATAGTCATGCTCTTATGCTTATAGCATTATGCTTAGACAGATATGGCAATCAAAAAACATCTCTTCACAGGACACTTCACAGGACACTCTCACAGGATGGGGGTTGTGACCTCTGTAACATTGTCAAAACCTACAGTAGCCTGATAAATAAAAATAATAGATTTTTTGTCATTGTGGTTATATAAATATAGGTTATACCACTGGACAGGTACTTTCCTCCCTTTGTGTGCAGCAAGTAGGAGAGCAAACAGTTATTTAAACACAGTGAAATTTATGTTTTTGTGGATTAAAGCATAATATTTTGTTTGATAAAAACATTGTTAGGAATTTGGAAAATGAGAATATATCTATTGTTTTTCAATAAATTTTGACTTTTTGACTTTTTCAACACTCTGGAGTTATTAGAAAAGTTTGGATCACACAAGTCAAAGACAATCCTGTGACCATCACTGGAATCTAATTGTACAAACACTTTAATATTAATGGTTACATAATCTTATCTGCAGCTGTGCAGAAGTAATGGGGTTTGAATATAGTCACAATTATTAGTCACCAGAACAAAGTTTTGAACTGTTTTGTACAGACCAACACATTTGAAAAATGTTATATTCATGTCATGTTGACCACAAAGTACCATTCCTTTGCAGCGTCAGTTACTCGTCTGCCAATCAAGTGGATGGCCCCAGAATCCATCAACTTCAGACGTTTCACCTCAGCCAGTGACGTGTGGATGTTCGGTGAGTTTGTGATACACTCACATTCAGCTCAGTGCAAAGACATCAGAGGGGTTGAATCACAAACTGTGACACAGTCACACACACAGAAAGAGGAAGCTGACTAGTTAATCCAAAAAACCCAAACAAGCACTGTCAGATTTGAGATTGTAAAAATGAAGTTTGAAGTTTTTTTATTTTGCACAAATAAGACAAAAGACAAGGATAAAGAGAAAACAACAAAATGAAGGTGCAAGGTAGCGGCAAGAAACCCAAAAGGGCTTATACAGGGCCTCTACCTATATTAAACTTCCCAAGTTAAATTAAAACAAGTAACTATCACACAAAAAATAAAATAAAATAAAAATAAAAATGAAGCAAAACAATATTAAAAGTAAGATGAATACAAAAGTGTAGAAATGTATGTGTGTGTATGCGTGTGTGCGCATGCAATCTGTGCATGAGCGTGTGTACTACTTAGTGACCTGAGCAATCAGAGCAGCCACTAAAATGACTTGAACTGATATCACAACTTGGAGTTTTCACAGTGCTGTAGACATACAGACTTCTCTTTCCTCAGACAAAAACCGGGATGAAGCATTAGAAAGCACTTTTAGATAAATATGTATAGAGCATATATATGTGGTCTCCTAATAACTTGATTCAATAACTTTATCATCTGTTATCACCTTTATCTATACCTGGCTTCGCTCAAATCAGCACCATCTTGTGGTCCACCAAAGCAACACACAATCAAACAGTTGTCAATAAACACTTTTGATTGAGTTCTTCATGTGTATTTACTTCAACATGTATTCATACATACTGGCTTATATGCAGGAAATGCATGGATTAGATTTTCCAATGGATTTCCTCCCCTAAAGCAAAGCATTTTTTGGAACATAACCAAACTACGTATGTATTCTTTATGTTTTTGAGACAGAGAACAAACTATAAACAATGTTGAAATATGAATGTATTGCTTTTGAACCAGGAAACATATTGTAAACATCAATTAAACACATTGTTTCCATATGGATTCAACTAAACCCCAGGTGTTTTCTATATGTTCAATTAGGTTCAATGCAGGTTTAGATTGATTTATTAAGTGGATTATCTGGACTTTGATTCAGCAAAATGCTGTTTGAATAAAAGGTTAATATAAAAAATTGTGTTCTCCTCACCCTTCGTTTATTTATAGCTTCACTACAAAAAGCACGAAGACAGTTACATTGACACTGACTGAAGTGCTTCCTCATTTCTCCTTTTTATGAGAAAAGGAGAACTGAAAAAACATGCAGTTTTAGTCACCAGTAACCAATCCATGTGATGAACAAACAAGAGTAAGACAAATAAGACATCTCATTATTTGTTTCTCTTGTCTGCATTGCTCGATAGCCGTATGCATGTGGGAGATAATGAGTGTTGGACAGCAGCCGTTTTTCTGGCTTGAGAACAGAGACGTGATCAACCAACTGGAGCAGGGAATCAGGCTGCCCAAGCCAGACAACTGTCCCCCTGCCCTCTACTCACTGATGACCCGCTGCTGGTCCTACGACCCCAGAGAGAGACCCAACTTCACCGAGCTGGTGGTCAAGATCAGGTACTTATTCATTCAGTATGAAAAGAGCTCTAATGAGTGAGAATAAATTGAGACCCTTTAATTAAGGTTGGATGTGCGCTTATGATTTTTCTGTAATGATTTCTGTTCAGCATTCATCTATGACGAAGCCATTACTATTATTATTATTATTATTATTATTATTATTATTATTATTATTATTATTATCATAAGTTCAATCCATTGATCGCTGGTTAGTTTTAAGATTGTGCTGAGACAAAAATAAATTGAAGCTCAGCGGTCCACTTAATTCGACCTGTCCATTTGAAATTATTGTTAGATTATTTATTAGACACCACCACCACCACCAACAAATTGGTCGTGTTTTTATACTTTTTCATGCTGAATTTTTCCATTAAACTTCTGAGCATAGTTCAGGAAAACACAAGATTTAAAGTGACGCTTTTGCACGATTCTTTGTAGAGAAACTAATTTTACAGATCTGTGGGTTCAACAAAATCACATGAGTGTTGTTCTACGAAAGACAGCCCTACCTGCACTAACAGCCAAGAAGTGTTATTGTTATTATCTCTTAAGATATGACATACAGTAACTTGTTGTTTAATATCTGTCAGTGATGTCCACAAGATGGAGAAGGAGCAGGAAGTGGAGAGAGAGAGGGACAGAGCGCGCTCCACGAAATTGTTCGACACCAAATTCAACTTCAACGAGCCTCCTCCGAAGGTACGGATCGCCGGATCAAATGCATCCACTAATATATGTTACATAACAGCACATTATGCAAATTTAACATTATATGTTTAATTAAGTGCATGTTTTATTTAATCTTTTCAATATTTACTATAGCCATCAAGAATGAAACCGGGCCGTTTTGGGAACATGCTCAGCATTGGTCTACACATTCAGGTGCAGTAACGTAACCTCTAGTTTCCTTCATGATAAATGCTTCACTTCAAAAATATATTTATGGAAGAAATGTGTGTGCATCTGTGCAGCTGAATGAGGCTTTGTGTGCCAGTTCACCTGACCTGGCCAGCCCGAGTGAATACCAGTCTCCTGTCGACTCCATGAGCGCACTTGCACTGCCCGCCAGGTCGCCACGGCGTCGAAGCATGGCGGTAAGAAAGACTTAATTTGTAGTCACATGTTTAAATGTTGATAAAATACTGGAGTTTATTTGTCACACTGTTGTAACATACATATACATATTTATGTTTGTACATATCTCTTTATTTACTATTTCGTATTTCTATTTTTTTTCCTATTGTAAATATCTCTATTTTCTTCAGATGTATTCTATAGTTCCTATTTCTATTTTATTTTTATTGTACATATCTTTATTTACTTCAAATGTATTTTATATTTCATATTTAAATTTTTTTCTATTGTACAAATATCTATTTACTTCAAATTTATTCTATATTTTCTATTTCTATTTTTTTTCTATCTACACATATCTCCAATTTATTCTATATCTGTATTCTATCTGTATTTCTTTGGGTTTTTTCATAGACTGCATACAATAGTTTTTTTTTATTTGTACATGTTTATCTATATCTTAAGACTTGCTTTTGTATTTTATATTGTTGTATATTTAGTGTAGTTCACTTTTTTAAATCTTTATTTTATTTACAGACTTACTTATTTCCTTTCCTATTGTTATTCAGCAGTTACTGTAACAAAAACATTTCCCATGGGGCTCAATAAAGTATTTCGGTAACGCTTTATATTAAGGTCCTTGTAATAACCATTAATTAACAAGTAATAAGGCCCTTGTAAGTCCTTACAAGATGCTAATTAACATTATTGTGTGTTTATAAGCTTATATAAGTGTTAATAATGGCATTACAAACACCCATGACCCACCCATTATGTCTTTGCCATGCCTTTATTAATCTTATTTTGTTTGCTTATTGATATTAAAATATACTTTATTGCTCATCTATTATAAGTTAACTATGCTTTTTGCAACTACCGGATCTAAAGCGAGAACAATGACTTATTACTTGTTAATTAATGGTTATTAAGGACCTTATTATAAAGCGTTACCAGTGTTTCTTATGCATTAAGAGGACAAAAGAAGTTTTGTGTGTTGTTAACCTGTCATTCTTCTGTTACACTGATTCTAGGAGGGCGAGTTTTTCCGACCGGAGCCGAACACCAGGGAGGACGCCGCGCTCATGTGGCAGAAAGAGAGACACCAAATGCAGAGCACGCTCCGCCGGCAGAAAGAGCAGATGGCGGCGGATGAAAAGTGGCTGGAGAAGGAGGAGAGACTCCTGGTGGGAAACAGAGCATCATTCACTTTTGTCAACCCCCTCTCTGTGTCTCGGTGTCCCCCCACTCAGTACACTGTGGCCCTGGAGGCTCAGTGGGACGAGGCTTTGTTAAACAATATCAACCCACTCGTTCACTCTCGACGCCCCGCTAGTCTTAATTTGAATGTTCCCCTGATAACAGTTCCAAAGAGGGGCTCCATGTCCATATTGTATAAAATGAACCTGCCTGTTCTTTTGCAGGACCCCATGGGACCTGAGGATGCCGCCAGCCCAGTGGTAAGTGTTGACTACACCAGAAGCAGGGTAAAGGGGGAATATACTTAAAATATTAACCAAAAACCTTTTGGGGACGTAGCTTACATTTCTGAGCTCTGGACTATTCCCAGTGGAAGTGAGGAAATAGAGTCAGCAGGATGTCACACAAAACTTGTGTAAAAAAACGTTTTTTAGCTACCAAAACTTCTATAGTAACAGTCAGCGGTGGAATGTAACTAAGTACATTTACTCAAATGCTGTACTTAAATACATATTTGAGGTACTGTTGGTACTGGTAACTTTATACTTCTATTTCACTACTTTTTGATGCAAATATTGTACGACATTGCACTACATATTGCACTACATTTCACTTTTCAGGTCGATCTTACACGAAAAACGTGATTAATTTAAAGTGATTTGACTTTTTTTCTTTTAATTAAAACTCATAACAGTATATTAAGTAGTATAAGTTGAAATGAGGCCTTACTTAAATGCAACATTAATATAATAATAATAATAATATATATATATATATATATATATATAAACAATCTGAGTGCGGGCCATTCTGCATAACGAGTACTCTGACTTTTGATGCTTTAAGTACATTTCGATGCTGATACTTTTGTACTTTTACTTAAGTAAGTTTTGAATGCAGGGCTTTTACTTGTAGTGGAGTAATTTCACTGTAATTTTCAGTGTGGTATTAGTATTTTACTTAAGTAAGGGATCTAATCACTTCTTTCACCACTGGTAACAGTAAAATATCAAACAAAAACTTAAAGTGCAGTTAGGTCAATTTTTGATCACTGGATGAAAAACAAAAAATAAAATTAAAAAATCCTTAAAATAAAATAAAATTAAGCAATAAGCCATGAGAGACTGGTTTACAGTCATTAAAAAACAGCTAGAGGCTTCATGCCTAACAATGTCCCTGAGCTGTTCTAAAATGACTGTTAACCACAGCGTCTGGTGGCTTATTATACATGGCAATGTATCATCAAATAAGCACACAGCAATAAAGTCCTCGAGAAGAAATTGGGCCTCCAAACGTTGGCTACATACAAAAGAAAACAATGCAAAAATAAGGTAACAGTAAAAAATATCAACAAACACAACAATATGCAAAACCTTCACTCTGCTCATATATGACCATAAGCTAGTTGCAGAGCAGTCATTGTTTCATAGGATATGGACATTAATAAAGGCATTATAGGTAATGTAGGAAACTACCAACTGGATTCATTTTTTAAGGATAAGGGATAGACTAAAAATGGGAAGTGAGATTTAGTCTGTGGGAATTTTCAGTTATAGCTTTATATTTATTTGTCTGCAAAGAGTTCCTTTGTGCAGTGTTATCTATAGCACCCTGACAGTGACAGTATAGAGAACAGTTTTATTATCTATTCCTCATGAAATTCATCTTTTTCTCTTCCTTTTAGTCCCCTGAAGCTGATGGGAATGGTAAGCGCTCTAAAGAAATTCATGAATTCCGAGTTTATTTCGAGTCACTCTTAAGAACTATCATCTCTTTCTAAACCCTCCTGTCTTTTTTCCTTTTCTCTCCTATTGTTCCTCTCTCCACTCTGCAGCACCTCCGGAGAAGCCCCCACGGCTCACAGCGCAGGTAATTACCTCGATTCGTTTTTTAGATTGTAATATCTTTTTAACCCGCTGAAAAGACCATTTAATTTTATTAGCTTTGATCTTTAGATAAAGAGAATTTATAATGAACTCAGTCATCCCAGAAAGTAAAATTACCCTTCAATTGAAAGGGAATTCATGCCACCAAGCATTTAAAAGAGTCCCCAGTGATCCTTTGTGTAAAATAATGAGGATGAGTATTTTAATTATTGAAACACATTATTCATTTTTCCTTAGCCTGCTCCCACTGCTGAGCTGGACCGATCTGATGACAAGGTGTACCAGTATGTCATGGACCTGGTCAAAGTTGTCGTCCAACTCAAGAATGACATCACAAATTCGCCACCGGAAAAATATATCACCATTGTCAAGGTACAACGAGACAGATGTCTGTTTATAACTTATAGTTTACAGATTGCTGCAGCAATGTGTATGAGTTGTAATGGAAAACAAACCTCCTGAGTCATACAGCTGATTTAATCCTCTGCCCACAGTCTGTTGGGATGGCTTTACGAGATCTCATTCGCAGTGTGGATGACATACTGCCAACCTTACACGAGTCTGTCAGGACAGAGGTACAGTATATTGTCTGCAGCCTGTTTGCTGTCTTTTCTCATCTTCTTGCTCCCTTTCTTTATTGATTTTTTTCTCTCCAAAGCGGTGCCTGCTGTTTGACCCTGAAACAAAAAGTGAGAGGACTCTTCAAATATAAAGAAACAAAGAGGAAATAACCATTTAATGTTTAAAATTCTGGTTCAGGGAACCCAGAATCCAGGGCTTCAAAATAAGAGCAGCCTAGAGCCATATTTTTTTATTTAAACCATATACAGTAGTGTTCAAAATAAAAGCAGTCCAATGTGACTAGCCAGATTAATCCAGGTTTTTAGTATATTTTTTATTGCTACATGGCAAACAAGGTACTAGTAGGTGCAGCAGATTCTCAGAAAACCAACAAGACCCAGCATTCGTGATATGCACGCTCTTAAGGCTGTGCAATTGGGCAATAAGTTGAAAGGGGTGTGTTCAAAAATATAGCAGTGTCTGCCGTTGACTTTACAAACGCAAAACTATTTTGTACAAACTTTTTGTTTCTAGGATTTAGCAATCCTGTGAATCACTAAACTAATATTTAGTTGTATGACCACAGTTTTTTATAACTGCTTCACATCTGTGTGGCATGGAGTCAACCAGCTTGTGGCACCTTTCAGCTGTTATTCCACTCCAAGATTCTCTAACAACATTCCACAATTAATTTACATTTCTTGGTTTTGCTTCAGAAACAGCATTTTTGATGTCATCCCACAAGTTCTCAATTGGATTAAGGTTTGGGGATTGGGCTGGCCACTCCATAACATCAATGTTGTTGGTTTGGAACCAAGATTTTGCTGGTTTACTAGTGTGTTTGGGCTCATTGTCTTGTTGTCCTCTTCAGCATAAGGCAACATGACCTCTTCAAGTATTCTGACAAATGCAAACTGATCCATGATCCCTGGTATGTGATAAATAGGCCCAACACCATAGTAGGAGAAACATGCCCATATCATGATGCTTCACTGTCTTCACTGTGTACTGTGGCTTGAATTCAGAGTTTGGGGCTCGTCTCACAAACTGTCTGCGGCCCTTGGACCCAAAAAGAACAATTTTACTGTCATCAGTCCACAAATTGTTCCTTCATTTCTCTTTAGGCCAGTTGACGTGTTCTTTGGCAAATTGTAACCTCTTCCGCACATGCCTTTTTTTTTTAACAGAGGGACTTTGCGGGGGATTCTTGTAAATAGATTAGCTTCACACAGACGTCTTCTAACTGTCACAGCACTTCCAGGTAACTCCAGACTGTCTTTGATCATCCTGGAGCTGATCATTGGCTGAGCCTTTGCCATTCCGGTTATTCTTCCATCCATTTTGATGGTTGTCTTCCGTTTTCTGCCACATGTCTCTGGTTTTGCTCTCCATTTTAAAGCATTGGAGATAATTTTAGCTGAACAGCCTATAGTTGTTTGCACCTCTTTATAAGTTTTCCCCTCTCCAACCAACTTTTTAATCAAAGTACGCTGTTCTTCTGAACAATGTCTTGAACGACCCATTTTCCTCAGGCTTTCAAAGAGAAATGCATGTTCAATAAGTGCTGGCTTCATCCTTAAATATAGGCCAACCTGATTCACACCTGTTTTTTCACAAAATTGATGAAATCACTGATTGAATGCCACACTGCTATATTTTTGAACACACCCCTTTCAACTAATTGCCCAATTGCACAGCCTTAAGAGCTGCATATCACGAATGCTGGGTCTTATTGGTTTTCTGAGAATCTACTGCACCTACTGGTACCTTGTTTGCCATGTAGCAATAAAAAATATACTAAAAACCTGGATTAATCTGGTTAGTCACATTGGACTGCTATTATTTTGAACACTACTGTATGTGTGCTGTTTGTGCAGAATGTATGGACAAACTAACATATCTACATCTGTCATTGTATGTCTGTTAATGTTTTCCATGAATAACATGAGAGCCCGACCAATATGGGATTTTTGAGACAGATGCCTATACTGATTTTAGAGAGGGGAAATTGATCGATAACAGATATGGTGGCCGATATAGTAATCTCTTTAAGATGGAATGAAAAAGGAAATTTTTATGTGGATTGTGCACCAATTTTTCACCACTCTGCAAACCCAGAGAGCTACTTTCTCAAACATTAAAAAGTTAATATTTAACATTATACATTATGTATTCAATCAGCCAATTCTATAATGAAATGACAAAATAAAGAATAAATAGGATTAAAATATAGAGCTAAATAAACATAATTATTGTTCAGTTTCAGTAAATTGCTGACTATTTTTTTAATAAAGGAATTAAAAAATGAATAGCTAGCACCATTCCTAAATCATTTTCTGCTTATATACACTGTAAAAAAAGATAAACAATAGCTACTCAATAAAATTGAGGCAATAGATTGTACACAAGGTTATTTAATGTGATCAAAATAAGTAGATTCTATCTCAAACATTTTTATATTAAAGTTACTTAAACAACTGCCTCAAAATCAAGGACGCATTTATATTTAATAAATGTTATCAAATATATTAAGTAAAATTAAATTACTACAGAATAATTTTTTACAGTGTATGCATATTCACCGATATCAATAGGCCAATATCGGCAGATTATATTGGTCAACCGATATATCTGTCAGGCTCTAAATAATACCCACAGTGCATGTGGAATCATGTTTGCTTACCGTCCCCACAGATCGAAGGCACCCAGAAGCTGCTGAACAACGACATGGCCGAGCTGATCAGCAAAATGCGGCTCGCCCAGCAGAACGCCATCACCTCTTTAAAGGAGGAGTGTAAGAAACAGATGCTGGCCGCAGCACACACTCTGGCCATGGACAGCAAGAACATGCTGGACGCTGTGGACCAAGCCAGAGTCAGGGCTAACTTAGCTAAGCCCGTGGCCCCAGTAGTGGACTGAAAGCGCTCTTATTCAGTTTACACGTCAAGCAAACGAGTCAGAAATGACATCTGCACACAGTTGAGCTGATGATCAAACAGCTTAAATTAAGGCTGTAGCAGTTCTTCATCATTCTTGTAAATGTCTGTGAAGGTTAAATATGTTGCAGTGGATATGGACGACTTACCACGGTAGTATGTATACTGAACTTGATAATGGTCCTTCATTTCAGACAAACGTCTTTTAATGTAAACTGTTCTCATTTGTAATTTGTGAGTCACTGACCAAATTATCTGCTCAGACATTGAATTATCCTTGTAAATATAAAATGTGTCTTATGACAAGTACGATTGGTTTTCACAGCAGAGAAAAAAAGATAACACAAATTAAATAAGTCAATTGTTCGCTCTTTTAAACCTGTCAACAGTAACCTCAGTGGCATGGACAATGATTCTCAGATGTGTTTTTATATCATGTCCTTTATCATTATTATAAAACGTGAAATTCAGTATGTAAATCAAGTGATATAACAATAAATATCATGATGTATACTACTGTACATGACTGTTCATTGAAACATGTTGCATTTAATTTAGATGTTCTGTGTTTAGGAAGCAAGAATGACACAAACTATTGCTGCTCTTAGGGACTTTCCACACAACTCAATAACTGCTATATATATGAGTTTTTAAAGGTTTCATGAGGGTATTTATTACATAGTATAGTCATTCAAAAAATTGTAATCATGGCAGCATGGCCAGAAATAAAAACCTGGTAAAAAATTAAATAAATAAAATGGATTCCCCCCCAAATAGCACAAATGGCCCCAGTTTAAGTATATTATCGACTCCCAGTGCAGCATGCCACTGATGTTCCAAATCAAAAAAAAAGTTGAGACACTTCTAAAAAGGTAAAGGCCATCCCTGTGTGGTTTTCCCTCTAGATTGGATTGTGTGCCCCGCCCTGATTAGTTTCACCTTTACCTCATAAGCACAACTTCCCCGTTAGCTTCACCATCTTCGTTGTTGCGTGGTGTTCTGGTTCATCTGCCGGCTGCCTGTGAGACTGTTATCTTCTTTATTAAATCAGCATCAGAGTCTGTGTTATGGTTCTTTCTGTCTGTGCTGCTTCATCAGCCACAACACACAAGTTTACATCTGGGCAAACACCAAATTGACATAGCAGTTGGTACGCACTACACACTGAATTTTAACATCATATTTAGACTGAATAGTATGTTAGTATGCAGTTTCACAGCCATTATAAAACATTGGCACATTAACATACTAACATGCTAAATCTCACATTGCGCTAAACATTAGCATTTACTGCTCTGAACATGTTAGCATGCTAACGTTGGCTTTAAGGTCAAACCTAACTGAAATAACAGTTATGCTGAGTAAGTACACCTGAGGCCAACAGTGCAACTTAGTCGGATCAAAGTTGAGCGAGGCGACAAACTGAGTCTGAGATAGCCTAAAATAGCCACTGAACAGAGGATAAACCCTTTCCCTGCCCCAGTTATAAGAATCTAAAATCATAGACTTTTGGTTTGTTGGTGTGTGTTGGTCTGCAGTAATACTTGTCACATTCCAGGTGTTGCAGTAGAGTTCAGCTACATTTTGAAGGTCAAACATCACTAACTAGTGGTGGTTATGGATTCTTTTCACACAAGCTAGATCATGCCGGCTAGCCAAGGGGGTAGGAAGAGTCCAATGGTCCCGAGCAGGCACACGATAATGAACATCCACAGGAAGATGCGGTCAATCACCATGGCCACATATTTCCAATCCTCTTTCACCTGTGCATAATTAAGAGCAACAGAGAGAAAACAAATTGAGAAAAAGTAACGCATACATTTCATATATATTTGTTCATAAAAACATCTAGTAGTAAGGGAGCAACATTATCATTCATTTGGAATGGACAAAGTCAGATGGAAAAAATAAGTCAAATATTCACTGTCTAGCTTTGTGTTTGGTCTCTACCACCTCCTGAGGAATATTTCTGGTTCTTTTGGCGCTAAATGCTCCGCAATGTTCACCAGCGTCAAAGGTCTCTGCTGTTTCTGGCTTTTTCAGTTGTGGTTTCAATTGCTGGGGAGTATACTGTACTTTAAGATCAAAGAAATCTTAAAGAGATTCTCACATTCACTGGGCTGAAGGAAAATCTTTGACTTGACATTTGTATTAGCCATAAAAAAAATAAAAATT
This sequence comes from Centropristis striata, assembly GCF_030273125.1. Classification (NCBI taxonomy): domain Eukaryota; kingdom Metazoa; phylum Chordata; class Actinopteri; order Perciformes; family Serranidae; genus Centropristis; species Centropristis striata. Next base: position 14,598,482 of record NC_081534.1, on the reverse strand, counting down.
GGCAAACAGGAAATTCACATGGGCACATAATCCATGTATTGTGAGAAAGTTTTTAAAGGCCAAAAATGACGCCATTGACAGGTACCTTTTAAGTGCCATTTTGATAACTACAGATGTGATATTTTATTGATACTTACGCTGAAGTCGGCATCCTCAGCCCTCAGATGGTCTGCGATGTAGTGCACCCCTTCCAGAGCGCGTATAACACTTGGTGAAAGCAGGAATGTTGAGTCTGTGTTATCAACTTTAGCCGGCCTCTGAGTGGGATTGACCCTGACCCCTGCTAAATGTCTGTTTGTCCCTGCAGCCCCCTCCTGCCGGCTCTGGCTGGTTTTCTGCTGCGGCGGGGGGGTCGACCCTGGAGGTCTTGGCGAAGGAGGGCGGAAGGAAAAATATGACGTCAGTGTTCCCAGCTCTAAATCCTCATAAGAGCTTCTCTCTGGGTCTTCTGTCGTGGTCCCGTCTCTTAACCAGTTCGCCGAGGTGCTGATGCAGTTGCCAGATTTGTACCCGGCTATCCGGCCCTGCCGCCGCTCCAGCGCCGCTTCCTGCTGCAGCAGCAGCAGCCTCCGTCGCCGGCCATCTGGCGCGGGCCGTCGCATGAACAGCCAGCGTGGGATCAGGTCCAGGAACACGGAGTGGACCCAGCGGGGCATCTTGTGAGTGCTGGGAGAGCGGTGGTGCACGTTGAGCACAAAGACGGTGATGACAATGGACAGGGTGACGAAAATCATAGTGAAAAGGAGGTACTCGCCGATAAGCGGGATGACGAGGGATGTGGACGGTATGATCTCAGTTATAAGGAGGAGGAAGACAGTGAGGGACAGCAGCACGGAGATGCAAAGCGTGATCTTCTCGCCACAGTCTGAGGGCAGATAGAAAACCAGAACAGTGAGACAAGAGATGAGCAAACAGGGGATGATGAGGTTGATGGTGTAAAACAAGGGAAGCCTCCGAATGATGAAGAAGTAGGTGATGTCTGGGTAGATCTCATGGCAGCAGTCATATTTCTTTGTATTGTATGTCCCCACGGCGTTGATGATGGCCCATTCGCCGCTCTCCCAGTAGTTGTTCAAGTCCACAGTGTTTTCAGTTCTCTCCAGGTCAATCTTGGCCTTGTCGTACGTCCAGGAGCCAAATTTCATCTTACAGTTCTGCTGATCGAAGGGGAAGAAGGTGACGTCGATGCTGCAGGAGCTCTTGTAAATGGCAGGAGGGACCCAGCGCACTTTCCCGTTGTAGAATAGGTGAGCCTTCGTCATGTGGGTCACGGCAAACTCTCCGTCAGCGCTGAGAAAAGCAGAAGATGTGACATGAGTGTTGGTGTATGACACATCAGTTTTAATATCTAGGAATAAAGGCTAAAACAGCAGATAAACAATCAAATCCTGCTTCTCTGACCCCTCCTGCCGAGAAAATTATCTTTTCTTACTTTTAAAAACTACGCAGCAAAAGGGCATTGTGATGTCTCAATATTAATCTTCTCCATCATTTCTCCTCCATTCATCCCTTTAATGGCGATAATAGCTTTTGCTAAGGCGTTATCATTCCATCAGTTTCACACCTTTTTTAAATTGCACTTAGAGATTGTGATTACACTGACTCCATGGAGCAGAACTCCATCACCAGCTCTCTCGGTTTAATCTCCATGAGGTGGATTTAGGCTAAGGGAGAAGTTCCTTAAAGCCTATTTCACAATAGATTAACACTGAAGCAACACACGTATGAAGGTTGTCTTCATTTTCATAAATAACATCATCATAACAAGATAGAATATAAAAATGTTACAATTTGAGACAGGAAGAACTGTTTGACTTTGAGGTGCAGGATGTTTTATCATCACTAGATGGCGCTGCTTTCATACCAGACACCATCCACTAAAGAGGCATCAGTTTGAACCAATTTATCATCCTGAGTGAAGCTGTTACTCTTGTCTTAAGCTCGGCTGCTACTTTGTTACAAGCACCAACTGTAGTATGCTGAAAGAAGAAGTCATTTATTTTTATTACCTTTTCTGTGCAGTAGACAGAAATAGTGGGTTTGACCTGATCATGAAATGGATTAGAGAACTTGCTTATGTTGAGTAGAGCTGAAAAGATTTGTCAATTAATTGGTTCCCTGGACAAACAGAATATTAATCAGTAAGTTTAGTAATCAATGTATCTATTCAAGCAAAATAAATGCAATCAAATATCTTCTTAAAGCTTCTCAGACAATATTTGATGTTTTTCTTTATTCTTTACCATAAACTTTGGTTTTTGGACAATAAAAGTAATTTGAGCAACTCTGGGAGACTATAAATGCAATCATTCACTATTTTTTTTTACATTCTTAAGGCATTTTCCCATTTAATTTTAATAACACTAAGATTCATCAGTATGTTTTGTCCTAAATAAACTTCTTCTCTATAGAGTTATATGAGTACTAAGATGTATTATAATCATTAATTGAGTTACTTTGTATCTTTTTAATTATTTTTTGACTTACTGACACGATTTGATTGAGTTCAAGGTGAACATCAGTCTAACCAATCTTTGCAGCACACTCATTGGATGACTGGTTGATTGAGGCAGCTCTGATGTGTCTTATTTATGGAAGACTGATGTTGCTGCTCTTTGTGTGAATACATATTTTAGCAGTATGTGTACAGTGTGTGGAGGTTTTTCTAATTTTCAAGAAATTCTATAGACGGACTTTAACAATTAAACAATCAATCAATAGAAGACGACAGAATAAACAATGAAATATGTACTCACTTGTTGTAGAGGACGATGTCTGGCACCCATATCAGCTCTGACGGCACTCTTATTGACGTCACATTGTCGTATTCAGACGGTTTCCAGCGAAGTTTGTAGTCATTCCACTCCTGAGAGACACAAACAACGTGTTGAGGCGCTGTAATCCCTAATTAATAATACGTCGTCGTATCCTGAACATTATATATTACCAGATCCCCACTGAGAACAAAAAAATCTTAATAATAAATCAAATCTGACACACATTCTTCTGACCTGTTTAAGCCACACGTTGGTTGTCATCATTTGGTTCTTCTCATCCTAGCAGACAGACGGAGAGACACAGAGTTAAGGCTGTCAACTCAGGCCAGAGGAATATGTGAGAGAGGTTCTTGGAGGTTTGTCAAAGCAGAGCCAAATATAGCTTGCAGCAACTTTACTTCAATAACTTGATGGATGTGAAGTGTTCTGTAACAATTTTTTCCCTCTGTGACGGGGCAGAGGATACATAATCTAGTTTTCCTAAGTTTGTTTTTGCTATTATATACAAAATTACAAAACATACTGTTGGATAAGCACTTGTAGAGTAAAACTGAGAGGATAAAGTTGCAGTTCCTTATGTTTAAGTTAGCATAGAGAGTATTATAAGGGTGCAACAATTAAGTCACTAATTATATATATACTTGATTTAACCAGAAAAAAATCTCTTTTCCAAGAGAGACCTGGCCAAGAAAGCAGCACAAAAAAAGACAAGTTACAAAATGTAAACACAGTTATCATAACAATTACATACAATTACAGCCATCACAACAACACTGAAGGAGCCTCAGTAGAGACTGAAAGGAGCAGTCACACAGACCAAGGGAAATTATTTCTTTATCCTTTAGAATCGATTTAAATTCACTGATTGTGATCAACTCAGACAATTTCAATTCCTTTTGCAAATTGTTCCATGATAAAGGGGCGGCGTAACTAAAAGCTTTTTTTACCTAATTCAGTTCTCACTCTTGGCACCAGCATCTGTACAATGATTTGCGAGCTTAGACCATGTTTAGTTTTGTTTCGACACATGTATGCACACAGGTAAGAGGGAAGCAGCCCACTCAATTGCAATGATTGTTTTACATGTAAGTAAAGTTTAACCCTTTATCAGGCAAAGAACTACATTTGGTAACTTCAGGTAATATTTCTAGAAGAAAGTTGCAAATTTACTAGATTAAAGTGGCAAATCTGCGTGAAAAAATTGCAGATTTACGAGAAAAGATTCGCCACTTTAAATCTCATAAATCTGCACATTTTTTTCTCGTAGATTTGACACTTTAATCTCGTAAACTTTTTCTCAAAATATTGTTTTCGTATGTTTTGTATGGGTTAAGTAGTTTTCTTATTTTGCCATATGAATATGTATAATTTAGAAAATTATTGTATTTTTTTTTATGTCTGGGCCATTATGATAACATTAAGCAGAAAACTATGTTAATTCCACTGCAAGAGAAGCTTGATGTTGAGAAAATAACTGCATATATAGCAGTATCGGCATCTGCAATTGACCAAAACTAGTTGGAAAATATTAGCTTGACAAATATAGAAAAAAAAAAATCTGGCATCTGTGGTTATTGCACATTAAAGTAGAACCAGACAGATATATCAGTTGACAGATATTATCGGCCGATATTGGCCTATTAAAGGCATATCGGTATCAGTGTACATGCTGTCTGATATGTGCCGTTATGAAAACTTTTTTCACAATATATAATGCAGAAAATGTTGCATAACGTGATATAAAAACGGTGTTAGCTATTCATTTTTTTTAATCATCAACAATTGACTTAAACTGAACAGTAATGATGTTTATTTAGCGATTTATTTTATTCCCATTTTCTCAGTTACCATTCATATAATTGACTGACAATGGAATGCATTGTTTGTATAATGTATATATTAATTAAAACAATGTATATTAAATACTATTTAATAAAGTTTTATGTTTGAGAAAGTAGCTCTCTGGGTACATTTACAGAGTGGTGAAAAATTGGTGCACAATCCACATGGATGGATGGATGGATGGATGGATGGATGGATGGATGGATGGATGGATGGATGGATGGATGGATGGATGGATGGATGGATGGATGGATGGATGGATGGATGGATGGATGGATGGATGGATGGATAGATAGATAGATAGATAGATAGATAGATAGATAGATAGATAGATAGATAGATAGATAGATAGATAGATACTTTATTTATCCCGAGGGAAATTCAAGAAAAAAAAGGCCTATTTGCATTACAGCTCAAAGAATTACTATATCGACCACTATATCGGTTAACAATTAATTTCCCCCTCTAAAATCAGTATCTTTCTGGCTCTACTTTAAAGTAAACTAAAATGTCTTCAGTCTGACCCTGAAACTTTGAAAGTCCATCAAAGTATAAAATCCACATCTTCAGTAAAACAAATGGCTTCTTTTGAAAGATGAGGGAACAGAGATTATATCATCCATTGTGAGGTCCTTGGTTCACATCTAAATCAGCAGCTGTCACATCTCCAGTGACAGCTTGTGTGTTTAATAATGTCTTTATGTTCTGTATGAACCGGGCGATGATGACTCACCACATCAATGAGCTGTGCTATGGACAGTCCGAACTTGACGATGACCACATCGGAGATGTTCGGCACGGGCCTCGACCACTTGTTGTAACCTGCGAACAGCGTCTTGAAGAGCTCATCCTCAGCGTGAGAGTGGGTCTTCTCGTGACAAAGAACTGCGGAAACAGACTTTTCATTAAAGGTATATTCTCTTTTTTAAACATTTATAGAGGACAGATGCAATAGAGAGAGTAATGGAATAGATAAATTGGTCACATTTATTTAACACTGTACAAATGAAAACTCCAGATTCTATTAAATTTCACTACCATTGTCTTTTTTTCACAATTTAAATATGTATTTAATAGATCCATTAAAAGTTCTTGTAACTTTTTATTGGAGTTTGCCATTGAACATTTCAGTGTCAGTGTCAGTACAAATGCCCTTTTGACATTTCGGTTTTAACTTGTGGCTTGTCCTTTTGGCATTTAGCAGTTAATCACAAATATATGTAAAATAAGCACTGTGGAAGAGGACAGGTGTAAGTTGCTCAGTTTATAGGCATCATATTAATGTTGTGTCACTTGTGTCGGCTCTAATCCTCACCTAAATCTACAGTCTATGACTTAACCACGAGTAAATCACACTGGCATTATATTGTGGCTTTTGGGTGTTTTGCACAGCTCGTGTTTCAGCACAGACCTCTACTCTAAACATATACGTCCTAATCCTTATCAACTTTTCCGCATCATAGCAAATCTTTTGATCTCTTGATTTGAACTCCCCCTGTGGGTTGTCTGCTAAACCCTCTGGAGGTGAGCAGGTGGAGAAATATCTCCCTCTGCAGCAACATTTCAGCTGCAACCTCTCTTTATCTCTCAAACGTTATTATTATGGATGTGTGGCTTCGCAACGAGAGGTGGCTTAATCAAATTGATTCTGAATACGCAGTCTAGACACATTTGCGTACAAGCTCAGACTGAGTCACTGTATTATTTTTCTGCAGAATGAATAGCATTGACATAGACAGTAAATCCCGCCCCTCTGGGATTACAGATCCCACCTTCATCAATGTAGTCAGAGTCAATTACACACATCATTGCTTGCTTGTGTTAAGTGGAGGTGAGCTAATTTCTCACCAGTGAAGGGTGTTTATTGTCGAGCTGTCTGTCACTCTGTGTTACAGCCGATGCATGAAACAATTAACTCAGTTTTCACTTAAAGCAGAGACTGATGGCAGCGTGTTTACATTTGTGTATACTATAACCTGAGTGATTCTGGACTTCTGAAACCAGTATTTGACATTTTAGGGCGATCAATTGGCAGAAATGGAGTCTAATATCCATAATTATGTTTCCATTAGTGAATATTCACCTGAAACGTTGAATCATTAGGTTTTTGTTAGCTGAGAATGAGTCTTCATATCTACGTAGGAAGCGGGTCCTCCTTTACAGAGTCGGCCATGTTGCACCACCATGTTTCTACAGCAGCCTAGAATGGACAATTCAAACACTTTCTCTTTCACGTTTTCATGTTGCCTGAAGGCCACCAAAGTTCTCTGACATGCTTGAAAAGGAAGGGGTGACTGGTAGCAATAAAATGTAAAATGCTTCCTCAATCATTTAGTTTGTGTAATTTTGTGACTTATGGTGTTTTAGATGTGTTCTGCAAGATATCTCCCCCTCCCCCCCCCCCCCCCCCCCCCCCCCCCCCCCCCCAATGGAGGCTGGTCTGGTGGCTTTGACTAGAGCATATAACAGCTTCAGTTTTCCCACGAAAACTTAAACAAGGTGGTCTGGTGGTAAGGTAAAGCTGTGAAAATATTCTGAATACATTGTTCACTTAAACTGAAGTGGGCCTTTTTTCCAAGTGGCTTAAATACATTTAGCTTCTGCCCCTGTCCAAGGCATCACGTAGCTTCTGTGTTGATACTCCTGTCTGCTTCTCCAAACTCGGGGCCTAACGACCACCATCTGCTGTGGATAATACACTGACTGTGGATAGGTACCTCACACAACCCCACTTCAATAAATCCAAACTATCCCTTTAAAGTACATAAAGATAATTTATCTTATAAGCAAACATCTTATTGCAGCTTCTCTCTAGAGATTTATACGAGGAAATGTTAAAGTACAGTATCACACCGAGGCCAAACCTCAAGAATCAATTAAAAAATCAATAGTGGGTTTACATGCCATTAACACCCACTGCCTCAGGATCTCTGTTGTGTAAAGGTATAATGCTAACCAATGACATGAGCTTCCATCAAAATCCTAAAACAAGACCCTGGACCACCTCCATCTGACAGCCGTCATGGCTGCTTAGCTGGGGCCACGTCATTATCTGACCACGGCTGAGCTGAAGCTGTGATGACAACCCCTAACTGACAGTCCAGTGGAGGATAACCAGCCGAGGGGCTTAAATGTTTCATGGAGTTAACCTGAGGGATGCATGCAAATCTGTTTAAATGATTTATTGCCTATGCTAATTCTTTGGCTTGAGGGTCTTTAACAGGGAAAGCCTGGACAAATATACAGATGAATCCTCTATAGAACACAGCTGCCTTTCTAATGTGGTGTAATGTGTGTGGATTCCATGTCAAGTCACAATTTAGGCAGTCGTTTTAGCAATAGTTTGGGGGAAAAAAATAGTAAATACTCTGAAATCAGGGTTAATTTGCAAATGGTGCACATGGGCCCATCTCCTGCCATCGTGAACTAATTTCATTCTGCAAACAAGCAGGCACCAGAGACTTCTTATCTGCTGTCAGGGCGGCGCACCTTCATCTGTCCGTGCACCTGGGAAAGACCAGATGCGGGGCTTACAAAAAAAATGGCTCCTGGGTGCCATAGATCAAAGACTCCTGCCAGCGGAGACTTGAAATGAGATGACACCTCCAACATCCAGCACACTGCTGCTGCTCATGTTGGATTGTGGCCAAGCCCCTTGGCGAGGTGTATGGAACACTGACCAGTTTAGATGATCGAGTCAGCAGCTTCTCAAGCCAGAGGCGCTCTCGTGAAATTGGGCTGTCAAATATTTAAGAGTAAAATAAAAAAAGTTCACTTAAAAACATCATGCAACAATTTTCCGTGACTAAAATTGCGGGATTTGAGCCAGAAAGGTGATCTCTATCAGTGACATAATGAGTTGATATTGGCACGAGATCAAGCACCTGCACACCTGATTACTGTTGCATGTCAACATGGAGGGAGGGGGACATACAATCTAGAGTGCATTCATGTTTAAACTCTCTCTCACGTACACCACAAGAAGACATGTTATCTCAGACCTCTTAGTGAGCACTAGTTTATGCCTACCACTCTTACTTGCATTTGGGGGAAGAACTCATAAATATCCATGTAGAAGCTCCTGAATTGATAAATAGAGTCGTCCTGAGTTCCCCTGTCAAGCTTGATGGACTTAAAGTCAAACTAAAATTAACTTGTCCATCTAATGACACTGTGATGTCCACAAAATATTATTTAGGGTTTAACCCTGTCCTCTTGATGTGCACAAGGGATGCAGTATAATAAGGAAAATTAAACAATTTGGCTTGACCTTTTACTCTTTGGTTGAAGTCTAAAACCTGCTCCAAACTCTGACTGCAAATGTGCATCTTTGTCTTGTCCATTTCTGTTTTTTAGAAATCTGTGACCGTTAACACCCACTGAAATTATAACTATGGTGACTAAGCTATTATAGCATAATGTGTGGAATATTTTCTCACACTGTTTTGAGGATTTGTGATTTTTAGTGAAGAGCAGCTGCATCTCTCTTAGAATTTATAAATTTGCATGGTTAAGGATTACAGCCAGAGTTTATTGGCTTATATTGGCCTTTCACAGATATATTGATATCCATCAGTATCAGCATGTATGTTGTCCGATATGCGCCGATATGAAAACTTTTTTCAACAGAACATTTGACATAGAAAACAATGCCTTGGTTAGTTAAAATGGTGTTCATTTTAAAAGCTTTTTTTTTTAATGGTCAGCAAATGCCTGATACCTAACATCCTGCACTGTTTATTTTGCTTTCTATTTTCTAAATTTTCATTTGTAGAAATGCAATTAGTTGGTAATTATATATATTGTGTGTTTAAATTATAATGATGTATAATAATGTAAAATATTTTTTAATAAAGCGATTTAAATCAAGAAGATCCTAACCCTTTGCAGAGTAATTTCGGTGGGTTGGGTTCTATTATGGGTACCAAACTCTCTGGTGGTAACAGAGAGAAGCTAGCTAGTCCATTTATTTTATGTATATTTACCACACTAGCCTTGTAATATGTTTAATTAAAACTAAAGTGGAGGATGGAGGTCTTGCTGTATACAGTGGTAAAACTGGTTTCATTAAAAAAATAATTTCTACTTGTCACAGTATAAAAATAAATGTATAAGGACTTTACACAAGAGATAAGGTAACTTTGGATAGGCGCGAGGGAGGATTTAACTAAAATTTGAGAAAGGCATTATGGGAGTTTTGCGTGAAAGTGCGCGGGTATTGAGACTGAAAGGTAAGTTAACATTTTACTCCTTTTAAGTCGAGTAACTTTTTATTAATTCGACGTTATCACTCAATGTTGCCTAAATGTTAAGTAGCACCCTGCCTGTCGTAGAGTTAGTCTTTTAATGTGGGAAAATGTCGGTTTAAACGTGACATTTTCAAGTTACCTGCCGTAACGACAACGGCGACGTGTTTATGTAGTCCTCCGTTTACGGAAGCACGATAAAATATTTTAAAAAGTACTTACCTGACTGACACAAGAGTAGTGAGCAGAGGAAAGCGGTCCTCACAGAGAACAGGTGGTTGTGTCCCATTTTGCACTCTGCTGGTAAACAGTCCAACTTCACTGGAGAGCACCGAGGTGTTTCCGTCCGCTGTCAAAACGTTACCTTGAAACCGTGATTTGTGAGCAAAATCTGTCATCTTCGCAGCTGGGAGGCATATCAGGACAACTTCACCACTACTGTCCGTATAGTTGCGTTTACATCTGTGGGCGGGGTGTGAGTATGACGGTACTCTGGCTGAATAACTTTACTGATTTTCTCCTAAAGCTCTGCATGTATCACTCTTTACACTTTAGCTCTGCTTACTCGCTCTCACCCTGCAATGAACCTCTTGTTTCCGCGCTCCCACAGCCTGTCCGCGCATTAAGTCGGTGAGCCATCCGGTGCTGAATCAGGGAGCGGCACACTGTAGCTTACCTAAATGTGCTTGCAGATTTAACTATCACTTCTTAATACTGCCTATAGAAATCAAGAAATGATTTTCCGGAAAATAGTCCTGTTTGTTGCTTTGTATTCATTATCCAAACAATTCCACGTTTTTACGCACGGTGCCAAGAATTTACGCGTCCTTGGTGACCTAATTTAAGACTTCAATATCCATTTAAAAATGCTTAAATAATCTCATTTTCCATGATTGAAGCATGAAGCTTTGTGAGTAATCACTCTGGTCTATCAGGTCCGCACAACCGCATCATCCACTGTGAGAAGACAGGACACATCTGAGTACTTCACGTCTTTCATCCGGTGCCTATAACGGTCCCTCCTCCTCCTCCTTTCTCTCTCTCGCTCACTCTTTCACACACGCGCACATGCACACACAGAGTTCACAGTAAAAGTAGGAACTTGCATGCATGGGAAATAATCAAGCAATCTCCAATTTCACCTAGTTTGCTCCAGAAGAGTAAATACTAATTGTGTATTTGTTCTGTGAGACATTAAAGGGTAAATAAGTAGTGTAAATAAGTGACACATGCAGCTGAATCACCCATAGGATATTTCTGTGGGAGACAGCTAGAGGGCAGACTAGGTGAATAAATATTCCTTGTGAAGTTCTAGTCCCCCTAAAATTTTGATGTATGAAGAAAATTTGAAAGCATGGCATTCAATTCAGAAAACAAAATATTTATTGTTTGTTGCTGTGTACAAGATAAAGCATACGTCATTGAACAAATTCATAATATTACACATTTTAGTTAATAGAAGAGCATTTCCTCACACGATTCCAGCTAGGGTTTAAGAGAGAATAGCAGAATAGAGCTGGATACACAACAAAAGTGTGTTTCTCACATTTGAACAAGTATATCCAGCTATTTTTTCTTTTCTGATCTAAAAGTTTATATTTTGTGTAAAATCTCACATTCCTTTAAACAATGTGCAGGTTCAAAAGTGCTGTGTACATAAGCAACCATACACAAGAAAACTTGATAAAGCCCTTAACCCATTGACGTCTGAAACGCCTGTAAAAACTCTGGGCGATTTTAAAATAACCCCCTAAAACCTGCAGTTTTTCTGGAAATTCAACAGAAGTGTCAACGCTTCTACTAAATAATAGATTTTTCAGCCTCTGTAGCAGATAGTAATGAAATTCAAAAAGTATTTGAGAGCTTATACAAATACTACAAAACGATGTATCCGCTTTCCAGGCTTCAATGGGTTAAAAGCTTTATCAAGTTTTCTTATGTATGGTGTCTTGAATTGTCTAATTGTTTACAATAGATTGTCTTCCACATATTGCTGCATAGTTTTCTCCAAACAGCAGAGAACAATACTTTATAACAATGCATCACAGTCTTCCTCCTTATTTTGTTGCAAAAACAAAATGTCCACAGGAACACACTACTCATCTTAAGCGCATCTCGGCTTCCATTCTCACCCTGGAACCAGATGGCCGATCCATAGCTCCCTCTGAAGAAAACTAACAGAGCCATTATGTTTGGTCTCTGAAGGCCAATCTCGTTTGATCCATATCACTCAACTGGCTTTAAACCTGCCCCACATACTGTTACCACATTTGACCTTAGCCAATTCCACAAATAATGTCTGGCTGGAGACAATATTCGAGACTTTGACTTTGTTGAAAGGGAAACCTTTTTTTTATATACCCAACAATTATTTTTTGCTGTGTTCTCATCTTTCTCTCAAATTTCCTGTCAGTTTTTCTTTTTTTTAAGCAGTGGTTCCCAAACTGGGCAGCACACAGTCTGCCTTTATCATTGTCCCTTTTAGTCAGTTCTTTTCTTTTCTCTTTGCTGATCCTGCCCCAATATCATCCATAACCACAAAATATAATTTAAAAAATAAAATCTCTGAAGAAAACTCGCTTTCTTACTTCTTTCTACAAACTTTACCTGGGAAAATTGTAAACATATCCTATTCCAGGCGTGCTATAAACTGTTTAATCTGACTTTGTGGGGTAGGTCATATAGAGGCATTAAAGAGGTATTACAGAGGTATTAAATTGAGACTATTTCATAACCAGTTAAAATCTTGTTGTCCTGTTGCTTTAACCATGTTGATTCCTACAGAAGATAATTACTGACTCTGTCACATTGTTGTATCTCAGAGCTCCAAAGCACAAATAGATAAATTAATTCAAATATAGACTTGCAGGAAGGTTTATTTCCCTTATTTTCGGTCTCACACAGGATACCAAACATCCTCACCAAGTTGGAGGATGACATGAGAGTCTCTTCATCCTTTCCTTAACGATGAATTTTGGCAATGTCTTTCAGCTGCCTGGTGAATGAAGCATGCAGGGCCTGCGATGAGATCTCCAGCCTGTTGGCTATGTCCGCTGCAGCACGGAGCATGTCTTCAAAGGCCAAGGACTCTTCTCTGATTCTGCTCCGGAAAGACGTACAATCCAGGTCACCAAGTGGAGGGACGGGAGGGAAGAAACGGGCAGATGTGGAGAGAGAGACAGAGTAAGTGAAAGAGGAGCTGAGGATATTAAATACATTATAGGGAGGGTGATGCATGTGGTTGCTGTTACAGCTGGTTACGTAATAGGAAAGATTGTCTAAAGAGGAAAATATATAACATATATATGATACAAAGTATGACAGAGACAACGAGAGGGTCATTTTGCAAACACTGGGCGATACGGCCAAAATCTTCCATCCCAATGTAGGTCATGTGAAACGTCGTTAACAATAAAATACATACATATAATCACAATAAAGCATGTTTTTTGGTAATTCTAAAATAAATAGTCTAAATGATTTAACCACATGGTAAACCCTTTGTATTCCTCTGTGTGGATTATATATATTTATATCAAACTTGTGGATTATATACTCACTATTTCTCATTTGATTGAGCACTTTAGGGCCAAATAAACACTTTCAAGTCAAAATATTCGGAACAAAATATTTTCATCTATACACTGCATATAAATAGAGAGTAATTAGAGGGAGACAATAGTTTGATTTAACTACACCGGGGTATTCCCATAAGCAGATTTCTTGAGTGCTGGCATGCAGAAGTCAATAAAGTAATAATAAACTATAAATTAATTGAAAAATAAGAAAATCTTGCACATTGCGGTTGAAAAACCTGACTAAGAAAATATTTCACAACAGGTTTTTAGAGAAATTTGCTTGTTATCAATTTAGACAACGCATTTTGCAGTTTGCAAGCCAGCATGGTTTTGGCTATTGCGACTTACCCATTACTGACCCACAATCTTTTGCACAGCATTTCTATGAGCAAGTGTAACTGTACTACTGCAAAGACAGCTGCAGCATGAAGTGAAAGTAAACAGGGAAAGTATGTGATTTAAAGCACAACGCTTGTTGTGAGCAGTTTCATGGAGCAACTTTTTTCTTTCGAGTGTAGTTCCGACATAAAACTGCTGACGACAAGGTCTGTGGATTATCTTGAGTAACGGGGTCATGACTTCTGGAAAGAGATAGTTAGTATAGTTTTGTGGCACTCGTCACAAAGTGCCACCTAGTTCCATTATATTCAAGAGAAGGCCGACATCTCTACCGTTGATACAGAAAAGACATGTATTTTATATTTTGGGGTGAACTGCCCCTTTTAAAGAACCTGCTGCTGCATATCAGGTGAATTATTGGATTTAGATTTATTCATCTCCAGAGATTATTTTCATTTATTTGTTAATTGCTTCTCAGTTAATTGTTTGTTTTTAAAATGTCAGAGAATAGTAGAACATGCCCATCACAAAATCCCAGAGCCCAAGGTGAATTCTTCAATTAGCTTGTTTTGTCCAACAAACACTTTAAAATCCAAATATATTCAATTTGCAAAGACAGCGGGGATAGTCTCCAGCCACCCATGACCTGAGTTTGGACCAGCGGTTAAGGATAATGATTGAATAAAACAGAGACAAGCAGCAAATCTTGACATTTGAGAGCAGGGAAATTGCGAATGTGTGGCATTTTTGCATAATAAACGTTCTTAAAATACAATCAGTTTTTTTGTGTTTGAACACTTTGAACTGTGACCACACATACTGTATGTTACAGCAGTTGTTAGAAGAAACAGAAGCCTGGATACCCATCTAGACAAGTAGAGACACAATGCAAGAGCCTTACATTGATATTAATACTTGCTTATTTCCTGTGATTGACATGTGCATTATGAAAGACAGATGCTCTGTTGTAAAAAGGGAAACCAATGCATGTCTCTGCTGTCATCTAAACACATTTCGTGTTTATGTCTTCAGTACACCAACAAAAGAGAACTAATGAAGCTCAACACAAAGAGGTAATCTCACTCACTTCTGCATCCCAGTGCTCAACACCTCCCCCTCCAGCTGCTTCTCCATATCTTCTTCAGCTTTCTCCACCACCTCATGGCAGCTCTTGTGGTCCGCTTGGATTCCAATGACATTTTCCTTAATCACATCCTCATAGCTTAGATCTCCCAGCTCTGCCCCCACAAACTGCTCCAGGTTCTCCACCACTGCCTTGTTCCCATGCTGGATGGCCTGCAGAAAGGCCAGCTCCTCTTTCTGGGCCTTGAGCCTTCGAGCCGCAGCAGTGTTAGTGTTGAAGAAAACGGAGCACTTGTCGGGTTGCGGCTCAAACTGCAGCATCGGTGAGGCTGATGGTGAGAAAGCTGCTGATACGATCCAGTCCTGATTGGTTCTGATCTTCACAGGCTCATCACCAACTGCCTGAGATGTGTCATTGGTGGCCATTATCGCAGAGTCGATGTCGAAGCCTGAACCCCAGTCTCCACTTTGGCACAATATTGGGGTTGCCATAGATACCGAGGCCAAGATGAAGGCCATCCAACAACGCCACATGGTAACCTGAAAGGAGGAGGTGGATGACTGAATAACTTTTGTGAACTTGATCAACAGGTTAAAAAAAAGGCACCTTTAGGCAAGACACTACAGGCAAACACTTTTTTCGGGGGAGATTTTGAGGTCTTTTTCTTTAATAACACGTCTTCTTTCAGACAAGTGGAAAGAAAACATCCAGAATACACATTTACGCTATGGTCACACATCTGCAAATTTAACACTGACAAATATTTGCCTCCTGTTCACTTCTGCTGTATATTTACTGCTGGTGGCAAAGCAAATTCGTCATTTTTATACATTGTTTTTTGTAAAGATTAAATGAACAACATGTAAAGTGTTAGTAAGTCTGCTTTATAGGTGCAGGTAGGCAGATTCTCTAATCTCTGAGCAGAACCAGACTGGCTATTACTTGTCTTTATGCTAGGCTAAGCTTAACAGGCTGCTATACACTCACTTAAGTACACCTTGCTGGCTAATGTGGTGGTGTGGTGTTCTGCTGCTGTAGCCTATCTGCTTCAAGGTTGGACATGTTGTGTGGTGAGAGATGGTCTTCTGCAGACCTTGGTTGTAATGAGTGGTTATTTGAGTTACTGTAGCCTTTCTATCATCTCCAACCAGTCTGGCCATTCTCCTCTGACCTCTGGCATCAACAAGGCATTTTGGTTTACTGGATATTTTCCCTTTTTCGCACCATTCTCTGTAAACCCTAGAGATGGTTGTGTGAAAATCCCAGTAGATGAGCAGTTTGTGAAATACTCAGTCCAACGACCATGCCACGTTCAAAGTCACTTAAATCACCTTCCTCATTCTGATGCCTTAATTCATTGAGTTACTGCCATGTGATTGAATTAGATATTTGCGTTATCAAGCAGCTGAGCAGGTGTACATGAAGGGGTTATCAATCTAAATCTCAGCAAAAAGTGACTGAGCGTAGATTCTAAAAGGTTAAATTATTGCTCTAAGTGAAATGCACATTTTAGGGTCCTGGTTTAGCCCAAACAGTGTACAAGTTAGACTTTTAGTATGCTAGTCTGTAACCCGTTTGTTTTTTATACATGTGAACTCATTCAGTCCATGTCTCCAGTGGTAATTCCAAAATAAGTCACGACGCTGAGGTAAATAAATGTAAATTAATGTTTAAAGACATCTTAAAAAAGGTCAATATCTCTGCAGAACTTTGGAGCATTGAGGGAATATTAAGTGTGCACCCTCATTTGTTCACTATCACCTTTATCAAATCAAAGCTCCTGCACTCTGCTCTCAGGAATCAAGGATACACACTTACATTTTTATGTGATGGATCCGTGAATCCAAACAACCACAGGCTGTTCAGCTAGGAAAACATTAGCACTGGTTACAGTCCCGTTTTTTACTCTGTGCTTCTACCTATTTCAAACGGCTTTATTTAAATCACACTGGTGGCCTCAAAGGTTGAACTGCATTAAGGAGATTTGTCTCATGACCTTAAGACATTTACTGTTTGCATTTCCTTGTTCTGTCACACTGTACTCTCAGTAATATACAGAAACGGCTTCTACCTAATCTTTAATATTGTATTGGCTCAAGAGTGTGACACTGAATATCACATTGCTCATTTCAGCAGGGATATTGTTATAGCAATATATATCTTTTATATATCTTTTTTTATCTCTTTTTAATTAAACTTTTGTAAAATGTAACTGAACTAATGATATAAAAAGTATTATATGGTATTTTGGAGTTTTAATTGAATAATTAATGTTGAAATGTACACTATAATGTATGTGTGTGTGTGTCTATATATATATATATATATATATATATATATATATATATATATATATATATATATATATATATATTCTTTGTAAGCCAGTTAACAGATCTAAAAACAAGTATCTCAGATCCAGTGGGTCTAATTTAGAAACCAGTTGAAAAATTCAGACCACCAAATATTGATCAGGTTAAATCATGTTTATGAAGAAGAATCTCCTGCAGCGAGTTCCACAAATCCAATCTGAGCAACTTGAGTTTTTGTCCTGAATGTTTAGATCTGAGTTTGACAAAATCTGAGTACTTGAGTATTATTTTTTATATAATAGACACTTAAAGTAAAGTTTTTGAAACTGGTTTAAATTATGTATTTTAACATGAAGTATTGAGTAATCGTTAAATTTACAATCAAATATTCAGCATCTCATAAGATTCAAGTTATTATAGCAATTAACTTTCCATGGAAATCCACGACAAGATTTCTAAATGTGCTTTTCAAGAGAAAATATGTCTTTTCATTTGAAAATAAAGTTTGACCTATTCATGCTTTTCCCATTTCTAAGATGAGTGCTTTAAAAGTGTTTTAGGTTTTTACTGCTTGTTTTGTGTTTATAAACTGGAGATGACTTCACACTCTGGGCTGGGCCATATGCGTGAGTTGTGTTACGCTCCGGTTGTAAAATCTGGCAGAGCCCCTTTGTAGCAGTGTTTGTGTTGTTTTTGGTAACAAGCGGCAGTCTGGGGATCTTTCATGACATCTATTCACCTCGTAAATCTTAACAACTCACAAGAGTACAGTGAGGGAGCTGCTTTTTTAAATGTCTAACATCAGATGTGACTTTATAACAAATGGGAGTTGAATCCTCAAAGTGTTACAGTCAAACAGCAACAGTGTCACTTTTATAATGTTGCAGATTGCCATTCATATTTCTCTGCTGTACATCTGGAAATGTATTCAAAAACCCAAAACCAGTGAGCTAGAGGCATTTCAGAGCTCTTTCTGCTGTCAGAGCACATTTGGTTTCAGCTGCAGTTTACTTTTACAGCAGCCATGAAACTATTTCACCTCCTTATTGCTGGAGTGGACATTCGAGTCGGTTGACCTGCACCTACTGTATTGCCATGTTACGTCAAGAAACACAGAATGAAAGCCCAGTCATGCTTGTTAGAACGGACACCGTAAAATTGTCTATTTATTTTAAGATGAGCTGTGGTGTGGCCCAAACCTATAAAACAACCAACTGTTGGCTGCTCTCTCTCTCTCCCTCTCCCTCCCTCCCTCCCTCCCTCCCTCCCTCCCTCCCTCGTACTTTAAAAGGTGACCTCACATATGTTACAGCAGCTGTAAGAAAAGTAGTAAACAGAAACCTTCCAGACTGCAGGCAGAGACACAATCCAGGAGCTTTGTATGACGTTAGTGTAATAAATTTGTTCATTTCTGTTTATTGAAATGTGCATTATAAATGACAGGCTGATATCACCAACTGGAATAAATTAGATTTAATGAGTTTAATGAGATTTCCAGAGGTGACACATCATGATGAATAAATGAGGTTTGTCATTTGGACATTTGGATGTTTAAAATAATCTTCGTACCATAACAGATCTGCTGCTTCACTGTGACTCGTCATTCTTTGTCCTGAAACACTACCCTCACACGGTGTGAACCCTCCAGTGTGCTAATCTTTAGAAAAACATTTTTAAAAGTCTATTAAACTTATCATGAAGTGAGAGCAGAAAACACTTGAATGCTGAGTGGCAGTTCCATCTCCTAATTGGAGAGCTGCAGGACAGCTTGTCCAAAACTTTTTTATCCCTCTGAACTTTTACTGCACTTGTTTGGATGGATATAAATCAAAACCTTATGGCATAGAGTGGCAGCACTTACAGCCTAATGACACAATGTAGCCAAATGGAATTATAATTCATCTTTAAATATAACTTTATTGTCTCTGTGTTCAATTACCATTGCAGCAGTAAAAGGCTCAAGTCAAAAGGACATTTAGTGACATTAATTCAAGCCTGCTAACTAGAAGCACACATGCTCCTCTGTATCACTGATTGGCAGGAGCAGTTGCCTTTGTCTTTGGAAAATGTCTGCACAATTTCCACACTGGCGTCTTATGGTTTAGTTGAAACACTGTTTGTGTTCAACTCTCTGTGGCCTGTAGTGGCCTTTTTTGGCTTCGCTGTGAAGGATCTGTCATTGTGAAGTGGCTTTTATAGGCTGACTTTTCTTTTGGCTTAAAATAGCAGGAGCTCGCCTGCAGAGGGAAAGAAGTTCACAGCCAAAAGCTTAGAACACCATTAAGATATTTCAGCTCTTGTTTGTAATATTTGAAGAAAAGCAGTGTGATTATTGATTGACTGATTTACTATCCAACTAAATTATAGTTTGAATTCCTCCATTCTTGCTGTTAATGGACATCGAAAAACAACTTTTTTATTAATACTTTGACTGCCAGTTTGCACACTAGTGATGCTGTAGCATAGGCTGCACAATGACATTAAAATATGCAAAGGTGAAGAAATCAGGATTAGTTTTCCACCTTGACTGAAGAAATTCATTAGAACTACACATAGTACAACAATGCAAGTAAAATGCCACTTTGGGCTTTTAAATCTAGCAACTGTCTTGCTGTTCAGTACGTACAACATTGTGATTGTTCAAAAGATGAGACTGACCTGGGTACCAGTAAGACACGTGTTGGTTAATAATAATAAATAAATAAATAAATAAATATATAGGGGTAAAGTAAAGTAAAAATGTACTTTGGGCAAGTAGATTTCTGACCCACTGTCCGACCAGGCAAGTGAAAAAAAACTATTGTTGAACCCTGCTACAGCTAATGATTCCTTTCTCAAGTGTTTTGACCCAAACTACAAAAAATGCTTATCAGAAATAATTTGAGTTCAAGTTGACATCTTCAAAACAAAAAGCTATTCAATTTATGATCAGAAAAGCAGCAATTCAGTTTTTGTCGGGCACAAGGAGATGTTTGGCATATTCGCCTGAAAATTAAATTTCATCGCCATTTCAATGTTCTTCAATATTAATCAATAAACTGACTATTGTTTTAGCTTAAAATGAACAGGATGAGATGATGAATTATGTCTTTCGCAGAATACCATTTTATTATTTATTCAGTTTATACATTTATTTACCAGTTAAATCTCCTCTTTCAGTTGTCAAAGTGCACCTTGAATGTGATACTCACTGGAAACATGCTTAGCTGCAGGTCAGAGCTAATCTAGCTGCAGCTCAGCCCTGTGGCCCCTCTTGTCAAAGCCTGAACAGGTGTGTTTCACAGGTGCTACAATACTCAAACGCGTCAGTGTTGTCATGAGAACAAGGTCTTTGGCACTGAGCCAGTACAGCATAGTGAGGCTAAGCAGCTTCAGTGTTTATAGACAGTTCAATGACATGTTACGATGTAAAGTGGACACATAGTTGACAGAATAATAATCAAAGAGATATGTTTGAACCCACACACACACACACACACACACACACACACACACACAACCATGCATGTATATATTAACACGTACTGTGCATAAACACCATCCAACACAGAAAAGGTCGCCTCTCTATTTTTCTTACCTACATTTATATTCAACACTAAAGTAACTGTCCACATCAATAACAGTATTCTACGACCAAACAGTTTATTGGTCTGTATATAATATGCATAAATGCTATAAAAATCTAACAGCAGTCTCTTTGTAAGTTTATATTTCTCTCTTTTTACCCTTGGAGTGCCAGGTGAGAAATCCCCAGCGTCCAATTATACTCCATAACTAAAGTTTTTATAAACAAAAAAACAAACTTACCAAACTCCAAGTAATTTTTCACAGCCAAATTCTGCCACCTCCACTTTCTCAGTAAGGCAAGACAATTCAAAAGGCTCGGCGCTACCATTCACAAGCGCAGAGAGCGAATACTCACTTGGTTTCCTTCTTCATGTCAGGGGAAAAAAAATGCAGACACACGCACACACAATTAGGGTTTGGCTGGAGAGTGTGGTCGTCTGTGTGCCCCTGTCGGCTGCCGGGAGAGGGGAGGTAGGGGAGGGGGATGTTTGTAGAAAAGCCTGAAAGTCAATGATTTCTTTCTTTGCAGTGGAAAGAGGGGCTGGTAAAAGGAGGGGTAGAGAGGGGGAGTAATCTACTTCACATATGTGGGCTCTGGTGGGGGACAGAGGAAGCATGAGGGCTCTTTAGTACAGGGGGAAATGTCTTTATGGCTACGCTGGATATACATTTAGTATTTACTCTAGGAATGGTCCCATTAAAAAGTCTTAAGTATGCACTTTAAAATGTGAAAAACAACACCAAGCTCTTTCTCTTATGAAAGTGTAGTGATGGGTTAATAATACCCTATTTAGCTGAGTTGGCAGGGTTGATAAACTGTATTTGCTTTTATGAAATAATTTATTAAAAAAACAAAATACTTTAAAGGGGGTTTGAGTTCTGCCCTCATATCTAGCTCCAACTCTTTTTTTTGAGTGGTTCTAAACTGATTCTTTAAACTTCCTAGTTTTGCATTTGAATTCCTAAACCAATCTGTCCACTATAAACGACCATATGCCAAGGTATCCAGGTGGCTAATTATAAGTTACACCACATGTTATCAGAGTTTGAGGGATGAAGCAAAGCCAAGGAGCTTTCATGCATTTACACCTGGTATTAAAGGGTAATATTGTGTGGATTTCTGCAATTTACTGTACAGCTATTTACTTTTATTCTTCCAAAGTGTTTCTGATTCTGATTCTGAAACCACTAAAGCTTCAGGCCATGGATTGTAGGAAATGGGTAATGTGATATGGGGAATCAGGTATTTCCTTAAAAAGCAACACGGATATAGCCTAGCTAACTATTCCAATTCCTATGAACTATGCCTGCTTAAGATGATTTTGTAGCGCATGATTTACATCCAAAGTAGGAACTAGCGTGCCCTTTATGTAGTGAGATGAAAAGTACGGCTTTAACATGTGACCTTCACACAGGAGACCAGAGTCCCTGTCTGTAACCATACCAAAAGGTCCTGCAAAATATGGTTACTAATCTTGTGTTTGTAAAAATTGATCAAGTCTGCCTCCGCCAGTCATTGTTCCCTACATCCACAGTGAGAGACACACAGTTCACAGCAGCTGTGCAACACAGCTGGATAAAAGGAGCGTGATTTCAGGAAAGCCATAAAAGACAGTGCTTACCACCTAGAATAAAATAGAGATGGGATGGTTTCTCATCTAATGACCAAGCCGTGTTTGTTTTGTTGACAATGCTGCATCCATGGAGTGCTTTTTAACACCAGGTATAAATGGGATCTTTTTCATTTCCTCTCCCCCTCCCTGCACAGATGTTCTTGTCTCTTCAATGCAGAATAATAGAGAGCAAAAAATGCTAGAAAAGATAATGCACATGTTTCTGAGATAGCGCCAAAGGCAGGTGGGTTTGCTGACAAGAAAACAAAATAAAATTCTAAATCTTGGAGGTACAAATCCATGACAGCTGCTGATGGCAACCAGTAATCCAGATCTGTGATGATTTCAATGATTTATAAAAACCTACTGCAGAACAATGTTTCACCAGAGGCTGGATTTTAAAAGAGCATGGAAGAAATCTATGATTTTTATCCACCTCTTATCTGCAACCAAGACATAACAGCACTGACACGTATTTGGCATATTTAACTGATCTAAGAAGAGGATTAAGCACATTTTAATTCATAGATAACCTGATAGAGGCATGTGTCATCACAGAGTCAGGCAGTTGTGTTGAAAGGACATTTACTTTTTGGAGTTGGAGGATGATATATTAACAGAATGTAATGCAACTTTAAATTAGTATATGATATTAACCATGGTTTTGATCATTTTATAATCACTTCACCTTCGTTTTTCACATCTTTAGTTCATTTGTTTCAGATCAAATGTTGCGTTGTTGCCTTTTAGCCGTTTTTCATTATCAGCATTAGGGCTGGATGATATGATCTCAGATTGCAATTTTAGCCACATCACCCAGCCCTAATTAATACTGTTAAGACTAAGGATTGGACAATATTGTATTTCATGTCGGATCGAAATAAAAAGCATCATAAGTTGATTGCGGGGAATTTCCATTATTGGGATAATGTTGAATATCGTGACTTGAAAAAGCTGTCTAGCTCAGTAACATACCTTGTTTGATTTTGTGATTTAATTTGAAATGTATCTTTTCAATCATTCTAAAATCCCGAGCCTGTCCCCACAGCCATTGGCCATTGTATCCCCGACCATAAAATAGTTCTAACTAAAGAATGACAGATGAGGTTTCCACCTGCAAAATCTGCTGGAGAGAAAGCCATTAGACCTGCTGATCAGTACTGTAATATACATTTGAATCCCTACCTCCATGACCACCTTTCAATTAAAAAAAAAAAGTTAATTAAATAGCTAAATTGATTCCAGTATAATGTCATTTTATGATTATCGCGATACTATCATGGGTATCACATGTGTGGCAAACTCCGATGACAGCAAATCCATCCATCTGTCCGTCCATACACCCATCTGACAAACAAACAAACTGCACCGGTGTCCAACTCAAAGCAAGAATAAAAAAAAGACCAAGACCACACGGAAAAATGTGTCCCTGCCTTTTTTTTCTTTGCACCAGAGTTTTCACTCGAGTCTGAATAAACTGCCAGATTTTGGTTAAAACAAAACAAACACATTGGGTATGAAAACTTGCTTAATTATCTAAATCAATATAACGATTTAAATACTATTGTAAGGGTTCAAGTTTGGTTGACTAAACCACAGCTGGTGTTGGTATTCCATCCACTTTTTGACTTTTTATTGTATTATTGGCATATTTCTCACCCTTACATTTTAAAGAATCTTGAAAAAATGACTTGACAACAACACTGTGGAGTCACACATGTTGCCCTCATATTGCAGCAGGCCAGATGGTCTTGTCAAACATCACAGTGTTGAAAGCCCTCAGCCATGTTTAGACATTCATGTAGCATGTCCACGATGCTCCATTTTACTCAGGAAGGAAGGAAGGCACCATATGGGAGCTGTTTTTCATTCTCAATATAAACCATGCCACATTACTGACCGCAAAATCCTTGACTTCCACGATGAATTCACAATCCTTGACTTCTGCCTTGAATGTTACATGGAATTCAATTACGTGGGTAGGAAGAAATATTTTAGAGATAGCTCTTTGAATCCTGCCACAGGTAGAAAGTCCAGTCATTCTCAAGGATGTTTTGAGGGGAAATTGATTATTGACTTAAATGTCCTTTAAAACCTCAAAGTGATTTGCTTTTTGGAGAAATAGAGGATCATTTATGTGACACATTGTTATGATTTAATTATAAGGTTATATATTTCAATAGAATACATAGAAAATACTTTCTTTAATTTAAAACAAAAAATGAGGATTCACATAGCATTACACTGGAGTGTTTACAAAATACATAGTAGATTAGATTGTGACCATGAATATATTGACCAAGAAACTGTTTCAGCGTTTTCTAATTGACCAGCACCTTGTGTACCCCGAGGGCTGTTATTGACCAAAGCCAAGGACTCCGTGCTCTCTGCAGCCACTTATCCACAGCTGTGTGCAAGCAATGAGTGCCACAGTGTGCTGGTGCTGATAAACTCTGCTAATCCACTCTGAGAGCCCACCACGGTTCAGACTTCTCTTAGTGCTCTGCCACTTTGTCCATGTTCCCTTTTAGAGCTCAGATTGGGGAGCTTTGGGAGTTACAGGCAGGGATTTGTGATAACGTTCGCTTTTTAAATCTATAACATGTCAAATGGAGTGCAACAATTAATAAAGTCTGTCACTAGAAATGTTGTGTGAAATGTAGGGCTGTAGCCAGTGGATGTTCTGTAACAGTGACATATTATCTTTCTTCAGGCCTTGACACACAACACTGACCTCAAATACCAAGCACCAACAAAGGCTCACTAATGGCGTTGCACTCGGACGCACCACAAAGCAGCCGACGGCCAGCTGACATTCATGTACATTCTGACATGAATGTACATGACACTTCATTCTGAAGTCATGAACACTCCAAATGAGAGGATATACAATATAACTAAGCCCAATTTGAACCCTAAAAATAAAAATAAAACACTGTACTGTACAACTAGGGCTGCACAAAATCGTTTTTCTATTGTCATCACAATGTCAGTGTGTGTGGTTAAAAAATGTAATTATATAGCCCAGATCTGGGACACGTTCCGGCAGGTGTGGCCTCTTAAAAAATATCTTGTGTGCAGAACAACGTGGTGCTTTTGGAGCATGCATCCAAATCCTGTAACTCTTTCGCAGTCCAACAGCTAACAAGCTAGCTATCTTATTTATTGGCATTGTAAATTGTATCATACTCACTAGAGAGATGCACCTGGCTGCTCATGCAACTCCATGCATGTGTTTGCTGATTTGTATTTGAATATTGGGGTGAACTATTTAGTGTCATTGTGCTATCAGCATTTCAGCCCACCTTTCACTTGATTTGATTGGCTGACTGGGTCATGCCTGCCATGTCTAGGAATGCTAGAAAAACATGTTGTAAGAGAGAAGCACAAGCCAGGCGCACTGTACCATAAGTAAACAATAGTTGTTCACATCATTTTATCTAGATATACAGCCAGCAAAATACAATTTTACTCCAACAATTTCAATAACGCAAGTCAATCAGACTGCACTGTGGATTGCTTTGTAATTCTTACAGGCATTTGTCTATAACAGCTTGTAGGCTTTATGAAGGCCGTCAGTAGATTAACTCCCTGAAGTCGCTCACAGTTTCACCACCTTGCAGTGATTAAATCTGGAGCCCGCGAATCTGCAGGCAGCTTCAGGATGTTGTTAGTCAACCAATCATACTTTTGTGCTTTTATATTTTTCACAGCTTCACTGGTGATCCCTTCGAGATGTACCTAAATTGGCTACAGATTGTGCATTGTTGTGATCACAAATAAAATCATGCATTCATATTACGCACATTTGTGACTACGTCTTCAGATAGAGAATTTGACACGTGGTGTGTTTTTTTTCTCTTTTCTATCTATCTATCTATCTATCTATCTATCTATCTATCTATCTATATATATATATATATATATATATATATATATATATATATATTAACTGCAATATGATTACATTGCACATCCTGAATAAAAATATGAGTTTGCTCTTTAGAAAAGTTGGCCAGGACTCTGCTGATGCTGCATTACCAAATTGTCAGTATGTTATGGTAGCAAGAGCAGTGCTTTAAAATGAGCTAGATGAGCTGTGATTGGCTATGATTGATGTAAGCCTCAAGCACAGCCACTGCTGCTGTGTGATACTGGTCCCTTCTAATCCCACCCCATTACCAAGAGGGCCACAGGTCACGAAGATACCAAAAGTGCCATCACGCCCTCTGCAAACTGCACACTTGACCGCACTAAATGCTGCACATCTTGTTCAAAAACAGGACCCTAAACCCTCAGTGGCGTTTAAGTGGAAACTGAAAGGCTATAAGTTGCATCCCTGGTGCAGCCAAAGGGCACTTGGTTCTGCACACGCTGTCTGGACTCTAAATGTTTCACAACAGATGCCACCCTAGAAAAAGAAAACACAGACCTCCATCCAGACCTCATTATATAAGTCAAGCAGCAGGAAATGAGACAGCCTGAGGATATTGTGAACACTGATCAATCAGAATGACACTGATTTGGACCAATGGAAATACAAGTGTGTGCACATTTCAAAGGCATTGTTCTTGTACATCCCAGTTCTCTTAGCTTAGGTTAAATGTGATTAAATATCCCTTGATAAATATAAGATAAATGGTTGGAAGGCAAGTCAAAATTTAATCAAGCAAACATAATTAGCCAGTTTGTATGCTTCCTGGAGACCATGAGGACAGAATAGATGACTACATAATGGAAGTAAGTACTCGACTCCGTCATCTTACAGTTATGTCACCACTTACCCGTAAGGCTACAAAGCAATATTGCAAATAAATTCAATGATGGATATGAATATTGTATTATAAAGTACTACATCACAGTGCTACTGGAACATATTAAGCTTGTAAGATGTTAGTATATAGAAGGAATTTATTTCTTTTTAAATCTGTTGACGTCCTGCGTACTATATGGAACGTATGCATATATTTGCAACTAATGTAACTTCAGACTGTGAAATTTTGCTCTTAAAGGGACAGTTTGGATTTATTGAATTCGGACTGCATGAGATACTCACCCATAGTCAGTGTAATACCCACAGTAGATGTTGCAAGCGGTTTAAGTGTACGCTAAATTTAGAATATTTTCAATGCTTTAACCTGCCGTCAGATCTGTTAAAGCTCACACCGTGGGAAGTTAAGCCAGTATCTATGATCCTGTTAAAACCACCAGACTCCATTGACAAAACAGTACTTTTACCTCACAGCACATGGTAGTTGCTGATTTACTGCTACCTTGATTGTTTAGTTTGTTAGTCTTGTTGTGTGACTTTGGTGTTTTGGATTCACTAAATTGACACAATAACGCAAATTCCATCTAACAGATGGAAGCAGTGGTAGACCAACAACTCCTGTTTTCTTAGTGGTAAATTTACCGTTTTTTGTCAATGGAGTCTGGTGGCTTTGATGAGTGCATAGAGATTGGCTTTAGTTTCCCCGACTTAAACTGAAACAGAACTGTCTCACAGCAAGGTAAAGCTGTAAAAATATGAGAAATATAACGTACACTTAAACTGATTTGATTATTTTCTAAAGATAATACAATGACTATGGGTAAGTACAGCATATAACCCCTCTTCAAAAAAGCTGAGCTGTCCCTTTAATTCAGACAACTTTGAACACATTTGAAGTGCTGTTGACTATTTAACTGCAATATAATTAAAAGCTTGGACGTCTTCCACGGTGTCGCTCACTGATCATTAAATTCAAGAGAGATAACGGACTGTTGACTGCTTGCTCACAGTTTTCCTGTGGTTCTTTTATTGATTCATGTGGCTTAGGAGAGATGTTGTAGCAGAAGGAGCTTTGATCACCTTCACAAGACTGAGGGGTGTAAAGTAAATGGGGTGTCGGATGTTACAGATTACTAATTTCAAAAGGACTAGTTTTTCATGTCAGTAAACCTTAAGTGGGTCTATTACTGAGTATATGGATTGGTTTAGTGTTTAGTGTCTAGTCCACATTATTGTGGTCTCCGTCATGGTCTCGCCTGTGGTTTCACTCACCTGTTTTTCAAATTAGGTGAGACAGTTTTGGACCAGAATGATTTGGTGTTTATATATAGAGATGCTTAGAATCTCTAAAAAGAATTAGAGATTAGAGAATCAGATTTTGGCAGTATTAAAGTAGTTTAAATGGAAACAGACCTGCTGCACAGTTTATATGATGTTGGATTCCTTCATGACTAATTTGCTTGAAAAAGTAACGTTACATAATTTGCTAAACCCAGAAAGATAATGCATTTACATTCTAAACAAATATATTTCCCCATAAGTAAAACATGCATGTACTGTATAGGAGTGATTTGGAAACACAAATATAAATGAGTATTCATTAACCTTTCAGGATTGAAAAAATAACTCCTCAGAGAAAGTGGAGAATGCTAGGGGGATTTTTGATTCAGCTTGCATTTTGATTATATTCACCATCAAACTGTACTGCTGCTGAGGAGAAATGCAGGGGAGGGAGGTCCAGTTAGCTAATATTAATGTTTTGATGTTCAGTAACGGCATTCCCTCCGCTGTAGCCTGAAGCGCAATGAATAAACCAAGGACAATAACAAATGTTATCACAGGAGATTGACAGAGTTACAATATCCATGAATGCAGTATGGAAATATGGCATGGAATATAGTATATAGTTGTATGAAGAGCACTCTCACACAATTTCAACTAATATTAATCAAAAGAAAGGCAGCAATATGTTGAATTGCTCGTATATATACAGTTGTTCATTCCACGTGATGACTATGTGCTCGTTTCTGGTGGTTTCAGTTGCACTTCCTGTTTTGTTATGAGCCAGTAGCTGTGCATATAAATGCATACCTTGCATGTTTTTGCCAGTTTAAAGTAGCTGTGACAGCAATGATTATAGGAGGGTGATGAAAGGGATTTTTCCGATGGAATATTTATTTGTCTGGAAATGAAAGTATTGAAAGCTGGCATCCGATGGTGTTGCTATGGATGTGACTCATTCACATACCTATAACTTTGTTTGAGCAGTCATTCATATCAACTTCTTGCTGTGAAGCTATGCCTCCTACATTTAATTAATTTATTTATAAGGACAATGCACAATAATCAACATGTCTGTAACTGCCTGTAAACCAGTACGATTATTTTAAACTACAGTGATTTGCGAAAATGTTCAAAAACAAATGATATGACAAAACACAGGACAACTATAGTGGCACTCAGAGAGCACAGATCTCTGCCAAAGCCAGTGGTGCAGTCACATGCTTCATGGATGGTCACATTTCCCAGGTTTGAAAGTTGTTCTTCTAACTTCGGTGTGTTCATGAGTTTTAGACCGTAATGAAGAAAAAACACTTGACACTACAAAGAAGATGTGTTATATTTTATCACTCAGAGCGTTTAGCACATTAATAGCAGTTTCCAGTATTTGCATCACAACGCAGAGCAAAGGAAACAGATCAGGTCAACCATGACATGTAACAACATTTTTTTTTTTTTGAAAGTTGAGGGGACGTTCATTTGAATTTTACCAGTCTGGAACACTTTTTTTCTAATTTTTCCGACACCCCATTAATGCAGAACTATCTAGCAATGCTAACAAAAGTTTTAAAAAATATATTTGTAAGTCTCCTTAACAGTGCACAATGTAGAATCCATTGAAGAATGCATGATCAAATTAGAAGGGCACTCTGAGATGTTAACAGTTAGACTTGAAAGGGCAAGTTTCCTGTTGGGAATTTTTTCTTTTATTACGACACCATATGAATGCAGCACAAATGCCCAATCTTGCAATGTTATTAGAAGTGAAAATAAATGTGTCTATCTGCCCTGTGATTCAAATCTGATTCAAAGTATCTGCCTCAGGTTTTGATCAGTTTTTAATGGGTTCTTCCTTGGCCCCTGTTACACCTTTCCACCAAGTTTTATGACAATCGAGCCAATAGTTTATCTGTAATCCTGACAACAATCAGAGTAACAAGCAAACCAAGCCAAAAAAAATAACCACCTTGGCGGAGGTAAATAATATGCCAAAATGACAGCAAAAGCAATTAAATGAAGACAGACATGCAGAAATCATGCAAAGCACCCTCAAGAAACAAAACATTGATGATACATAAAATCCACTATTCAGAACAGAGAGCCCTGTAAACCATTATCAAGCAAAATTGCAAGCAATACTTTTAGTAGCCACATTATGAACACCATGTCGGCAAAATGCCAATCAGACAACAAAGAGTTAACATATGTTGTATGCATGCTCTGGGCCTGATTTTTATTACAAGTAGCTTCCACTAGTTAAACAGTGAAAGATGAGCTTTTTAACTGTCTTTTAATGTGCACCCACTGCCAGAGGTTTAGTGCACAGATTCCCTGTCTGACCTCTTCACCTTGTTTGTTTGATGTGATCGTGTCAGTAATACAGGCCTCTGGCCACTTAGCTTGCTGTAGTCCTTGAAGTAAATAAGAGAAATCAAAGCCCGACAGGAAATAACTCTAAAGAAAACAACATTTAAGAACTCTTGGTGTTCATTCGCCACGGTCAAGCCTATCAAGTTTCAAATAGCAAAGTAAGACTCTTCAGTTTTTTCTTTTCCTCCTCCAGTGTTTTTTCTTCTTTCTTGCTTTTTTAAGACTTCTGCAGTCTCCTACATGCTAATCCCTATTTTTGGTTCTTTTTTTCCCCCCTGTCCCCCTCTTTCCTTGCAAATATCCATGAAGTTAAGAATATTGTTAGAAAAGCGATAAGGGACCTTTAGGCAACAATTTGCTCAATATAGCAAGCAAAGAACTAAGTCTGTTATACCATGTAAGTCACAGTTGGAGATTCACTTGCTGAGGTTGTTTGATTAAGATTGGACACATTGATTTTTACGATTATGTTACGTTTGATCTTTTCCATACATCTACTGTACATGAATAGAATTTGAGGAGCTGTACTGTATCAGAGACGAGGGCACGGACATGTTTGATTCCTTCCAGGAATAAAAGTCTGTTGAAGTGAAGGAGAATGTTTCTCAACTGTGCTTGAAAGAGTAATTGTTAAAAAAAAAAGGCAGCTCAGTGCACCATGATGTGCATTATGAGCAGTTTTCCCTCTCAGATTGATTTATGTGAAGTATTTTAGAGGCCTGAAAAGGTGAGAACATCTAGTATTTAGAGCTGTACTGAATGTTTGAAGCATCATTGATAACACTGACTTTTGAATTCTAAATCAACATTTAAATGCTGCTGAGTTTTTTTTTCTTTTTTTCATGTCTACTCATTCTGTTTAAATCCTGCAGTTCTGAACAGCTGCAGATAAAGTTTAGGCTTCACTAATATTATAAGTATTATACTATTTGTAGAATAAGATCCCAGTGGTGGCTGCGTAGGACTGTTTCCAACTCCTGTATCCAAATATTTCCTATAACTGCAGAGTGTTGGGAAGTCCAGAAGTCTAAATGTATTAAACAAAGAGATAGATTTAGGGTGATGATGTCATAAAATATAACAGACATTATTAGCTTATTTGAAAACATCAATATACAGTATTTGACAAGAAAAAGAGAAATTAACATAATTTCATGTTTTCTTTCATATTCCTTTGATCATCATTGCTAAAAACCTAAAAAAAAATCTGTCTATAATTCATTCATAAAAACCTAATTGCCTTATAACAAAGGGAAAATTGTACAGCTACAGTGAAACTTTCAAGCTGTTTTCGGCAGACTGGTTTGTAGATTTTTTTTTTTTTTAATTTGTTACTTAACAAGAGAATAAGACTGCTGTTTGCTGCTAGATGAAAAGTGAAATGTTTCTTTTTTTTAAATTTTGAGGATCTCCAGTTCGTTCTCTTTGGGGCACCTATGGCAATAAGTGGTAGTTTCAGGTGTGTTTCTGTATTCATCATTTTATATTTGTTTGTTCGACCATAGTAAATGGTAATTTGTTACGCTTTTATAGACATTTGTTTCAATGAAACCTCCTAGATCAATTGTATTAATTACTCAAGTACTAATAAATATATTAATATAATTGGTTTACATGAGAAGAAAAAAGTAGTTTGTAATCTATGTGAGGTGGATATTTCTAAAACCACAACAAGACGGATGACAGGAAACTGTGTACACAAGTCAGCTGAGGTGACTTCCACTTGTATCCACTGCATCCTCTCTCTCTCTCTTTCTCTCTCTCTGCCTCTCTGGTTGGTAATGGAGGGAGGTCAGCAGGAGGAAAGTGAGAATCAAGACCCCAGCTGTGTTCTCATCCAAGCAGGGACTCTTAATCAATACCAGGCAGCCAAAAGAGGCACGTCGAGAAATAGTGAGGGTCAGGGTCACAAATATCAAGCCAGTGTTGTGTGCTAAATTGAACACTGGGATTCCAGGGGCGCAGAGGGTCTTTGGGTGCTGATCCATCTGAATGAAGACAAAGAATAGAAAGAATCTATTCTATTTCTCCCCTATAGCTCAATAGGATTTGGCTTCAAATTTCAGCAGAAAGAAGTTATCAAAGAACTTTTTCTCTCTGCCGCCGCATTTGGTTTGTCTCTTCAAGAGTGAAATTTGATTGGAAAGAGCAGACATAATAATCACACTCAATTCAACTCTTCATTTATTCTTTTTTGATGTTGGTTTTTCAAACAGACACGCTGCCCTGCTACCTGCTATTGGCATTCAGATCACAGCGGTGCCAAATGCACTCTAGATAGCTCTGAGGGATTCAGGCTGTCCTTCAGGCTCTCGTCAGTCTGCCTTAATAATGGGATTTCCAAACATTACATACAAACTTGCTGGGTGCTAATGTAGGAGAATAATATTTTCAGGAGAAGGTGCACTCGAGGCCCAAATTGAATTTACAACGTTACATTGACTTTAAAAAGGGGCTGTGGCACGTGTAATTCCCGGGAAATAATAGTCTGCTCCACTGAGCAGGCAAGCGCCAGGCAGAGGATTAAATGGTGGAGCTGCTCTGGATTTGCCACACACTGGGACAGTTCAAACATTAACACTGATTTTAGCTTACTGTAAATATGTTGTAGTTAAACACTTGTAGAGCTGTTTTCCAAGAACACACTGGGTCTGGTATTTCTTGTGTTTTGGCTTCTTGCTCCT
This sequence comes from Centropristis striata, assembly GCF_030273125.1. Taxonomy (NCBI): domain Eukaryota; kingdom Metazoa; phylum Chordata; class Actinopteri; order Perciformes; family Serranidae; genus Centropristis; species Centropristis striata. The sequence continues at coordinate 14,565,018 of NC_081534.1, read as the reverse complement.
CATTTCCTTTGTGTTTCCTGCTCCTTCACCTTTGCACAAATGCGCAGACACACACACACACACACACACACACACACACACACACACACACACACACACACCAGTACAATCATTAGTGACACAATATTTCATGAAATTTGACAACAGCTGAATTTGCTCAGTGATCGCATTAACACATGGACATTACCTGTCTACAAAGCTCTGTCTGAAGCATCACACAAATGTATTGCACCACATTCATCTGTTGCATTTTAATGAAATGTTAGATCTCTCAAGGTGGAAGGAACTATTCCCAGGATTGTCGATTGTGAAATGAATCAGCATAGATATTGCTTGATTCAAATTGCAGATAAAGCATTGTCTAAACAAATATCCGTGAGCAATTTCTCGATGCGGATTTTTATGTGTATTGTTTTGTTTTATGATTATGGACAGTGTCACTCATGCATGTTTCATGCCTTACTTGTGGATTCTGGTGCAGCTTTCCACCTAGAATCCTAAATGCTGTTGTATGCATGAGCAGATGGGCCGGTGGTGCTGTGTCCAGACACCTCCACCTGCTCTTTGTTTGGGGAGAAAACCCCACTGAGGTGATTTAGCTGTTTATTAGGCACTTGCCTTCCAAATTCAAAAGGCAAAGGAGAGAAGAGAAGAGGAGGAAACAGGAGACAAACAGACACCTAGTTTGTCAACTAAAAAACGTTTTATAGGCTACACAGAGAGACACTTAATATTGATGATGTAAGTACTTTTCTGTGTGTGTATCCTGAACTGCTGAGTGATCACTCTGCAACCCATTACTGGATGATGAGACACCGTCACTGCCGGTAATAGTTTTGACTCCGCTAAAAGTAACTGTACATGTTTTTTTCCACATCAGTACATTTTATTGTAAATAGGCACTTTAACATTAGCACAACAATGAAATGACATTTCATAAGCATCTATCGAGACCGTGCTGAAGTAAAGTTTGTAGCAGGAGAGTCAATCACAACTCACTGCAAAATATTTGACACAGATGTAGTATCAGTTAGACTTTTTGTAACAAATAGTGTAATTTTCATCTTGGGAAATTGCCTTGAATGGCAATGTTATAGCTTTGATGCTTTAATAAGTATTAAACATTGTGAATGTGTTTTTGTGGTATAAACAACAATGTAAACCATGAAACAGCACTGGTCATAAAATTTGGCAGGACATTATGTGGGATAGTCATGGTCCCAGAAGGATGATTCTGCTACCACCTGACCTTCACTTTAGTGCCATTGTCCAGTAAAAACTTCCATTTGCACACAAGATGTCATAAGAAGGATTGCAATACATTTGCCATTCATTCATTCATCCATGCTTATCTGGGGCCAGGTAATCTGGGCAGCAGGCTAATGAGGGTACTGCAGATGTCGGAGTCATTCCCAAGCCAGGCGAGATATATAATCTCTCCGGTGTGTTGTGGGTCTACCTTGGTGTATCATATGGTAGAGTGGTCACCCACTGATCGGAAAGGCCAGAAGTTGGATCCCTGGCTATGGCAGTCTACATGTCGAAGTATCTTTGGGCAAGGTACTGAACAAAGTGATGGTGGTTGGTGGCACCATGTAGGGTAGCCTCAGCCACCTGTCTGTGAACGAGTGAATGATGAGTGTCTGTGGTGTTAAATCGCTTCAAGTTGTTGCTACAATTAGAAGTGCTATACAAGTGCATTCCATTTACCATTACCTTGGGGCCTCTTACCATTTGGATGGATCCTTTAATGGAGAGTGCCAAGGAGGCTCTCTGATCAGATGCCCAACGCCACTCAACTGGCCACTTTCGACATGGGGCTCTACTATGGCCTCCTTTGGATGTCCAAGCTCCTCACCAAACCTATAAGATTGAGCTCAGTCAACCTACAGAGGAAACCCATTTCAGCCAATTGTATTCATGATGTCATTCATCAGCTAGTTTCCAAAGTTCATGAACATCCATGAGGGCCAAAATGTAGACGGACTGTCAGATTGAGAAGCTTCCAGCTCAGCTCCCTCTTCACTACAACTATCCTGTACAGCAACTGCATGGCTGCTGACGCTGCACCAAACTGCCTGTCCATCTCACGCTTCATTTTCCCCTCACTCTTGAACAAGACCCAGAGATACTTGAGCTCCTTCACTTGGGGCAGTAACTCACTTCAAACCCAGAGGGAGCAATCCACCGTTTTCAGCCAGAGAACTATGGCTTCAGTCGTAGAGGTGCTGACTCTTATCCCAACTGTTTCACACTCTGCTGCAAACTGCTCCAGTAAGTGCTAAAGTCATGGTTCAATGAAGCCAATAAAGTTCTGTAGCCAACTTTCAGGACAAATTTTATTTTAGTCGCAACACTGACACAATTATAATTTATACAAAGAAGAAAATTATTTTCGTTATTTTTATTTTGTCAAACTGTTGTTACCAAGGTCAAGAGTGAACATTCCAGCTCAGCATGGCTGTGTTGTTTGTCCTTGACTGTTGTATTGGCTTGTATAGCTGTCAAACATGCTAAGTGTTTATTTATTTGTCAATGCTGCAGTAAATCAACTATTAAAGCCATCAGTGAGAACCCATTGCAAAGTTCACTGTAAAAATGTATTGATTAATCAATTAGCAACTATTTTGATAGTTGAATTAAAAAAAAGGTAAATTCTTATCTTAACATCTTATTAAATTTGATTCTTTTCTGGTTTCTTTACTCCTATATGACAGTAAATTGATCATCTTTGAATTGTTGACAAAACAAGACATTTGATGACGTCATCTCCAGCTTTGGGAAACACTGATCAACATTTTTCCCCATTTTCATAATTTTCCTCAACAATTAATCAAGATTTCCCCCAAATTTACTTGCAGACCTATTGTCATATGCAAAATGTGAATCCAATATTATTCATTACATCTACTACTAAGAACTACTAAAGTATAAATACAAATGTTTCTTCTTTTCATGTATTCATGTTTTGCTGTTATATGAACTGTAAGCTGAGGCTCCCAACCACACAGAAGCAGTGTTTGCTTTGAAACCGCCTTGTTGAATCATCGTCGGTCTTCCTCCCAAGGTTAACGGCCTCCCTTCGGCCTGCTGTAAAACCATCTCCAAAGACTGGACACATTTTATGGTATGTGTGATTATTAAGTTGAGGCACCTCAGCCATACGCCTAATTGAACACATGATATACGGTCACACTGGAAAGCCACGCCGTGTGCTACGAGAAGTAAACAACAATGACAAACTTTACAGGCCGGTCTTGTCATGGTTGATTTATTCCCTGGAAGTCTTGTGAATTCTTGAACATCACGTTGGCGAAATAAAGTGTTATACATCCATTAATATCTAATCAATATGCACAAAGACGTTTTTAATTCAAAGGGTGAAAACTGTTAACTCTTGACTTCACTCACTGCTTGGATATTTTTCTTTGTGGTTGTCATTCTGCACAAAGCCCTGTGGGTCAAAAGAAGCTGTCTTACAATGTGTTTCCCATAATCAAGGACTTCCCTCCCCTGTGTTATCCTTTTGAACTGCATTTCTCCTTAGCACCCTTGTCCATTGATGGCAGTTATACAACACATTTCCTAAACAGTATGGTCAACAGCCCCTCTGCCTGTGTGTACTGTTCAGGGTCAAGGGCTCAGTTCAGGACAATGCTGTCTTGCTCCTCTCACATTACTGTGCTTAGTTACAAAACAAGCTGATGGCATGGCTTTAGTCAGGGTCAAACACTGTCGTCCATCTCTATATATCAGATTCCATGTTGATGCAGAGAACTATGATTTAGCTCTCATTATGGCTCAGTGCTGGTGGAAAATACTTGTACAGTACAAGGAACTGGTCCAAAATGGCAAAACTGATAGTGATCGTCATTTGATAGATTTTTTTTGTGTGTGCATGCTTCTACCAGAAACATGGATGTTGTGAGACTAATGGGCTCACATTTCACAGATAATAGGATAAGGGACAAGTCAATGTGTCAACATCGAGCTTCAGGTTTTTTTTTCTTTGGTTATGTGATGCACGTTGATATGGTGAACGTTAATAAGCAGTAGTGTATGAGGGGCCGTACAAGCCATAATTCATTCTGGTCCTCTCACACACATACATTCTCCTTACACATACATATATTTTCACTCTCACACACATACATTCTCCTTTCACATACATATATTTTCACTCTCACACACATACATTCTCCTTTCACATACATATATTTTCACTCTCACACACATACATTCTCCTCTCACACACATACATTCTCCTTACACATACATATATTTTCACCCTCACACACATACATACATTCTCCTTACACATACGTATATATTTCACTCTCATATACAAACATTCTCCTTTCACATACATATATTTTCACTCTCACACACATACGTATATATTTCACTCTCACATACATACATTCTCCTCACACATACATATATTTTCACTCTCACACACATACATACATTCTCCTTACACATACGTATATATTTCACTCTCACATACATACATTCTCCTTTCACATACATATATTTTCACTCTCACACACATACATACATTCTCCTTTCACATACATATATTTTCACTCTCACACAGATACATTCTCCTTTCACATACACATATATACTTCTCACATATATAGCTCCTCCTCCTGGAGCAGGAAGTCACTCTCAAACCAGGAAATGCATATGCAAGACTTACTCAGCTTATCCTAACTTGATATTAAATAGCAGAACTTTACAATGAAGCTATTCAAAGTTTTCCTGTTTTCTTATTTGTTGCAGTTTTTAATTTTTGGAGTAAGTAGCAATGAAGATGACATTAGACATTTTTTTTAACAATGTCTTACAATGTATTGAACGACTGCAAGGAGAAACTACAGATTATTTTGGTCATGAAAGGCTGTATGGACAACTTCGTGATCACATTCAAACCTTATCTGGATTTCTGTCAATCTCAAGATTTGTTGAAGATTCAAGAAATAGAGTTGCAGTCAATACATTAGAGTCCTTGTATGGATGTCTTCAGTGTTTGCTTACTGCTCATGAAACCAGACAAAGAACCAGGGCTGACAACAGTTATGCTCTGTTGCCTCCACCTGTTATGACTGGACATCAGGGCAGACCTACACTGTAACAAAATTTCCTGTTAAATTACAGTAAAATACTGGCAGCTAAAGTTGCCAGCTTGAAACTGTTATTCTACAGTGTACCTACTGTGATCTACAACAACAGTTTAGTACTGTAAAAATATTACAGTACTGTGCTGTATGGAAAATAAACATTACAGTATTATACTGTCAATTATACTGTTATTTTACAGTTCCTACTGTATTCTCAATTAACAGCTTATTACTGTAAAACTGTAGAATGTGATCTTCACAGTGATATAAACTGATTTAAAAGTTTTACATTTAAAAATGAAAACCCCTGAAATAATAATAATAATAATAATAATAATAATAATAATAATAATAATAACACATGAAAATAGCTATGACAGAAATGGCTCAGACAAGAGATGGCCTTACAACATTAGGCATTTATTAAAGCTGAACATTTTCAGTATCAGTACAAAATCCATAAAGCAGCGTGGCCACATGAGGATTCACCGTTGTTGCCTTTTTGTGGACCAGCTTCCCCGTCTTCTTTGACACCACCTTCCCCTGGCTGGTCTTTCTTCCCTTCTCGGGATTAATCCCAATGAGGCGCCTAAAATGTAATAATAGAATAAGTATATAAGATATTAGGTATGGTAAGTAAAGATCACTTGATTTGAGGGTGGCATTAGGAAACATTGCTATCTTTGGGAAATTTTATCTTTGGCAAAGTTTAACAGTTAGATACTTTTTGAAGACTGTATTTCAGGTTCCTCTACCATGGTGTCTATTGTCAACTTAAGAAGAGCAGTTAGCGAAGGACACATTGCTCAATGAGAGCACCACAGAGAGTGACATGGCCAGTCTGAACAGCCCCATTCCTTAATTAAGATGGGTGCCAAAAGGAAGCAGGCTATGCTTTGATGTGCAGGAGATACGTGCAACAACTGTAAAAGTTAATATACCAGCATGGCTTATAATAAATGACAATTCAATATTTCTGAACAGAGCTGGGAAGAGAGGTAACATACTCAAACAACATTTCTGTCAGAAATTTACCTTTGAACAAACTCCATTGTCCTTGCAGCTTCTTCTTGGTATTGCAGGTTGAACACATAGAACGTGGCAAAAACTGCAGCAAGCCCTGTGATGAAGTTTAGGAGACAGATACAGAAAGAGAAATTAGACAGATGGAGACACAGAAAGACAGACTGACTTTGTTCTATACTCCATGTCATGCTTTTATGACACTTACCCAGTAGAATCAGTCGTGGACTGGTTGGGAAGGTCAGGGTTAGGGTTACATTCTGTAGAACATGGACAACAGTATCCAAATTAAGAATGGAATTGCATGTACAATCATTGTAGACACAAGAAATATGGCTAAACAAAACTTACATCAGCATTCATGGAAACCACACTTGAAAGATGCATTAGGCAGACAACTATGAGTTTGCATGTGCCTGACATGTCCAAACGTATTCCTGCAGGTTTTACCACATATGTTGCAAGTTATCATGTTTTCACTGCAGGCCTTCACAGCAAAACAATCTTTGAAATACTCTCTCAAGAAAAAAAATAATTTCATCAACAACTAGTCAACTAACTTTTAGCTACTGTATATTACATTAGTGCATATTTGAAGCTACTTTTTAGCTTTTTGCATCAACCTGCATAACAAGCTTCTCCCTATAAACTCCCATAAACCGTTTTACTTGAAAAAGTAAAACAATAAATGGTAAAATAGAATCTTGTAGCCCACCTTAATTAGATCTGACAACAACTCAAATGCCCAAGCCAACTTATGCTAACTTAAGTAATGTGCTTCAACAGAAAGCTAAACTTTTGTCCACATAGTTGCTAAATGAGAGTAACGTATGCTAGCGTGCGGCACGTACTTTTGACTCAATCTTTACGGCAAAAAACAGTCAATAAAATGTTAATCAAACACAAAATCACATTAGCATTATGCTGACTTTTGCAAGATTATATTTACCTTCTTAAGAAAGCCACGGGGACAGGATGGATGAGGGTCCACTGCGCAGTTGAGGGGAGAATGGTGAGGATAGCAGCAGGTGATGCCTCAAGTGCTCGATCCAGTTCGGTGCTTTCAGTTTAAGAGTCGGGATGAAAACTAATTCTTCATCTTCTTGTTATTGTGCCCTCAATCTCAAATAAAAACACTGATGTGTAGGCCTATTTTTAATTTCATTAATTTTTTTATTTTGCTCAGATGAACTATTAAACAGACCGAAGATCAAGTCTGATTTAAAGTTAACTGAAAAAGAAAGAAAATACTGTATTATACCGTAAGATTAAAGGTAGCTTGCTGTAAAAAAAAATAAAATAATACTGCTCTTTACCGTAAGATTTTACAGGAGCTTGCCGTTAATATTTTGTTCCTCAAAAACATCAGAATTTACATTATTCAACTGTATTAATGGAAAACGGTACACTACTGTGCAAAATAGCCCGTATTTTTACAGCAATTTGTTACAGTGTAGATACAGCGTCTCATCTCCCCCCTCCATGCTGATTGTGACCTGACCTGAACGTGACTCTGCTTGAGCTTCTCAGCCAATCACAGAGCGATAAATTACCTTCTTCTTCCTCTTCCTTCGGTTTTATGGCGGGTTGCAACCATTGCTTATTAGGTGTATACCGCCACCTACTGTACCGGAGTATGTAGACGATAAATGCTGCCTTCCGTTTCCACTATATTCCTTCCGTTTCCACTATACTTTCACTCACACATACATACATTCTCCTCTCACACACATAGATTCTCCTTTCACATACATATATTTTCACTCACACATACATACATTTTCCTTTTACATACGTATATTACTTATAATATGAAAATGTATAAATATGAGAGTGAAAATATATGTATGTGTGAGTGAAAATATATGTATGTGAAAGGAAAATGTATGTATGTGTGTGAGAGTGAAAATATATGTATGTGAAAGGAGAATGTATGTATGTGTGTGAGAGTGAAAATATATGTATGTGAAAGGAGAATGTATGTGTGTGAGATTGAAAATGTATGTATGTGAAAGGAGAATGTATGTGTGTGAGAGTGAAAATATATGTATGTGTAAGGAGAATGTATGTGTGTGAGAGGACCAGAATGAATTATGGTTTGTACGGCCCCTCATAGTGGTGTGGTTCATGTCAGGACTCTCTGCTTATATTTTCCACACTGGCGGATTTTAGCCAGTAATGGCTGGATGCTCTGTGCCTGAGACCCACTTCTCTATTAAAGTGATTATTGGGACTGGGGCAACTGGCAGGCTTTGGTGTGCTAAATAGCATATCAAATTTCATTCCCTATATTTGGTCACTTTAAAAATTATTCACATTTTCTCAGACTCTTTAAAACAGTCCTAAACTATTTTTTGAGCTGTAAATTATAATGAGTTGTGGGCTGATAAGTGACAATATTGTAACTTCCATTTTTCGCAAGGGAAGTTGTCTGCAAAAGCCTGATAATTTAACAGCATTTTAGCCACATTAGCAGCATAGGCAGAGGTTCAGTCGATCAGTCCTTCATATCGGTTTAAAATGAAATATCTCAACAGCTGATGGATGGATTGCTATGAAATTTTAAACTGCCATTCATGGTCACCAGAGGATGAATCCCAACAGCTTTGGTGATCTTCTGACTTTTCCTCTACCACCAGCAGCAGGTCAAAGGAGGTTATCTTAACATCTTCTTGTTAGATTGACAGCTAAACATTAGCATGTTAGCATGTTGATGTTTGTTATTAGCTTATAGCACTGCTGTTCCAAAGTAAAGCCTCACACAATTGCTTATTATTATTATGTTATTACTCTGATTCATCATTAATTCTGCTCTGTGTCTGTCTGAAAACAGGAGTACAAAGATCAACCCTCTGGTGATGATAATTAAAAAGATTCTGCTACAGTAGATGTGGGTAACCCATCCCACAATTTAAAGTCACAACCTTCATTTGCATGAAAACCTTCAAGATTACTTTAACATTTGAAACAAATGGATGTTTCAGATAACAGCACATATTCTACAATAGAAAGCAAAAGGCACAAACCCTGTAGAGTTAAGAGGACAGTGATGAGTAAATGAGTCCTAACAAGGGTATATCTTTTGGCAGGAGTTGCTCATATTCACGGATGGTTGATGCTTAACCTGGCAAGACAACCGTACTGTGTTACGGTGTCATTTCTGTTTACAAATATTTTTTCATTGCTTGAGCCCGAAGTTGGACACAGAAAATGTTCCAATTATGCAAATAGGATGCACGCTTATTAGTTTTGAAGGGTATGAACTGTGTTTGTTTATTATATAATGTCAAAAACACAAACAATGTCCTGGTGAGAGGACCGTTAGCTTGTTGGCAATTATCTTGAAAAACAAAAATGGCTCAATACTTTGGTTTGAAATGTATTTACCGTGCCAGTGTCATTAAAGGAAAAGGTGTACTCATTATTTTTAAGACTACAGTTTAATTCACTTTCTGCATTTAACAGTTTAAAAATACAATTAAATGGATGAATGATGACGACAGGAGAGAGTCAAGTTAGGTCCGCTATAGAGAATGTAAGATTTCAGTTGTTTTTGCCAAAGGTTTTCAGATGTATCTCCCCAAATTATCTAAAGGATTATAGAGCTGGCACTTCTGACACTTGATCACAACTTCCCGTAGAGAATAAAAGCACAAACTATCTTCAAACTCTTCAAATTAATATTGAAGATAAAGGCAAAAAATATTGGCTTTTATTTCTGAATGATCTGGATCGACAGAAAATGTCTGTGCAATAATTTGGATAATCAATAATCCTTTAAATTTATATCATTTGATATTGATATTTCAGTCGATTTAAAAACTCAACATTTTCCATGAAATAAGATCAAATAAGCAAACAAGTTGGAATGTTGCTTTAATAAACTACTTCTGGCTTTGCAGATTTGTTAGGGCTTCTGTAAGGATCCTTTACTTCCTAAATGCAGTTCTTAATCACACACTTTATAGAGGACTTCCTGGGAGCACTCTGCAGCTCTGTGCAATTCCCTAATTCGTTCTCATCACAGTAAGTGAAAGTGAGAGGACATTTGAGTCCCTTAAAGAGAAAGTCAATTAAGGAATCCCGGATGATTTATTGTTTGCTACAAATACATTTTCTGCTTCCCATTTGACACCAATTTTACAACTTATTTTAATTAAGTCTATAGGTTTTGTCATTAAGTGCTCCTGCAGCACTGTGTTGTTGTCAGTCTCACAGGCTTCACTTAAAAAACCTTATGACACCATAAAACACAGATTTATGATACCTTTTACGTATTTTAATGAAATATAAACCATCAATCTCATTTACGTTTGCCAATGAAAACAATTTGATCCTATCCAATTATGTCAATTTCACAAATGAACTATAAGTAAAAAATAATAAAGTATGAGGTTTCATTAATAATTGCTGATATTAATGCTTCTCTTCCAGTAAAAGTTTTTGAGCATACAGTAGTAGTAGAAATTGCAGAGTTACTTCAGTAATTTTACAAAAATAAAGTTGATTTCTTTTTGTTTTGAGTTTTCACTGCCCTGGGGTCAAGCATAATGAGTTAAAAAAAAAGATAACAATAGCAAAGTGCTGTGATACGCTAGCAGTGTTCTTGAAACTTGAACAATTGTTCTTGAAACTTGAACAACATATGTTGACAACAAGAGTTAAAACTCTGGATATGGTGATGTACAGCATACAAGCACAAAGCTGTCAAGGCTTGTTTGACGTCAACCGAACTGCCTGCATTGTGAATAAAGTATAAAGGGGCACTTCAGCAATTTTGTAGAAACAGAAGACAGTGGATAGCAAGATATCTTCACTTTTAGTCCCTATACTCCAAAAACACTGAATACTATCATCAGAAGCTGTTTTCCACACTGACTGCACGGCCATCACCACTGGTTTGTTTTTGCAGTCTGTGTTCATTCATCCCAAAAATACAAAATACAAACTGCAGTGTAACGTGTGTCTTGTGTAGTGTGTGTTGTTAGCTCAGCCTCAGCCTTTAACACAAAACATACCAGGAACTGTGGTCCGTGCTGGTATTTTCCAACAGACTTTTCCTTTGTTTAATGTTTCCATACATTCATTTAGTGCAGACATGTCCAGATTATTCCATAAGGGCCGGTATGGGTGCAGCTTTTCCTTCCAACAAAGCAAGAGCACACCAGGCTCGACTATAATTAACTGATCTCAGTCTTCAATTAGTTGATTAGTCTAGTCAGGTGTGCTGTTGATTGGTTGGAACAAAAACCTGCAGCATCATGGCCCTTTATGGAAAAAATCTGGACGTGCCTGCCTTAATGGAAACAATGGAGTGATCCTTTAAAGATGCAGTCAGTGATTCTCATCCAATACACTTTGTGTCATATTCAGTATATATCTCCTCCCTGTGTGAGCTGACATTTTGCAGTGTCTTTACACAGCCCTGGCTCTGTAAATGGGAAATGCATGAAGGGGCTCGGCCCAAGCTACACAACATTATTCCACTCTCCCTCTTCCATGCCCTCACCCATGAGGAACAGAGTTACATCATGATAGTAATGAAACATAAATAACATTAGAGACATTACCTCGCCAACTTGGTATCAAAATATTTATCTGTTTGGGTGTTCAAGTTCAAAAATGTGTCAGTTCAAATATCAAAAATCTTTTTAATCCTTTAACAGCTGATACTTCATACAACATTTTTTTCCAATTATGACACCACTCAAATGCAGCACAATACCTCATCTTGCAATGGTAATAAAATATTTTTTTGTATCCGCCCTGTGATTCCAATCCAAAGTTTAATGGGTTCTTTCTCAAACATACACTCCACACTAAAACGTAACCCGTTGGCGGTAACAAATGCAGAAATTATGTAGAGCATTTTATTTTAAAATAAACGTGTGTTGGAGATTGAATAATTGATAATTCTATCAAATTTCAGAATAAGTGCAAACCACAAAGAACCAACTGCTGTTTTGAAACGCATTAATCACAGTCTATCAAAGGTCTCCATGCTCCTGTAGTGTGACAAATGGACCTATTAGGTGCTAATTAGGCCTAGATTAAGGTGATGGAAAGCAGTGACAGAGTGAAGGATGTACTTCCACTGTGAGGAGGCACAGGGGGCATGACTAATAATGTTTTTAGCCCTTAAGTCTCGCTCGTGACTGACAGTTTTGATAGCCTCCAGTGTTCATCAATAGAGATGTTTCCCAACACCCCAGAGAGGTAATTTCTCCCACGACTGAGAAATGGATTAAACTTAAAAGAAAGCCCAGCAACAGTGTAACAAAAAAACTGAACCATTAACTTTCTTTGTTGCATTATGTTTCACAAATTGAATAACTAAGCAGGCCTCTGGAGCCTCAGGCTCTATCTGCATTTTGAAGCCCAAAACATCTTTCAGACTGATAAACAGAAGCACTAGTGCATACTGTATAATGGTTTTCTGTGGCCTCAGTGTGTACTGGCAGTGATGTGGGGCATTTGCATATACATGTTAGGCCATAAACTACAATCTCACAACCCATCAGCTATTGGTTTTACAACCTTTTAGCCTCTGGAGGTAATGGCTAATATTTCTGGGGTTCACATGCTAATAGATATCTTATGGACGGATCTCTGGGCTACGACTTCCTTTTCTGTGTATCAGTCATTGTCTAAAGTCTGATTAGCAACTTGGGACACAAGAATGAGACCGTTTGTTTCTAGATGTGAATTCAGAAAGCTTACAAAACTAAATCATCACTAGACGATAGCTGATGCCTTCCACCTCTTTCTCTCTACATACAGACTTTTGACCTCCTTGCAACCACAGCTCACTCAAACATGATTTGGCAATGCGAGGGTCGGGTAGGTTAACATCCTTAAATTGGTTTGATAGTAAGCCAAACACCAGACTGAGGCGGTTTGAATAAGAGTAAACAGAAAAAGAACAAAAGCTCACTTTTCATCCAAAATGTTTCCATATTGGCTCACTTCTAATTTTCTTTGAGACTATCAATTCAATTCAATTCAATTCAATTCAAATGGCTTTTATTGGCATGACATAACACTGTATATATTGCCAAAGCAAGCATCAGAAAAAAAGATAACAGTAAGGAATATTGAAAGCAATATTTACAATAAATTATTATAATTCTATTATTCATTTTAAAAGAAAAGAAAAACTAATAACAATAAAAGAAAGCAATATTTACAATCATTGAATTACAATCAATATATCATTCATACAATCTAACTGTCCCAGCAAAGAAGTCTCAAAGAATCTCTTCACCTCTAAAAACACATGAACCTTCTAGTAAACACACAACGTGCTCACATCTATTGATATTGTTCATGTGCCTGCTGCTGCTTTGCAGTATTGTTAAATTGCGCACGGTCTGTCAGACACTAGTGGCTCTGTTAGTCTATTCATTCAAAACCTCTCTCTCTCTCTCTCCTCTCTCTCTCTCTCTCTCTCTCTCTCTCTCTCTCTCTCTATCTCTATCTCTCTCTGTCTCTGTCTCTGTCTCTTTCTATCTCTCTCTCTCTCTCTGTCTCTTTCTATCTCTCGCTCTCGCTCTCTTTCTCTCTCTCTATCTATCACTATATCTCTCTCACCCTCTCTCACTCTCTCTTTCTCTCTCTCTCTCTATCACTATCTCTCTCTCTCTCTCTCTCTCTCTCTCTCTCTCACTCTCTCCTCTGTCTCTTTCTATCTCTCTCTCTCTCTCTCTCTCTCTCTCTCTCTCTCTCTCTCTCTCTCTTTGTTGACTACAGAGCATGTGCAAAGGAACGAGAGGAGATAATTAATCATGGATAGCGTTGTTGCTATTATGTGTTGCCAGTTACACTTTGATGGCCATAACTATATCTCAGTGGCCAACCATGATATAATCTGTGTGTGGAAAATATTGTAAATGTAAGTACTATGACGCCGTTGGTACAGGTTGCTGATGAAGGATGACCTGTAAGCCTTTCCATGGTTGCCTGATTTTGTCATCTGGTGGCATTATCTGGTCCAATACTTTTAATAACAAATACCTGCAAAATGAATGACATTCCCATCGACCTTAGCAGCACTTTGGGCTTCTGTGCTTTGGGCTAATTTGCAAGTGCTACCATACTGCCATGCTAAACTTAGATGTTGAACATAACAATATATTAAATAAATTCCCTGTTAAACAGTGTCACTATGAGCACCTCTCAGAACTGCTAACATGGCTGTAACCTGCATGATGTGTACTCATTTTTAGAGCTTTATATATTTATCATCTCTACTCTGATTGGTGTTACCATGTAATACTACCAGCAATATTGACTGAAAAAAAGATGAGGGTACATAATAAAAATAAAGGATGAATATTACATACTTGAACTGAAAATCCTGGAAAATATATTTGACCTTTTTACTTCTGATTTAGTTTTGCTCTGACAAGATGTGACTGAACTCTTTTGCAGTGTGGCAAAATGATCTTTCCTGTAGTACCTGTGCCAAATGAGCCTATTTAGAAATATTTCTGCTGCTGAAGTGCTGCAGCTGTGCAGTGTGGTGAAGTGGCGCCCCCTTCAATGAGTCTGCCTGCAGAAATTCATTATCTTGAAAGCAAGCGTGGCAAAGACCATGGGCAGGTGGTATGGGTAATTTCACATTTCTCCTGTGCCCTGTGAGTGAAGATGCCACTTTGTATTACCTCTCTGTAGTGGAAGAGCACACTGGTGAGGTCTGTCCAACTGTCAGTACATCTGAAACGAGCTGTAGTTGATAGCCAGCTGATGAGAAGAGGAGCTCTAAAGTCCACTGCAGTAATCTGTCTTCACTTTCTAGCTGCAACTCCGGTTAGAACTCGGCACTTGCAAATACTTTTCTGACTGGCTTTCATAACTGATAGTATAATTGTATTATTATATACACTGTAAAAATGTCCCGTTGTTTTTACAGAAAAAAAATGGCAGCTGTGGTTACCAGAATGTTTCCGTAAAAAATACAGTACATATGTCAACATCTTTACAGAATAACTTGTAAATTTTACATCCTAAAACTGTAGTAGTTTAAAAAAAAACATTTTAAAGTTGTAGATTATACCGTCCTTTACTGCTAATTTAACAGGATGATGCTGCTTTTATTTTTTTATTTTTTATTTTTTTTGCTTATGGTGCATTGAATACCAGTAAAATAACATTCAGTTATCATTTATTGTACACTGAATACCAGTAAAATGTACAAGTTGTTCTGTAAAGTTATTTACATTTGTACTGTATTTTTTGCAGAATTATTCTGGTAACCACAGCTGCCATTTTTTTTCTATAAAAGCAACAGAATTTTTTTACAGTGTAGTTTCAAGGTTCCAACAATGGTCAGTAATTTGCTTTGTTGAGCTTGTGAAGTGATTGTGATCAAATCTCTGAGTTTGTAATCTCACACTGAAACCCGCTCCTGTGCAGTGATGTGAGTCATATTGATCTTATCAACCAGCACATTGAGAGCCATACAATGGGGGTCATTGTACATTAGCCAGCAATGAGACTCTAATAGCGCTTTGTAGGTTTACTGATGCAAAAGACTGGGCTGTACACAGTGATGCGGGTAAAGTGGTGTTAAAAAGAAGGGAAACACTATGGATTTTTTTCCCCCAAGAAAGATAACCGGTAATTACCTGCTTACCATAGCTAATACAAAAAACATACCCAATAATTTCATTTTTTTTTATGTTAAAATGTATTTTAAAATATATCTAAAAACCTTAACAATCATAATTTGGCTTAAGAACATTTTGCCAAATAATTCAAATTCAATACTTTTAGTTCAAATGTCAATGTATTAAATGCTTAATACACAAATAAAGGCTTTTAATGAGCTGTTTAGTTTGCAGAAACAAAATGACAAAGGCATGTTGTAGACTAATAAAGAAATGGAAAAGAGTTGGGGGACAGCAATGTTATGTCAATAAATCAATTTGGCTTTGTATGATCGGCCGATAATTTATCTGCTATTTATCGTTTTCTGTGAAGGAAGCGCCATCTGATGGTGACACCTTGTGATTGACTGAATGAGTATGTTTAGAGTGGAATATAGACACAACCAGCTGACAGCTGGTGGTTGACCAGACTGGTTAAACAGCCATCTAGCTACTGCAGTGTTTCCAGGTTGGTTCAAAATGTCATTCAGCCAGAAAAGGGAAAAAAATAAGAAAAACATCAGCACTATGACAAACCAGGCCAGAATTGTGTCAGTCCTCCCAAGCCAAATAACCAAGATGTTTTACAGGTGGAATATTTTCACATGAGCTCTGCGTTTGGTGGAAATTGTAGATTATTTGTGGTGGAATCTTTTCTTGACAAATTACAGACATGGCAGATTTTCACAGGATTAAGATCACAGATGACCTTCACAATTATTACTCATTACAAGAACTCCTCAGGTGATGTTAATCCCGTGTGGATGGGGTTTAAAACGAAGAGCTCAAGATCAATCAGTAACATCTGCAGCTGCATGTCATCATTATCTGAAGCCGTATCACAGGAGGCTAAGCCCTTTTCTAACACATTTACCTTTAAAATTCCTAGTGTGTAGCTCACTTGCATTTGTGCAAGCTTAGGCTGGAAGCAGTGCAAGAATTTTAATGTAGTTTCACCTGATACACATAGTTTCTGTTTCAGAGGGCTTGCTGAATGTTTCAAACATAAGAACCCCAATTCAAATGTGTGATGTACTGCCTCACCAGAGCTACTATAAACATGCCCCCTATTCTGATCTGCTATATTTGGCTCTGAACTCAGTGGATGTCACGACACAGATGTAATCACAACTTTTCGCAGTTATCTTGAAAGCTGTTTCCTGAACAGCATGATAACATTAATGTGTACCTCAGGTGTACATAGGAGGCACATGTGAGCTCACAGTTCATCACCGCTTGGGATTTATTTGCTGTCTTTCACTGCCACTCAGTCAACACACACACACACACACACACACACACACACACACACACACACACACACACAGAAGAACACACACTGTGTCCTCTGTCCTGCTGATGCAGAGTTGGCACCATTAAAACCCACTTTGCTGTCCTGGACACTTCTCCTTTCCACTGTTTGTACTGGAGCTGCAGAGTGAGTGTGCTAATCAGGTGGTATACACCCTCAACA
The DNA here is from genome assembly GCF_030273125.1 of Centropristis striata. Taxonomy (NCBI): domain Eukaryota; kingdom Metazoa; phylum Chordata; class Actinopteri; order Perciformes; family Serranidae; genus Centropristis; species Centropristis striata. Next base: position 14,547,751 of record NC_081534.1, on the reverse strand, counting down.
CCAACTGTCTCTGCTGCTGAGGAGTCTACGAAGAGATTAGAGGACAATACTTCCCAGCTCCCTTTGCTCGCTATGAATGGGAATCCAATTTAATTTCAGAATGGAATGCATTATTTATAATGTCACTTTTATGCAAACATCAATACAAAGCCTTTGCGTTGCAGTGTGTAGCAATGTTTTAGCAGCGTTTATTACTGATGGTGCGATAAATGTAAGTGTTCTCTGCATTGTATCTGTTTGCAGCCGATTTATCCTGTAGATGCAAAACAAGGATGATGAAATTAATGCTTGAACTGACCAGCCTGCTGTATGCATGAGGCAGCAAAGTTAGCTCGGACTACTTACTTTTAGGGTAGGTGTTGCATGTTAAAAAAGTTTAATGGAACAATATTAATGCAGTTTTAGACAAATAAGGTAGTGAATTAAAAATTCCAGAAAAGCACATGACACGTAAGTCACTGATAAGGAAGTAATGAAGTGAAAAAATAGAACTGGAGAGAAAAGGAAAGCCACAGCGTGTATGTTATGTGTAGTAATACTCAGCCAATCTAAACCTGGCCTGAAGCAGCGGAGATGGAGAATGGCATGCACAGTTTCTCATTAGCTAGGTGTTTTCCACAGTCAGTGGGTATGTAAATAAGGAACATTGCAGAGAAATAAATAAATAATCAGAAGCTGAAATTAAAATGTGTTTTTCTAGGCATCATATCTCTGTTTGCCAATGTGCCATGGTGTAATATTGCCGACCATAAATTAAATACATTTGAGGCTGGCCAAGGGTCACAATCTCATCAACTGTGTCCTAGTATAGGATGTCATTATTCTGTATCAAAACATATTTCTAAAAAAAGAATGGAACAAATTCTAGATTGAATAAATGACAGTTTGTCCAAGGACAAACATCAAAGTATTTTTTTTAATTTATTTTATAAACAAGCTCACCTTGCCACATATTTCTTCACAGTATAACACTGCAAGAGTCTGGTGGACAGCCTCCACAAAGTGAATTTCAAAGTGAACGAAATGATAACGCAACACTGAAATTTTGATTGAGCGTTTGTGTTGTGATACTCCTTTGGTCAAAGTCAAAAGGCAGCTAGACCAAGAGATAGAGAGATACTTTATTTATCCCCAGGTAAAATCAGGTATCCAGCAGCTTATACAGAAAATACACAGAGCATACTGTCCACTAAACAGTACAGCAAAGAACTCTGATATGAAATAAAATACAATACAATAAAGCAAAATATAAAATCTGAATTGGATTTTAAATAAACACTGACATAACTGTAGAGCCTGTGCTTAAAACTGAAAAGTGGAGAAGTTCTGAAGTTCTGAAGTTTCAATATGGGGTAATATAGCCAGTAACTGTACAGATATTATGGTAGTTTTTGTTTAAAGGAAGGAATGGATAAACACAGGGGTTTTTTTTTAACAGCAAGTTCAGCTACAAAGTCCTGTCTGATGGGTCTGTCCACAACACCAGTTATTTGCAGCTACTCTCGTTGTGAACGGAGTACTTCTACTATTTTCACACATCTAATGCAGACTTTAGATTTCATTCAACTAATACACTTCTGAACTGCCTTTAACAGCCACCACCATGAACACACACATCTTGTGTAGACAACACAAGTAGCACAAACTTGAGCTTATTGGACTTCCTGGACTTATGTACCTCAGGTGACATCGAGTGGAAATTACTAAAGTTACTGAATATCTCTCCAGTTATTTAAATGAAAGTTGAAAATGCATATCCATCTAACTACTTGAATATCACTCCAGTTATTTAAATTAATGCCTAGCCCTCTGACTACTTGATTTCTAATAAAAAATCTACACAAATAAGTTATTGCATAAAGCAATGTTTCCATTCCCATGTGGATAAGAGTATTAAACACTTAAAAAAGCTTGACATTTTGAAGAGATTAAAACAATCTATGTGACAACTAAGAGTCCATTGAGAGGCCTGTTTGAAACACACAGCCATTTTGAAATTTCAATGAAACATGTTGCTTAAGACATTTGAGTCTTTGCTTTGATCAGTGGGCTTCATCTGTGCAGCGTATGTGTCATCGGTTCTTGGCTGATCAATGAGAGCCATCAGATGTGACTAACCCCATAAGACAAGCGATGATGTGTTGAATTGAAAATGTACACTAATTGGATGTTGAGGTTCTGCAAAGGATGAATTAAGCAAGAAGGTCTGACATGAGTGCCAGTAATTATAGTGTTGAGATCTGTAGTATGTTAAAAAAAAAAGAGAAGGTCTGACTGGTTGATTAATGCATTCGTATAAATTATTTTATATTAAACATGGGAAACAGTAGATCTCCTCTGTGGAGGGCTCAATGACTTAGATTAATAGCAGGTAATGAAAAACCATGTCCAAAATAAGAATTTACTATATCATGCACTTGATAGTATGAAGTATATGCACCAATTGTCGTTCGCAAAAGCCCCGCCCCCTTAGTTACTGTTTCTACACTCTGCAAACTTCCAGGACTGTCAGCAACCTTGAAGTGGACCAGCACTGTTTTAATGATGTGCGAGGTAGGCTGCCCATTCACAAAATGCTACAAAGATTAAAATAGGTTCATAATGGCCTGTTGGGACGGGGGCTGTACATTAACTTGTTTTGGTTATAGCACTGGTGCTACAGAGGTTGATAGTTTGGTAGCACAATCCACAAAATCTCTATCGTTGGTTTGTAACTATAGTTTTTGTTTCTGTATTTGTCTTGGCAGAGGTCTGAACTCTCAAAGTGCCATCCTAGTTCAAAGCGTGTTTAAGTTACGTGGCGAGGGCAGAAAAACGATTGCAAAGTGGTGGTATTCTTTATATCAATATTCAACCATTGAACACAGTCTTCTCAAGACAACAGTCATCGCTGACTGTCACTGACAATAAATATTGTCTGCCTTTGTATAAACGACGTACGGCTAATTCAACTTTATCCTGATTGAGATCTTTATGCAAATCTGCTCTTAATTATCAAAGTCATTTGTCTGAAATAGGCCCCGTTAAAAATTGTGATATCTGTTCTCTCTTCCTTGTAGCATTCAGAGCTATTAAAAAAGGTCAGATTTTCCAGTCATATGGGCAAATGACATTTCCCAATTGATTTTTATGGCTGCAGTCAACACTGAAGAGTTCAGCCATTATTCTGAATGCCATATTTGTCGGGCATGAAAGTTAAAACTGTTTTTATGAAATGGACTTTCGCGCTTTAAATGGAGCACAGGACAATAGCCTGCACACATACATCTTGTACTGTTAATCAATAACCGATTTATTTTGCATCTCAAACAAGGACAGAATGTCAGCGGATGTTTACTTGCCAAAAACTACCCATCAAATTAAAATCTCTGTGCTGCTGTGATTGCAGAGGACACATTCAATACTCATATAATGAAACACATCTGTGAGCATTGTTGATGGCAGAGAGCAAGAGATCAGAGGACACACACGGCTGTTGCTTAAATTCTTGTTGCTCATGAACCCAAAGTCTGCCATAAACTTTAACTTCTGGCATTAATAAAAGGTAAAAGCTCCTTCTGAAACACTTCCTCTCTCAGGGACAACATGTGCTGTCACATGTGCAGAGCAATGCCAAATATTTTTTATTCTCTCAGGACTAAAAAGCCTTGAGGGGAAGGTTGTCTCCTCAAAATAAGTGCATGATGGCAGACCTGTAAATGTGAATCACTGCATCATAAATCTCTTAACTTCAGAGGGGAGCAGGAGGATGAGGTACTATCTCATGAGTGACATGTCAATTATTCCTCCCTCCCACCTCCACCCATTTTATATGTGGCTACTTGCCGTAAACACCACCGACCAACAGCTATCTCAGACATCTTGAATCTCTGCATCAGACAGACACATGATTGATGTACAGTCCACCTTCCTCATCACCTGCGGCCCGGATTACTTTTGATCTGAATAATTCATCCAACCTGTTTGTAAGCGTCGCCACTTTAACTTTGAGGCTCCGGCTGCTGCCGAGTCACTGGCCGCTCGTTTCTTCCCTCTAACATTGGACAGCTGCGATTACAATTAGAGGTAATTGCGTCTTTTTAAAAAAAGGATGTGGGAGGCTGTCCACATTGACCAGCCGGCGTTTCATCACGGTCAGTCAGTGAGGTGACTGGTGTCATAGCAACACGCCACATCAAAACTGCCCCCCATCCAAAGGCTGTTTTAAAAAATGCTGCTGTTTGCAGTTTGCTGAAGGTATGTGAGATGCTTAGCTGTCATTTTGTTTGCAATGCTGACAAGGGGAATGAAATTCACCAAGGGGAAATTTAGTGACTTAATACTTCACCCGCTCAACCTTGCCAAACAAAACTACTGACGTTTATTTGTCCACATGGAAGGCCATTTCCACCAGCAAAAGAAAAAAAATTAAATGAAAGCTTACCCTTGTGATGAAAAAAGTCATTAGCATTAACATCTTTCTGGAAATAATGACTAATGCATGTTCACACCAGGCGCAAAGCAAATTTACTTCCATGAGTTGGATCATGGGATCACTTTGTGTTATGTCATTTGTGTGAGACTCAAAATAAATATGAGGACCACACACTTCTCTTTTCAAGTTAAGATGGTAATTCATTGGAAAAATCAAGAGAAGTTGTTTTCAACAACTTCTTATAATGTGTCACTTCCAATAAAGAGTCGTTCAGTGAAAAAAATGAGCATTAGAGAAAGTTAATTCTCACTTCTGTGTTATAATCATTCTGCAACAAGAATTTCTTCACAAATTAAATAATGTTCCTCTTGATCAAACTCATTTAGCTAAATATTAATCACCCCTGAAGCAGCTGTTTGCTGGTATTGATCACCAGCGTGACATTGCATAATGTCCTGTGGCTGCGATATGACTTACTGCTCGAATAGGAGGAGGGCCATTTGCGACGAAGGATAATTAATATGTTGATGATCGCATATTTTATCCTCCGACCCACGTTTCTGCTGAGACGGTAATCAATGGCTTAACCAGAGGAGTCATATATTACAGGACAATCAATGAATTTGTACCCTGATTCAGTATCACTATCGTAGATAAATATTGTAGAGAGATAGTTACACAAACATGCAAACCACTATGCCTTTTATGACATTTATAGTAAAAAAGATTCCTAAAGCATCTTACCTTTCACCCTGTGATTTGCTTTCCTCCTCTTCCCTTTTAGAAACAGGTTTTTAGTGTGTCTGACTAATAACCACGTCCTTTAAAGGCCCCTGGGTGATGATTGCTAACACTAGCTAGCTCCTAATCTGTCATTCACCTAACAGATGAAACGCCCAATATGCTCAATACCGAGGCACAGCTGTAGTCAGTATTAATCACAGGCCCGGGTTGACAGTGGGAGAACTCATCTGTATTCCCAACTGCCTTTTCAGGAGCATCACCCAATATGTAATTTAATACACAGACACAGAGCACCTATAACCTTGCCAAAGGGAGAGGAATATGTCATCAACATTGACAGGAAGTTTCCTGAAGTCTGTCAAATACAATCTCAAGTTATGGGAGAATACTTATGCTGAGTGTAAACAAATAAACAATCCTATTAAGTTGAACACCACTAGGGAAAAGGATCTGCTTTTTTTTTGATTGTTTTGATTAGAGCCCAACCATTTTTTTTATAGAATATATATTGCATCAAATGAGGCTTGGGGTGATTTAGAAAGGTTTGCTATTCATTTATTTGAATTTATTGTTTATTTAAATAGTCAGTAATTGATTGATTCTGAGCATACGGTGCCGATATTTATTAAGCTATTTATTCAAATATTTGTTAATTTCTAGAATTGCTCAGTGTAATACAGTGCAGGCATAATGGTTACTCTTAAATGTTTTTTAATAAAACAAAATTTGTTGAATAAAGCAGTCTTCCGAGTACTTTTCAATGTCATATCGTTGGAAAATCACTGCACAATCCACGTAAACAAGATCTTTCAGAAATTCAGCTATAAATTCCTGGAATATGTCACCAAATCACTTACAAATACATTTTTTCCTTCTTAAATTGGTATTGGTTTCAAAAAAATGACCATATCCATTCTTGCTTTTGTTTTGATGTGATTTATTCATAGAGAATGTCTTTGAGAGATTTAGTTTCTGCTGTATTCTGTATTGGTTTTGTATTGTTTTATTTTGTAGAACATCTTTCCTTTTAATGTGAGTAGAAGACTCTTAAACAAAAAGCTGGCCCCACAATTTTTTTTATTTTTATATCCAGTATATGTCTGGAACAGGTCAAAGCATTCCAGGTTGAAAAATAGGTGACACAACCTTTCACCACACACAACACACAAACAGCCCATCACATCAGTAATGCCACAGTGACATGTACAGAAGAGTGCTGCTTAGCTTCAAGGTCAGGCCCCAGCCTTGAGTCACCTCTGCAGACCCCCCAGCTAACACTTATAATTCTTCTGCCAGGGGCCATGATTTAAGACCAAACGCTCACTGCAATTCAGAAAAGTGTCAGGAATAGTTATGAGCAAAAATCCAGGGAACAAAAAGTGTGTGACAGCTAAACAAAACATTAACAGCAGTTTGAAAATCTAAGATCTAATCTATCCGTGCCTGCCGTGATGCTGACCTGAGTTGAGATAATGATGATGAAGATTGCTTGTGTGTGAGCGTGCACACATATTTGCACGGTCTTGCCTCTGACCTGCATGTCTGACGACATCTACGAAGATAAATTAGCAACCTTGTAACCCTGACAGCAGCCAGTCATCACATGTTAGAGGGAAGCTCATCCCTCCGTATGTCTGTGTCTCACATTAAATATTCTACTGAAAGTCTCTACAATCATCAGCCAGTTATTTCAAAGGGTTATAGCCAAAGAAATTATTGTTCCATTGAAAATAATGGCCAGCACCTCCCTCACAAAAACTAGCCTGGAATCAGAAGGAAGCAATATTTATCCTAAATATCTGAAATAAAATAAGGGTTTGCATGAATTACAGGTCAGCACAAGAAAAAAAAAAGGCAGCATGTCTGTGTGTGTTGTGTTTACAGATAATGTGAGGTCACAGTGTTGGAAATGACTGCAATGTAAAAAAAAACAAAACTGAAATGCAGCACAGATGGGCATGGACATCCATGTAAGACAGACAATAAAGCTGCAATGTGTTTATTTGATGCCATCTGCATTTGTATTGTGAATAACTGGACTTAATTGGTATAAACCAACCATATTTAGGGAAATATTACAACTGGTGCAATTTCATGTCCCATCTCCCATGCCAATTTTTTCTTATTATTCAGCCATGACCATGTTTCTTTGGCCACTTAGGAGCAGCAGAAACAAGTAGTTAACACAACATTGAGATAAGTGCAATATTCACTCTCCTTTTAGCTCTGTTTTGGTCTCCTCCAAAAAATACTTACATACTGAGTTATTCCTTAAAGGAGGTTGCTGCTCTATAACACATTTTGTTTAGGTCATATGGAACAAAAAAAATCTTTGATCTTTTGACCGGGTGGGTAGTCAACTTTAACTTTTTGAAGTTTAATGAAGGGTGAGAAGAAGCGGAGAAGTGGCCTTCAATGCACATTTATAGTACATTGACGGTCCCTAAACATGGTCCTTTTATGGTCAGCCTGTCAACACAGATGCCACATCTTACTCAAGTGTGCTCAGTGGAGACATCAGGTCTGTCATGAAAATACCTTAGCACAATGTTTGTGCAGTTGCATGCTATGCAGAATTGCAAGGAATACATTTTAACAATTTTCTTTGGCAGAATATTCACCCGCTTATATTGATAATAAAGGTTTTAACCATGTTTGAGGTAGCACCTGCTGATACTATTGCAATACCCGTTTTAATAATATAGCAGCATATTGGTTAATGTTCTGCACATATGCTCAGAATTAACATTTTCCCCGATAGATAACAACAATCTGGGCCACATTATGTTTCTCAAAAAACAATTTGTTTGCCAATGCAAAAGCAAAAGTTGCAGGAGATGAGGATGCCTAAAAACCATTCCCTTTAAAACTAGATCAAAACCTCATTTCACTCTGACTAAAACAAAGTCACATTTCAGGTCTCTCTGTGTTGGTCTGAATTAATTGACAGGCTCTAATTTGTCATCTCCAATCATTGATTACTGAGTGTGATCAATGATTGCCTTCAGCTACAGTAACTTCTTAACAGACTGAGCGCACCTGAATAAAAATGGAAGGCTTTTGTCAAGGCTCTACATCAATAGCTGCCATTGATTTATTGTTTTTCCTTTCCCTTTATGGGTGCATATTCTCTCCACTCTAATAGCCTCCCCCTCACAAACACACACACACACACGCACACACACACACGCACACACACACACACACACACACACACACACACACACACACACACACACACACACACTTTACTTAAGCAGGAGCTGCCATGCTGAGTCATTTGACATGGCAATCGTTCCTGAAGTCTATTAGGACTGCCAAGTCGACAATGTCAAATAGGGGAAGAAGAAGTTCCTGGAGTGTTGCACTCATTTAATCATATTATAAACAGTTTCACATTCAGCCATTTTTACTTGTTGCTGAAGAGTCTATTTGTTTTCACTTCACTTTATTGTAGAAAGTGAAGGTGCAAAATGTACTCACATTTCTGGATGAAATAAACAAGCCTGCGGGCTACTAACCAATTTACAGTGCATAAATCCAAAATTACAAAAGCAAACTGCGATAGTTTTTGTTTACATTCGAATTAAGAAATGTAACTGTAGTTTATTGATACTGACTTCTCTCCACTGCTTTATAAATTGATGGCAAATGAATCAACTTCAAAACACAGACGGTTCCCAGAATAGGGAATGTGTGAAATAGAGATTGACGTGAAGAAATTCAGTTTAAGGGAGCAAAACAATTAATTTAATGAACCCGACTATGGCATTCATCATCCACTGCTAGCATTGTGAACAATATGAATTGGTGTTTTCAATCATGAGTTATAAATAATACATTTTGTAAAGTCTGTTGAATAATTCACTCTTTCTTAAGAGACGTTTGGATAGAAATAACTGGAAAAGTAAGGAAAATAATCAATGTATATATAAGGTAATAACACATAAAAGATCGTAATTTATCTCAAAGAATACATATTATTTATTTCAGTCTGATCTCCAGTCATTAGGTAAGCATAATGATACTGTACATCAAATGAGAAACAACCTCTGTGCTGACAGCTGTTCAATACCAACATCCACAGCAGTGACAAGATGATAAAGCATCAGTGTTATTAATGGACAGTGTCAATACGGCTGTGGTTGTGAAAGGCCTGGATTCCAATTGTCAGCCTCCAGTTCGCTGCCATATTGAAAAGCTTAGCTCACAAATGAAAGGCCCTCGAGGGGATCCTTCAGCGTTACAACCTCAGGCTCCCAGAAATCACCTCTATCTGTTGTTACATGACCAAACCCACAGTGCAGGAGTAAGGCAACAGCTGTGTGTCTGATAATATTGATGATTAATATCACATTGAGGTTGCAGTTCATTGTACTGTATATATTTATGAACACATTTATACATCAGTCAGTGCACCGTGCACTCAACAATGACTCCTTGTTTTGGAGTGAACTGCTTGCTCGCTTCAGTGACTTCTTGCATGGAAAATACTTCAAACGCAAACTGTTTTAGTATGTGTATGTGGTCATCCATTTTCCAATTCATTAAATGCATTTGATATGACTGTGAATATATATGCTTTTCCAAGTGCGAAAACATCCCTTTGGCCTGGTGCAGTTTTGCAAACAGTATAGTTTTCTGCAAACATAATAAAAAAAGGAAAAGGTAGGAAGGGATTTGATAGTTACTATGTAAAAGCTGTAAGTACAAATACTTGAAGTGCTTACACTTACCCAGATACTGTGTTTAATTCTACTTTTTAAGACATATTAAACACATAGTCATCTGTTGTTATCATAGGATAATAAGTGTGCAACATGATTATGTGTTTAACAGTTTGTCTTTTAGATTGTTTGTCGACAAGAGAGCTCTGCCAAGTTTGTTTTTCCAACAATCTGGTGTGGAACCATAGACTGTATAAAAGAAATGGATGTAGCTACTTGAAGTCTTGAGTTTGGTATTTTTGCTGTCTCCATCTTGCTTTTTGGAGAAGTGATGGGTAGATCTGAATCAGAGCCTGAGGGCATCACGGTTGTAGCGACTTGTCAATCACAAGGTAGCCTCGGCCTGAAGCATAACCTCTTTTATCGTCTATTTTACTCACAATGGCTTCACTTTAACAACAACACCTTCAAATTTATAGTTCTTTTAGCGTAAAATACACAGGTAAAGTCTGAACTTGATTGATGATTCAAACAACTTGTCAAAATCTAATAATTTGTTTAATTTCCTGCACATTTTCATTGTGTAGTAAAGCTGGAATTACCACACCAACCATAGTGGAAGGTCCTGAGGAGGCAGGTTAAGTAATCATCTACCTACAATCATCTATTCTTACAAACCAATTACAAATCAGTCAATTCGATACAGATTCTTTTGTACTGAAGCAGCTGATTGGCACATTTTGCACAATGTTCAATATATTAAAATAAATATACATTGTTTTTTCAGAGAACTGTATTCTTGTCAGGGTGGAAAATTAAATTGTATTTATCCTTGTCTTCTTGGACAAAAATGACACTCTTTCTCCACTCTTTTTCTGTCAAGGACATTTTCCACCTACAGCTCCTTTAGATCCTTCCTTTTCATTGTTGTCATGTAGCCTGTATGTAAGCACATGGATCTATAATGTGTATCCAGCATAGAACACTGCAAACGGTAGTGGACGTATATGATTAGCAGTGTGTTTTATTGCAATTTTCACACTTTGCAAACTCATCCAGTGGGCTCTTTAGCGGGTCGGTTCTGGGCCTTGGGCCACATTTATTTATTTATATTATATAAATACTAAATATTGATATCAGTATGAGTCTCAGCAGTCCAGTTTTGGTGTGGCTTTAGCCTACTACTTGTTTTTTTGTACAAACAACAAGACAAAAACTTTCACAAAGTTCCATTATTTTATATACATCTGCATGGATGCATGTATTTTATAAGGAGCATCAGAAAAAGCACAGGGCATGCAGCCACCGCACTTATTCTTGACGCTTCATTCCCAACCTGTCTCCCAACCCATTTGTACAGGAGAATCAATTTGAACCAGCTGTCTTCATGTTCCAGCAGACCTCCTGAAATGAGAATAAATAAACATATTCAAAGTGACAACCTGCTTGCCTGCCCCTGAATGCAGCGGCTATGCTTGGATTGAATTGGCTACTGGCAAATGAGACTGGCTCTCAAATAGCAGAGGCACCTGATTGGATGACAGATTGGAACTAAACCTTTTTTTTTATTTCCCCTCTTCTTGCTGTGAAGCAGTATCTTAACTTCCCCACCTGATGCCACAGAGTATCACACTCTCATCCTCCACTGCTTTCAATTCAAATAGAATAATATCAAAAGGAATGAAAACTTTAGCAGTGATAATAGTCGTTATATGTAATTTTTACAAAAACGTTAATCCAACATGTCATTCAAATCCATTTTACATTGTCCCGTATGTCCTCTACAACATGTCGTAAAAATAGCTTGACCTTGTCGTGTCACTCAGTTTAGTGTTTCTGAAGGTAATCTATGTATTGATCTCTGTGCTACTTGATGAATGTTGTAAGCCTATACATGGGTGTTGAAGGTCAATAATGACATTCCACTGAATGACTCCTTAATGGTGCCGGCTTTACAATGTTTCATTTATCTACTGATTCATTCATTTGTTAAAACTGGAACAAGATTGACCCTGGTGTTTTTTCTTTGCTGTATGATGACAGCTGTAAATGAGCTACAGGCTGATTCACAGAATGAGGTTTCATGCAGGACCGGTTCTAGGCAGCATATGTGAGGGGGCAGTCAGAAATGTGAATAAGGCATCATGTGTACACATCATGCTCCAGCACTTTTTTTTCTTTTTTAACGATGCTTTCTTCATTGGTCTATGTGTCCAACCCCAACCTGGAGAAGTGGATTGCACTTTGTCAGGCCTCTACCTTCAGACCTGTCCAGGTGTCCACCTGAAGATTAAGCTCCTGCTGGTTTAGCTCTTAAGGTCACTAAGGCACGCAAACCCCTGACCACAATAATAATCAAAGTGTTTTTATTGATTTTCATATTCAAACATCAAACATCCCATTCAAGAAAAAATAGTAGGATTCAAAATATACATCACAAATACAGGTCTAAACTACAGACAAAACAGTAACAAGACAGATCCTACCCCCGACCACAATAAGGTGGCAATCCCTCAGGGGGGGAAACTGAAAAATGAAAATAAAATAAATGAATAAAATAAAATAAAACATCCTTCATCCAGATTTCAACCAACAATCATGTATCTTGTGTCCCTTTTTCGGGGGATTTTTCCACTACTGCAGATCATTTTGTAATGTATATTAATTTTGTGAGTATTAAAATGTGCTTTCTCAAATTCTAAAATTTTGATTTGAGGGAGCAAGACCTATATTTAAGGGCGCTCGGCCCCCTCTTGCCCCAGCGTAGAGCCGGCCTCGGTTTCATGTCTCAACAAGGGAAATATGTTGTAATCTTCAGGACACTGTATGATCACTTTTATTTTAATCTAATTCCAACAAATATTTTTAAACCCTACTCACTGTAAGAATTGTTTTCCAGAAGAGTAAACATGCAATGTGGTGTAACATTTGCAAAAATTACAGGGTCTCTGAACATAAAAATAAATTAAATTCCTGGGAGTCCGTTGGGACAAAGAAATTGTTTCCTCTTGTTTTTGCTCCCAGTTTTGTCTTTGTTATTTGTTGACAGCCTCAAAAGAAAATATTACTGTTCACACTTCGAAGCCACTGAGTTGTTAAGCGGACAGCGGATGCCAATTTTCCAAACAAATTATATGATATCATCCTTCCCCTGAATTAGGTAATAACACCATTTGAATTAAATTACCTGAATTGAATAAGATTGCTACCCAGAGGATGATATAGCTTTTTACTGTTGTTGAATGAAAATTGTTCTGCGAAGCAAAAAGCAAAGCCTGCTGAGCTGTAAATAATCATGGAGTGCATACTCATAAAATACGCTGCTACTGCAGTATTAAAGAAATTAATTTGACCAAGCTGCTTGGTACAGCTTGAAGCAATATCTCACCGAGATTGAACATGTACAATATACAGTTTACTGTAGAACGTGTACTAATTGATGATGAGGAATTATGGTATCACCTTATTCTAACAGCTTCATTATTATATTGGGCTTGAAATGTAAATTATATTCTTAAATTTGTTAATACTGACATCGCTTACTGTATCCACTCTTACTTTTTTTCCAGAAACTATTATCTTCCCTACCAAGTCTAGGAAGCCAGTTTCATGAAAAGGTGAGTCATTTTAATCATCACAGGATTATAATTGGTTGAAATAGTGTCATAGCTGTTTGCTGTGGGAGATGTCTGGCTTTTAAAGCCTAATGAACAATTAAATCAGTTTGATCCTGATCTCTCCGCTTTTATCGTGTTCAGGCTCTGCCCGACAATAATGCGTCCTTTTGAACTGAGATTTCATTAAACACACAACATTTTCATTAGCTGCAAAGGTAATATGACAGGAGAGACTTTGTGTGGTTAAACACGACTTATCCTCTCACCTTTTGATAGATGGAGTGTTTATGAGAGGTGATTGCTTCAATACAAGTACAATGAAGAGGAGTCTAACTAAATTCAGTACCTTTATTGCACAGCTGAGCCACCCATCCTCCATGGTTATCAGAGTGTGCCAAAAGGATTGGCTACAGTCGGAATTCACTCTTTTTCCCATTTAGCATCTATTTTTAGTGAATAGGGTCACTGGAGCTGCTGCTTGAATGTATTGTTCCCTTGGTGGCAGCATTGCTGTTTTCAGTGCTTTTTCTAGCCTGAAAAGTTGCATTTGAAAAAAACCTCTATGATAGAAAAAGATGGACAGTGACCTTTGAACATATTCAAGTTAGAAACATGTAGTTCTTATCAAAAGACGACATGTGAATAAAAGGCCTGTATGATTTTTTTCCTTTTATCTGAAATTGAACAGCAACAATAAGCAAAGTAGTGGAACATATAAGTCTCTGTAATACAAACAATAATAGAGCTTTGGTGAAATGTACTTTTATCTTAAAGCTGGAGTGCATACGTCACATTAAAGCATTGTTTTGGGGTCGTGCTGCTACTTATTGCTCTGAGACAGGTTGGTATATGTAAAATACTAGTGTGGTGCCCATTCGAAACGTGCCAGTTTGGAATTATTTTCTCGGGAAGACTTAAAGAAAGGGCTCCACTTGCTCAGAATGTCTTGGGCCATTCCTGCCTAAAACTACTAAATCCTAAATCAATCCGAGCACAGTGTGAGGTCGATCTTGAAGTTACACCTTTGTTTATTGCATCAAATAACTTATTGAAACAACACTTGAACAAACATCAGCTTGATGATGGAGGGAGAAGGAGATGGGTTTATGACCTGTACTGCAGTCAGCCACCAGGGGGGGCGATGTAGATGTTTTGGCTTCACTTATGGGGAGCTGTCTTTATATCCAGTGTATGCTACCAACCCACAAATCGAAATATAACAACCCGGTGGTGCTTTGTTGAGCTACATATGTCACAACTGGACTCCCCTTCCTGTATCACATGCAGATTCATAAGAATATACCTCCCCTTGTCTGAATATCTCCACCCACGGCTTAAGAAATACCTTTGCAAAGGTTTTGCATGTTCTTTTTGCAAACCAATCAGACCAGACTGGGCTTTTTCAGGAGGGGAGCTTATAGTGGCCAACGCTAAAAAGAAGCATTTCGGACAGAGGTAAATACAGGTATATTCATGAGAACATGTAAACATGTTCTAGTAGAAACGAAAATAGTGTGAACCTGAAAATGAGCCCAATATGTCATCTTTAAACTCAGATTTACGGTGAGCACAGAGAAAGTGTCAAACTCTGCACAAACAACATCCTACGTAGTGAAGCTCAAACATCCAATGAAGTAACAACAAATCTTTGATCTTTCAAATAGACTCTTTACCTTAACACTTGTAATTCAGGTATTTATTTTAAGTAGTACTACTGCCAACATGAAAAGATAAAGGCCCATACATTTTAAAAGAACTGCCATTTGACTGATGTTTATGTACCAAACAACTAGACACTTCTTCTTCTAGAGCTTCTTTTTATATTTCAATGATAAGAAGACAATAGAATCACTGGAAGTGTGTTCATACTTGTAGGTTTGACAAATGTCTCCTCTGGGTGTTAGGGGTTTGGAGGTGGGCAAAACAAAACAAGCTGTTGTTTTCCCTTGATGGTAATTATGCTCCTTACATGATCAGTCACCGTGAGTTGATGGCCGAAGCCTCACATTCCCTGCACAATAATGGAGGCTGATTGAAGGACCCATTTCCTCTGGGATCTAATTATTAATTATCGTCTGTCTGGGAAACTTGGAAGGGTTCGGATTTCACGGATTCCATTGACCTCGCGGGCTGATTGGCGGCTGCCTGCAGTGGCTGTTGGTGGTGCGTTAAGTGTGGCCAGTGTGTTTCATGCCAGCCGACGTGTTTTCAGGGTAGGGACTTGTCACAGGCACTGACAGAGCTTCTCACCTGTGCCGACACACTGAAGCACCATTATTCATAGCTGTCTCGCTCTTACAGTCCCACTCACACACAGGCAGCTTCTGAGACGCTGTGAGTGTAGGCTGTGTTGCACTACCTGGACTCAATAAACAATTACAAGCTGAAACACTATAGTGTAGATCACAGTATAAAATACAGTACACAACCTCAAAAAACATGTATGCATATTATACCTCAGAGTTGGTGGTAATAAATACAGATTGCATGCATTCCGTCAGTGCATTTGTGGTAATATAGACCAAATTAATTAGCACTTTATTCGAAAGTGATCTCCTCTCTCTCCAGCTCACCAACAAATGAGCATCTTTTCTCCAGAGCGTCTCATTATACAGCAGCATCTTTTAATATCAGCTAAACTCATTTAGAACAAGTCTGGTCGGAAGTTTTCCTGCTAATAAAATTTTTCTCACTTGTATTACTGGCTAGTTAAAATAGACATGATCTACACATGAAGATTTTTATAACAATGTCAATTTAATGTACCAGTTTTTGTCTATTAATAGTGCTGTTGGCCAAATAATCATCACTTCACCTCAATGTTTTTATCTGATGTTTTACTAGCATTTTACTAGCTTGCAGCTACATATCGTTGCAAGCATTGTGGTGACATGATATTTAAATTGTCAGGATTGCTTATATTTAAACAGTTGGTAAGACTTTGTTTTCCTGACAGGTTACCTCTTGTCTCTCCGAAGCAAAGGCTGAAGTAGACTGACTTTGTTATAGGACTACAAAGCATAATACGTGGACAATAGACATTGAAGCTTTTGCATCCCATCTCCTTACAACAAAATTAGTTTTTTTTAATCATGACAAAGACCTCTTCATAATCTCAACCAAGTGGTTTAAGCTTGTCTACAGTTATACACTTTAAAAACATTAAAAAATCCAAACTGCTAGAGGAAGCAGAACAATTACACCATTAGACATGTAAGACATGATGGATGAGTTTTTTTTAATTCCAAGTCATCAACACACTGTTGTGCAGGTCATGTAGTTAATTAGGAAGATAATTTGCTTTTGACATGGTCAGCACAGACCTTTGAAGTAAAATGTGACATGTTTGCTACTTATTGTGGTCATCTCTGTCACTTGTGTATAAAACTTACTTATTGAGCTAGATGTTAATTTGAAAGTTCCACTGAGTTGCATCACAGAGCAGCAGCTTTCGTGATAATTGCCATCTGTTGAGGATCATACCAGTATGTCGATTTTTAGATAAATCCATATGGCATTGCCCTCGCAAACCAGATTGGTCAATATCAAAACTTGCCTTCCACTTTGACAAAATGGTTAGGCGAGAATGGAAATATGGATGTTGCATTTAGTCTAACAAAACTCAGAATCTATTCATATTGCTTGAAGAAAAAGAAGAAAAAAACACCATATTATTAACTGATTCGAAGATGATGGTGTGACACTGAATTTAAATAACAGTATTGCTAATTTTGTCACTTTTTCCGTAATTGTGCTTTTCTTTCATCATTTTGCAATGTGTTTGACCTTGCTGAAATCTCACCTGCACACCTTGTTCTGAGGGAACAAGGAAGACAATGTGGCCTCAGTCTGAGTGTCACATTAATGTTATTTGTTCAACAAGGGTAAACAAAAGCCTGTAATCCACTTTTGCTTATATTTTGGTCGCTTGGGTCTTACATCATGCCCATACACAACATTGCAGACTTTTTACAAAATTTGCTTCATCCATCAAATAATTTGTGTCTGGATTAGACGGGGCAGGTGGTGTCACTGCAGCAGCAAGAGCTGTTTTTCAGTATCTGCTGTGACTTTAAGTGTAGTGGAAATGCTCAAATTGTGGGATGTATCAAAACTCCAACTCAAAAATTATAATAATGATGATAATACAAAGTTTAAAAGTATTGTAAAGAGAAGGAAAAATAAAAACCGACTACCTGCTTCAGTGATCCGAGAGATTGGTCACGACACCTCAACAGACGCCAGCACCATCCTTGCAATAATAATGGTTCTCTTTATGCAAAGCCCCATTAGTGGATGTGCTCACACTAATAATGGGATCCAGTTACTTTCTATCTCAGTGGCTGTCATGTAACGCAGCCCTGTCTTTGATCTCTGCTCACTGTTTGCACCGGACACTCTAATTGGCCTGTGATGGGCTTCTGCTTTGATCATGTCCTGCAGGCACAGCAGCTCCACATTTCTCAAAGAAATAAAATAACAAACCTCATCTGTGGCACGTTTTTTTTTTTTTTTTTTTTTTTTTTTTTTTAAATCATGATGTGCACCTTTTGGCTGATCATAATCATTGACAAAAAAAAAAAAAAAGTTGGACAGAATTGGAGGCAGCACTCAAAAGTCACAGTGATTTATAATGTGCCCTCCCTCAGTCAGACGCAGAGTTTGGAGTTGTGGGTGAAGGGAGGTCAAACCTCTTCTCTTCCAGTGGATGATCGTTGATTGTGGATGGTACTTCAGCACCACCTCATGCTGCCCTGCTGTTAGCTGCACATCCGCCCGCTCCTTGCCATGGGAGGAAACCTATTCATGCTTTATTGGAACTGTTAAAGCAATGCATTGTCTTGGAGTGGCTTATAAACTATAAAAAGTTTACAGGTTGTCAGAGTTTGGAGCACTTGTAAGTCATCCTCCATCCTTTGCCTGTTGCACTGGAAGTGAAGTAGCGAGCATGAGCCATTAACCTAATTAACTATGAACTTTCTGTCTCGCTGCTTCTGCTGGGAAGTACACCAGAGGGGCAGGAAGCAGACCAACTTCTGGTCTGTCTCACAGAATATGTGGAATATGGACAAAAGGCCAGACTGCCAAGCTTAATTTAATTAAACATCACCAGAGAGAACAACAAAAATAAAATTCAATACAATTCAGTAGTCTGTTTACTATGTCAAGTTGTAATTTCTTAAAATGTATTGAGGCTGCAACAAGAACTATTTTTTTCTTCCAACAAACCTTCCAAGTGTCACATTACATTCATGTGAAGACCTAATCTTGGCGCGTCCGCACTTCGTTGAAACAATCCAGTATTTAGATGCAGTAATTAGTGTTCTTACAATGTAGTAGAGGATTGCTGTACCCCAGTGCCTTTAGTACAATGGTAAAGACAAACACAATGCAATTCATCTCCTTTGTCGCTGTTGAAAATCAGCCAGCTTTTTGATATAAATCAAACAGTGTGTGAAATTTATCTTTTGTAATAAAAAGCAAGGCCCTGTGATAAAATGCATCTATTGGCTTCAAAGCAGAGAGAACAGCTTGTGAATCAAAAATGCCTGATATTTATTTATTTATTTTCTTTGTTTGTTCAATCATTTATCAAAGAGAGGCATGTTTTGTTTCTGTGAAAAGTCCAGCATCTGTCACATTTTTTAGGTAAGGTGTTGGACATGGATATTTAATGTACTCCTAAATGTCAGAAACTCATTTGTTGTTCAAATGTTACATGAATAAATCGGTGGCATATATTATGTATAAAATGCAATTGCTAAGGCATTTAAAAGTCAATGTAATCCATCAAAGAAGGTTTTTGCCTTTGACTAAATCTCAATTTCCATTGGATGTGTTTTTCCTAAAGGAGCTAGTCTGAAAACAATCATACAGTATCACACTTGCATGATAGCTGGGTGTCAAATTAACTTGAACCTTGAGAATTTGTGACCAAAGCCTTTCTTGGGAAGTAGCCAGGGTCAGCAGATAAATATGGTCCTTCTGTCAGATTCCCAGATTCAGATGGTCAGATTCAGTTCCCACCTTTCTTTAGAAATCACACATGGATGACCTCATTTTGTGTTTGCAAGCTCACTGGCTCAGATAAAAGAGGCGAGCAAAGTCTAAGCATTGACATGGATTTAAAAAATAGAAATAAAGAAACCTTTTCAAATGAAAAATCCATCTAATATCTTCAACATACAGTAAATTGTAACTTTATATTATATGTTTGAGATATATATTTTTCTAGTCAGAATTAAGTATGTGAAGCAGAATTATATTTTTGGATAAACATTTAACCTGAAAGGACAAAGCATGTTTGGGACATACATACATGCATGCAGTCATTTATGCATCATTTCCACAATATGTCACTTATTTGACTATGAATTTGCATTGCCCTTTTGCTGCAGAAAGCCCTATTGTCAATAGCTGAAGGTTCTTCTTCTGTGTCTGAGTAACACCCAATGTCCTTCATCATCTGCAAGCTTTTATAAATACATGCTGATACGCAAAGTTCCCTGTATAGCAGAACAAATGGAAACTTTGCATCCACTCAAGACAGAAACTGCAGGCATATTTAGGAAAAGAGACAAAAACCTTGGTCTAAATGGTAATGGCAAAGTTTTCAGCACTGTGAGTGCATAAAAAGATTTTAAGTTGAAAGGAAACTGAACTAGAACTTTAAATGTCTTTTGCAATATTCTTCCCAAAGTATGATAAATTAACTCTCTTAAGCACTTTTGCTTTTACTACAACTTGAATGTTACAAGAAATATTATTTTTGCTTTGATGTTTGGCCGATGCTGCACACAACTTGAAGTCAAATCAAAGTCAAACGGAGAACTAAGTTGAAGTTAGAGAACCGTCCCTGAGGATAGTGCACTTTAAAGTTGAGTATGGGCATTATTAGAAACTGTATGGTAGTTATTATTAGTTTGCAAGATTGGCTAGTTCTCAGGAGGTTAAGCTATCATATCTTGGAGGAGGGGTTTTGCAGTGTTTTACAGCTTAACTGCTGCCAGTGCATTAATGTTGATGTGATTTTTTTTTGGGATTCTCAATAATTCCTAGATTCAGTATAACACACCATAAATCACCATAGTGATTTTATGAAAAAGACCCTGCTGCTACTGTTTTGGATTTTGCAATACTGAAATACTGAGGAGATTTGCTAATACACTGTTTCTTTTAGTTGAGACAAATAATTATACAGAAATGAGTTACTGGGAAAATGGTGGCTTTTCCTTCTTCAGCACAGCTTGCTACAGTATAGCTAGTATAGCTAGGACCCTGAGGGCTGTGTTTCCTCTGTCAAACAATGTACAGAATCCCTCCTAGAGACCGACTGTGACCAAGAGATAGATCAAAACCAGAAAATAAGCTGGAGCATGTTTATCAGAGAGGCTCTTTAGATCAGTGCCCTTTCAAAGCAGCTTTAGTTTGCCCCCACTGGGCAATCGAGGGGAATTAGATGTCATTCTTTTCTCAGAAATAAAACCCGCCTTTTTCTGAGAGTTAAAGCTTTGTGGGCCAACAGTAACATCAGCAGCGGCACTGAATGGCCTCTCCCTCTTCACAATGGGGATTATGGTGTGATAAAGCTGCAATAACACATGTTGTTGTTGATGTTGTGGGGGTGGGTGCAATAACTAACATACTTTGAGATGTATCAGTATGAAGCTGAATGATCTTCTGCTTGAAACTTGTGGTGATTGCTTGATTAATTGACTAACATTTACCAGACCATATTTGTTGGAGTAATCTTTTTACACTGTGTCCAAAAACATTTTTTATAACTAATATGACAACCATTAGGGATATATTCTACCAGCTGGAGCTAGTTTGCTAATTAGATAGCTTTAACATCACCTCAATTACTCTTCAGCTTTCTTTTCTATTTTTCTTAAATCTTGTAAAATGGATCTTAAGTACATACAAGCATACTTGGGCACAAGTATACATTATATTTTGCTAAAACATTATAGCTAAAGTTGCATCTCTAAGTCAAAAAGTTGATGAGTCATGTAACATTAGATTGTTTTTGTTCTGGTTTCAGTCAGTTCCTTTCAGCTTTTTAAAACATCTACTGTAGATTGCATTACTTTTTCTTAAAGTCATTTACACATGGTTTTCTGTAACCAAATATACATAAGGAAGAATTTATTAGATAACAGAACACATTTTTTGACTCTTAAAATACAAATATATATACACTAGCACTCAAAAGTTTCAAAAAACTCAAATTTTTTTTTTTTTTTTTCCATGAAAACAAACTGTTTTATACATGAAATTAGTTACAAAATGAATCGAAAATATAGTAAAAACATTGAAAAGGGTATAAATATTCATTCTAACCTGTACAAATCTCCAACTTTACCTCTAGACACTCAACCAGCCTGAGGAAGGATTGTTTTATTGCTTCTTAAATCAGCACAAAACAGTTTTCAACTGTGCTTACAGGTGTTTTAATGATCAACACTATAAACATGGAATAACATAATGTGCCACTGGAACACAGGAGTGATGGCTGCTGACAATATATAATAGATATTTCATAATAAAATCAGCCATTTCCAGCTTTAATAGTCATTAACCACATTAACCATGTCCAGACAGTATGTCTGTTATCAATTTAAAATAATTGTGCTTTTCTTTAAAAAATAAGGACATTTCTAAGTGACCCCAAACTTTTGAGAGTAGTATATAAATCTTGCTAGTAGTCCACATTGTAACAATCATTCAAATTGTTTGACAACAGATTCAAGGAGTGGATTCGATTTGAGGCCATTCACTGACAAGAGCCAATTTTATCCACACTTAACTCGTCTAAGTGGCGCTGCTTGACCAACCTCTATGCTATTCTTCACTTTGCTTTCAATTTATTTTCAATACTTTGTATCTTGATGCATTGCTCATGCTTTGTGTTTGACACTCAAAGTTTTGAGTGCCGGGCAGCTCAAATCTTTTTGACAAATAACGTGAACCGAGTCAACCCTTCTTGATAGAATAAATCTGAGAGTTTGGAGGGTTTTGACTTGAAGATCAAGCTTGGTATGCATGCTTTCTTGCAAAATGCAGAAGAGGTACTAATTTACCTCTACCAAGGAGATATTTTTTTGGTTTGGTTTGTTTGTTTGTCTGTTTATTACCAGGATTGCCGAAAACTAGAGGCCTGATTTTCATTAAACTTGGTGGAAGGATGTAGCGTGGGCCAAGGAAGAACCCATTATTATTAATATTGTGAGATAGGGAATGACCTTGGCAGAGGTTTGCCCTTCTAGTTTCTAATATCATGATGAATATTCTGATATTTTTGTGGGCATGTGATAAAATCCATTTAATCAGTTGTGGACTGAACATTGTTTTTTCATACAGAGTCTATATTGGACATCTCCCACTTGTTTGCATTTGATAGGATGTTGAAAAACCAAAACCTATGATGGCTGGGATTGATGTCACCATTCAGTATCATGGTCTGACCAGTAAGCTGCCAGTTCAGATGACGAAAGTTAATCATCCAGCCACTCTGGGACATTTGTGGCTGTAGGAGATAAGACTAGACTACCAGATCTACATGGACCTCTGCTGAGCCTACCTGCACATGACTATAGATTAAGACTCAAAGACATTATTAGACATCTCCTAACAAAAGCACACCTTGCCCTAAAATGAAACCTACCTTTGCAAAAGTTGCAACCCCACTGACCAAAACCCTAAAACTTCAATCACATTCCATGTCAACTGTTGAAATGAAGTGTCAGTTTAGCATTGGTAAGATATGAATTAACATCCTGATTATATATATATTGAATGTCAGAGTTAAATGTTTGACTTGGTTCAGGGTGCAGTAAGTAAGTTTACTCATAATTTTCTCTACCTCTGTTTGAGACATGAAGCCTCTGTTGGGAGGCCCATTTTAAATTATTCAGCTTTAAATTAGGTTTTTGATTATCTTTTGATATGAATGCTATGAATTATTTATCAAAAGTAGTTAGAACTTTGTTTGGTCTCTCTAGCAAAGGTATTACTTTGTTTCATTACGAAAAGCTAAAGCTGCCAGGCACACAGTGCTTCAAACATGTGGATTGTAGTTTGTCGCAAATATTTACACAACCAGAAACCAAATGATACTGTACCAATGCCTGTACCCACTTTACACTAACACGCTTTATAGAAGCTGTGATGGGATGCATTTCCACCCATCAACACAATAATGTTTAAATAGAGATGTTCCTCTCCAACAAATCTGTAGATTTCTTCTGCCATCCTGTCTGAAGAAGACCACTCACACGTCTACTCACAGAGTCGACTCACAGTAGCTTTCAGAGCAGATAACCCAACTGTGTGGGAATTCATCGTAAGTATATCCCCCCAGGTGTCATCATGAGCTATCATGGAAAAAGACTAACCCCGATCTTCACACACAGACCCTCTGTAATTTCAGTTTTAAGGCAAGACATGATGAGCTCAATACCCTTGATTTTCCTCCTGATTGCACCACACTGATTGCTCAATAGTGCACAGACACTCTGTTATTAGTGTAGTTAGGCCAAATGTAATTCTGTAGTCAACCAAAGAGACTCTAAATTTCAAGCTGGCAGGAATTAGCTTGCAGCTTGAATTTCTGTGATGCAGACATGTCTCTAAGGTGGTTGAGCTCAAAATGTTAATCAAAACAGCATCCATATGTTTAAAGGTCAAGACTGCAAATTGTGTACAGCATAGTTTATATTAAAGGTTTTGTCTATGTTTATTTACATTTTTATGTTGATTTAATGCATTTTCATCAAATGTTTGTTTTTTTCCAATAGCATGTTGCACATACATTAAACATGTGAGCAGGTTAACAACACCACATATTTCCACAAGGTCAGTGCTCATAAAGAAGCTCCTATAGGTGGCAACACATGGCTGTATTGCAGTGAATGTTTGTAGTCCAAGGACAAGCATGTAAGACCCATGAGATGAACACAGAAACAGAGAAATAAATTACTTTTTGGCCCATAATTTATCATCCATAATTACTTGTAAATGAATTGCTCTTTTTATGTTTATAATATTTATTACTTTTAGAGTCGACAAATATGCTTACTTTATGCAAATGTGTGCAGATGTATTCTTGGAAATCATTTAACAACACAGTAGTTAAGTTTCATCCAGTTGCTACTATTTCCCACTGCTGCATGGTCTTGTTGACAGACTCATCTGGCGGGGCTTTGCAGCTGAACTTTCAAAATACCTTTTTTCTTTATTGTTAGTTTGCATCTAGCAAAGAGTTATCAGAATATAGCCCAACCTAGGCTAATGTGTCAAAACAATTAGTGGTGTTAAAATGAACTTAACAATTGTGAACAAAATGTGATTTCCTGCTACAAGCCATGTCTCATCTTCTGATCAGTGACTTGAATCTGGTCATACCTGTCACATTTTGTCACTCCAGGTAACACTAAGGGGCTAACAATCCTGTCAGACCTGGAGCACCTGAAAACTCTCCACAAGCATTTCTGTATTCTCTCTGATGTCACCAGCTGGTCTGAAAGAAATGAAGAGTAGTATTCCTGATTAATATATTTCAAATGTCTCTTTATGTGTGTAATGCATTAATAAAAAGGTATTGAGCATTTTGATGGCAGTAAACAATTAACCAAACAACTCTTTACAAAAACTAGCCACTTTATGTCATTCTGTCAATACATTTCTGTAGTACATTTCCCCTTTATGTTACTGGTTTAGTACGATCCTTTGACTGATGTACACTAGCTAGCAAGGTGTACCTAATAAAGTGGTGCTGTGGTGTTCTGTTGCTGTAGCCCATCTGCTTCAAGGTTGGACGTGTTGTGTGGTCCGAGATGGTCTTCTATATACCTTGGTTGTAGCGAGTTATTATATTTGCTGTTGATTTTCTATCATCTTGAACCAGCTTGGCCATTCTCCTCTGACCTCTGGCATCAACAACTGATGCTCACTGGAATTTTTTTATTTTTCGGACCGTTCTCTGTAAACACTGGAGATGGTTGTGTGAAGATCAGCAGTTTGTGAAATCACCTTTTTTCCCCATTCTGATGTTCATTTTGAACTTTAGCAGGTCGTCTTCACAATGTAATTAGATTTTTTGCGGTTGAACAGGGGTACCTAATAAAGTGGCTGCTGAGTGTACAGTGAAAACCTGCTGTGTGTACAGGAACAGCTTGGGCGCATCACGTCTCATAACACCTGTATATATTCAGGACTTGGTGTATAATTCTTGCATCATGATGCTGAAATGCTTCAATATCACACATTTACAAATATCAGGTTTTGTATTCAGCCACACAGGGGCGACTGTAAATTTTCAGATTGTTTGCATCTATGCAGCTCATTATTTAATTTAATGCTGTTTGTGTGAGAGATGATTAATGTGCCCATGTGAGAAATGTTTCTATTTAACTTGGAATAGTGCTTAGAAAGACTGATTGCATTTTGAAACACTTCTTTTAAAGGTAGAAATAGATCACTGTTGATATAACGGATTGCAGACATGTCTGGTTAATTGAACTGCATCTCGATGTGCCCTTTGCACAGCTCCCCTGGCCCATTCCCCACCCTGCGTAGGTTAATTGAACCACACAGAGCGATGGCTCTTCTCACATCTGCACGTAAATGGGTCGTATTTCACGGTCACATGGCAACTTTATAAGAGCAATCATGTCACAGGTAGATGAACCCTGTTTTTTTATAGAGCCTTGTAATTGTTGGATAGTTAACCAGTGAAGTGACAATCTTTAGCCTCTCACTCATTCAGTCATTTGCATTCATGAAGCATTCCCGCTGGGTTTTAGAGAGCAGGTTCAATTAATATTCAGACATATTTTCTGTAAAACACTTGAGTGGAGATGGATTGATCACACATGTGGAAGCAGAGAATAATTAAATAGTAACCATTTTTCTCAGCTCTCGTACTATTCAGTATCGAAATTTGTGGGGGGTTTTCACCTATAAAACACAAAATATAAAGTACATGTTCAACATTACTGAGTTAATTTAAGTGTATAATGCAGCTCCATTTATGGCTAAATGGTAAGCTACTGTTTCACCAGTTATTCTCTGCTGTAGAATCAATCAAACCACTTATCAGTCTGTAATGGGGATAAGAAGAGGACTTCATTTAAATCCCACTAGGGACCATTTAAACATGTCCGCAGCACAGACAGAATACATGACCTGCAAAATTAGCCTGACCCCGAAAATTACACGCAGGAAGGGGAACAATCTTATTTAACTACTGATGCTGACATTGCAGTGAGAAATCCTGAGACTGTTTGACACATGGCATTTCATACTAAGGGAAATTACTCACATTATATTGATTCTGCTGCTGTGGAAAGACAACTGTAGCGGAGAGAATGACTTACAGCTACAGAAAGTCTTCACAATACAGCCATGATTTGTGTAAAGTCTATAAAATGTCACACACAGGGAGTACTAGAAAATCATTAGCTTGACAATGATTTGTTTGCCAGTCATGTTATTGTATAAACATACAAAAACAAACTCAAAAGAAGAATGGAAACAATGTATTTTGAGGGAAAGTGCTTATGATTTTTATAATAGTGCCAATCATTCAGATAGGAAACATTGCAGGGATGACGTATTTTTGTAGGCCAACATGGAAGTTAGCAGCCACAAAAAGCCAATGGGAATTTTCAATTGGCTGTTGGATTATCACAGAAATACAGTAAGCGCAACAAAAGTTTGATACTTGCACATTTCAGTCAGCAAGATAATCCTTCCAAGTGAACATTACTTTTGTGATTATTGAAGCAGAAATGCAACCGCCTTTTTTTTAAAGACATGTAAAAGCTTTAAAAATTAACGAGCGGGGTATTTACCTAAGTATCTTATGTCGTAGAACAAAAAGTGTAAATCTCTTAAGCTGAAGTTAACCACAGACTGCATTTCATGGAATTTAACCAAAAATCCATTAAAAGAACATTGAGTTTGAGGTGAGGGAAGCAGTAGTGCAAACTCCTTTCTGGGTTTAGGACTCATTCTTGCAACACATTATAAACTTAAATTACCTCACACATAAGCAACCATTGAAGGCGAGTCCAGGGGTTAAAATCAGGTCACCACAGACTGATCAAAGAGAAGGATTGCAGAGAAAAAATGATAGAAGAAGGGAAGAGACTTTTAAAGCAATTACGGTAAATAGAGGGCAGGAGGCTATGATTACAGGTTAAGTATGTGTCCTCTTGACATATAAAAGCTGACTGAGATAGGACCGAGAGAATTAAGCCATTAGTGAATAGAATTACTAATAAAGGAACTGCTGTACATTAGTATTCATTGTCTGTTAATCAGAATCAATTATGTACTGTAATTATTTAATGCTTTAGGTTTCATTTATAGAGTTTCTCTCCACTGTGTTTAGAATCGCTAAGTAGAAAAGTTTGTTTTTCACCTTTGATGGGTATCACTCATTAAGTCATGTGTGCCTGTCCTCCATCTTTGTTGCTACTTAAAGGTCATTTCATCATCCCTGTCTTTAAAAGGTAAGTAATCATAAGGTCTATAAATAATATTGGCATTTCTTGTGTTATTGGCATCTGAATTCTATCCAAAGATGTGTTATGTATTTTTTGTCATGTCCTCAGATTTATTACTTTGCCAGAAGCAGCAAAGTTAAGCATTTTCTCTTTCAGGAGCCTCCATGAGCTATTATTAGAGTCAACTGTCTGAAATGACTCTGCATTTAGTTAAAGCAGTGCCATTAGAACGGCAACAAATGTGCCGACACATCTTGGCACGGCGGATGAGGGAGCTTGTTTCTGCCGCACCTTTGTTCATTACTGAAAACGGCCACTCTTGGCTTTTGTGCCACGCCAAGCCGCCAGCCAGACGAGCTGAATTTATTTATGCACACTCAAGTGCTTTCATTCCAGGTTTAAAGACCAAGTGTGGCCTTTTCTTCCTGCCCAGTGCTTTAAGTATCCATCACAGAGAGTCTACAGTATAAAGATGGTGGGGATAGCTTGTGGATAACCGATAAAACACTTGGCATGTGTAATAACCAGGAGATGAGTACAGTAAGCCACACATTTCTTTCTGCTGTATGTTGTGAAAGCAATGAAGGTCACTATGAGGAAAAGAATGAAGAATAATGAATATTTGGATAATTCGAAGAAATTTAAAAGAAAATTACAGATGTTTCAACATATGCCTAAAATAGATAAACTTTTTGTTGAATGGGAGCAAAGTAGGATGTAGTGTGATATTGTTGTAGAGCTATAGGTCCTTAATGTACCGAGGACAGTCGGGTCAGTAGCAGTTGGCCCCATCTTTCCCCAGAGGGAGAGAGCGCACAGTGAGCATTAAGTCCAGGTCCCAAGGTGTGGTAAGGTCAGAGCGAAGGGTGCTGTAAAACCACCTTCACCCCGTCCCTTTCCAATCAGACCTTGCAGCTCACACCATCCCAGAGGAAATGCACCGGCAAGGGCCAGCACCAGGGATAGGTTCCAGGAATCCTCACACATGAAGACTAACGCGGTGAGAAGTGTGGAATATTGCAGTTCATTATGAAACTATGAGGTCAAAATCATCACTGAAACTTGTGCCTATGAGTTTTCTGATTAATGGTGATTTGCTAAAAAAGCTTCATAAACCATTTACTTCATTTTTCAGATCCCAGTAGATGGCGCTTCCTTTTAAACAACAGGTTGAAACCACACTCAATAACCATGCCTGGTGCTTTTTTTTTCTAGCCAAGAGGGCCATCTATGGGGCTCCGAAAATAAAGAAAATTGGGTAACGCTTTATATTAAGGTCCTTAATAACCATTAATTAACAAGTAATAAGGCATTGTTCTCGCTTTAGATCCGATAGTTGCAAAAAGCATAGTTAACGTATAGTTAACTTATAATAGATGAGCAATAAAGTATATTTTAATATCAATAAGCAAACAAAACAAGATTAATAAAGGCATGGCAAAGACATAATGGGTGGGTCATGGGTGTTTGTAATGCCATTATTAACACTTATATAAGCTTATAAACACACAATAATGTTAATAAGCATCTTGTAAGGACTTACAAGGGCCTTATTACTTGTTAATGGTTATTACAAGGACCTTAATATAAAGCGTTACCGAAAATTGTTCATGAAGCTTCATTGGCATATCACTGTGCCGTCACTGTGGAAAAAAAGGAACAAATCGTTGTAATGTTTGTATTGAACTGGCAGATCAAATTTGAATCAAAAGATTTTTATTCAAGAACAACCCAATAAACAAAACATGAAAACCACAATCTGTGTGCTTGGCTGTTTCTTGGTCCCAAGAAGTTATCAGGCAACCAGCAGAGACTACTTTAGGTTATTGCTCCCAGCCAAGGAATTGTTCCTCCAACCATGACCATATTCTTTTCCCTGACTCTCCTATCTTCTCCCCTTCTCCTGTCCACATGTTGAAGTGTCCTTAGGCAAGACATTGAACCCCAAGTTGCTCCCGATAGGCAGGCCAGTGCTTGCATGGCAGCTCAGGTCCAAATCAATGTGTGAGGGTGTGTTTTAATGGAGAAATGAGAGGCTGATTGTAAATCATTTTATCAATAAAGGTAGAAAAGTGGCATATAAGTGCACTCCATCTCCCATTTGCTGTAAGGCAGCTGCAAGACTGAATTTAACCCTACACCACTGCCTGTGTCCTGTCTGTACAGTACTCCTGCTCAAGGCCAAGTGACCTGTCCACTGTTACGCTCAGACTCGACTTTTCTTCCTCGCGGCTCACTGGAGATGGAATGACCTCCCAGCTGCTGTCACTTATAACTTCCTGTTAAAGCATGAAAACCCATCTCTTCAGGGAGCTCTTCACCTCCTTCTTCACCTCTCCTTGGCACACATGCACAATCTTGCACCTGTGTTAAAAATTAAAGAAATAACATTTTTAAAACTCTGCTTTTTTGTACTCAAACATACAGTATGTATTGTTGCTTAAGCATGTATTAAAATAACTCATTTCGGTCTGAAGATGTCTAAAAATAATGGAAATAAAATGGAAACCTGTTTTCCAAAGAATGAGCACTACGTTCTTGACTTAAATTATCTTTTAATCATCATATGTGTAATTTATGGCACTAATCAATATGTGATTAAATCAAATTATTTGTCTTTAACCGTTAATTACCATGCAGTGCATATTTTTTCCTAAAAACGGTTGGTCCTTCGAAAGGGGAAGGACTTTTTCTCTCTATAGGAACCTTGCAACATAGCCAGGCATTATTTTAGGCCTAATTTCTGTAGTTTAACTTCTTTGAGGTTCATTTTGGGTCACTTCCTCAGCACAGAGTGTGACAGCAACAGTAGCCTTCTGGCCTGAAAGCTGCTCCAAAGAGATTTGTGTGCCAAACAAACATACAAGTCCACGCTCTCCCCATGAGAGCTACTGTAGCACGAACACAATATGTCCTCTGGCCTGTTTTGTTTAGAAAATGATAACCACAAGATGTTTGAATGGGAAGAGAAAACAAATGTCTCTGCTGCCACATTGAGCAAGTTTAAAAAAAAAAATTGGCAGCGCTTTTCCGTGGAAGTGACAGAAGAAATTGTTCCGGGCAATGAAGTTGCTGTTTTGGTATGCAGTTTGCAGACTCCACAAAAACAGGAAAAGTTTTTGTTATATAATATAAACTGAATGATAATCAGATACATTTCTATATTTTAAGCACCCTGTCATAAAGTGAAATACCCCAGTGACCTTTCTACAGTCTAGATTTTATATTTTATTTTTTTAACCAAGGGAAATTGGACTGTAGTAATCCTTGGAAAAGGCCAATCACATATCTCAGAGCGGAGTAGCATGTACACTTTCCCGAACATTTACTTTATCGTTCTTAAGGAGAAAAGTTGGCTTCAACTTTTTCTTACTGGAATACAGAGAAGTGGAGATACTGTACTCTTGCAATAGATATTATGATTTCAGCTATTGCACCATTGAACGGCAATGCTCACCCACAAATTGAAGTATTATTAACTCACTTATTAAATGGTGGTCCTGAGATCAGATGGACTGAGAAAGGTAAAGGGATCATTTTTATTGATCCAGCGGTGCAACAGTTTTATGAGAAGCTCAAGTCAGAATTTAAGAGACACAAAAATGAATGCTCTATTTAAAAGATTTTGTGTGAAGATACCTAAAAAAAATATATATATCCCAAATTATGTGTTGGTAGCATTGCAGTATTTGTATCATAGCCTTATACAGGAAATCTGCATCTGGTGTGTAATTGACAGGAAAGAGCATTAATGCAGCCATCTGCATGAACTCAAACTGTGTAATGGGTTCTTAGATGTTAATAAAAATATTATGGAACACTCTACATAGTATTAATTCCACTGCTGTAATCATCATTTCTTTCCTACGTGGAAGAGGAATATACATGTTTTTACAGTCCGGGAACAGGAGAGCACAGGTGGCCAGAAAATAATATTTTAATTGGTTTATTAATAGACACTTGGACAGTGATGGAAGAAACATTTTAGCGGGTTCCAAGGCTCTGGGATTTTTTTAATCCATAGATTTACAGAAGTTGTGTTTTGAGTTTGTAGAAGAGTAATGCCATGCTTTGCCTTTGATTTGGATCCTTCACACATGATGGATTTGGTGAGAGAGTATCTCGTGGTGAGCTCACAGTAGCTGAACATGAAGGGCTGTCAGTGGAGACTGCTGCTGAGATACACACAGATGTATTACGCAGCACTAACCAGCCAATCAACTCTCTGTCATCCAGTTTGAAGGTCAGACAACCACTCACATCACCTTCTACATCGTTGGATCCGTTACCATGGCGATCGCCCTCTTGGGAGCCCACAAGGAGATCCAGGTTGGTCTGACTGGTGAGTAGAAACACCAGAAACTAAACATATTCATAGTTTTCAGTCACATGACTGCTGTGGAGCCATGGTGGGCAAATCAATGTTCCAACAAAATGCTGGGAAGTCCATAGAGATTTTCAGATTTTCATCATTTACAACCAACAAGTATTTAAATCACCTCATAAAAGAGGCACAACGAAGATGTATAAACAAACTAAAAGTCTTAAGCACATATGACCCATATAGAGGACCTGCTGCAGTATTTCAATCATTAAAAACAACTTAGTCTCTGCCTGTGTTTTGGGTTAAAGAATCACCATGTTAACTTGAAAAATGAACATGAAAACACAAACAGAACATGGTATACTGTAGATGTCCTTGTAAAAGCCTTCAATTTTACTTGAATCAATTTGAAATATATTCTTATCTGTGTTTATTGATGAAGTCTGCCTGGAAGTCCAAGTGCTGTATTAGAGGGTATTAGCAGGTATACGAGAAAAACCAAACCCTTTCTGGCGGCTTACACTATATGAAAGTATTAGTATGAAATATATAGAAGAGTACCAATCTAACTAGTGGCACACCCACCTCATCAACTACAGTACTAAGCCATCACTGCCACTAACACAGACACATTTGACTGAAATTAAACCAACTTAAACTCTTGTTACAGAGCTATACTTTGGCCAAGTTTACATATATCTTGTGCAGAATCCATCCCTTAATACTGCCTCCAAAATGAAAGCATACAAATATACAAACTGTACTGTATTCTTTCTGGAGGGTAATTATACAACTATAGAAAAAGTATATTTGAAGGATATATTGAAGGTTTTTTCAATTCACTGTATTACTGTTTATTGTTCAGTTAGTGGGAGGAAACTGGCTTACCTGGGGTAAACCCAAGCAGACACTGTGAAAACATGACAGAAGTTTTTAGTCCTGACTGACAGAAACCAGCAGGCGTCTGTCTGTCAGCACTAAACACTTGCCCATGTCGATTTTATTACAATTTTGTAAGTGTGTGTGTGTGTGTGTGTGTGTGTGTGTCAGTGCTTCCAAAAATGCAAACAAACTTCTAGACCTTCCAAATGTAATTTGACCAAATTCAGTTCTCAGAGTGAAATCGCTGATAGTAAAATTAGTCATTTTACAGCAGATGTGACATTCAAAATACATATCTACAGATTTGCAGTCATCTTTTTCCCAGTCTAAGTCTATGGGAAGAAGTCTTTTTGGGTCCCGTGGCATCAAGTGATGGGCAGTTCTAATTCCACCGTTTGGCTTCAAAATTGGCTTCAAAGCCTGGTGCTCTTTCTGAGCACTTGAATTCAACACAGCAAATAAAAAGCCACTATTAGTCCAACACTCATCAACGGTTCTAACTCTAGTGGAATGGTTCTCAAACTTTTTCTGTCTGGCCCAGTCAAGTATAACTTATATTGAAAGAAACATCAACACTATAACCATTCTTTTCGCTTTTCTTTGAGTAATTGTGTTCCACAGTTTGAGAAACACTGGAACTTAATCTGTTTACTGTAATGCTTATTTTTATACTTTAGTATAATTGTATGTATTTTATGGTAATTCTTCTCCACTACATTGGTACATTTCTGAAGCAATTTTTTTTTAACTTTTTACTTTTTTTTATATTTTGTTTCATCATTAAACAAGAACATCAAGAACATATATATACTATCTAAATACTAATACTACTATAATACTAATAATTTTCAGATTTTACATAAAACCAATCCAACATGATTTATAATAGATTAATTAAACATGTTCTAAACTGTTAGAATTCAGATCTTGCAGATGTGATGTGTTGCAGAGGAAGTGTGATTCCCCCCCTGATTCTGCAAGATGTTGTGTCCGCACACAATAAAGATAAAATATTTCTGCGTCACTGTGAGAATCACAATCTTTTATTTGGCAGCTCGAGTAAGATAGTGAATATTCAACTGTCAGGATCATGTGATTTTGATGGCTGTATGATTCACAGCTGAAGGCAGGCAGGCAGGCACTTGGCCACAGATACATAAGATTATATATTACAATATTGACATAGAAAAATGTGCCACGACACGAGCGGTGGCCATAATCTATGACCAGGTACAGCTGGATAAACTTCATAAATCATTATTACATTTATTTATTTCCTCATACTGAAGCAGGGCACTACTCTGTTTCAAACAATGTTCATTCACACAACTCATGCAGTTTTTTTTAAATATATTCGATCCCTAAGTAACATTTCAAAAGAGCATTTAAAGTGGAATAACTTCTTCCATGCAGTTACTGCAACAAAATGATCATATCAACATTCAACTCAACATCACATCTATGTAGATAAATATAGATATGTAGATATATAGTAGATGTATATTCTATAGTTGCCGAATATGCAACAAAGATGATATTTTGGTTTCTCATGTTGCAGTTAGATTGTTGCAGTTAATTAATACTGCCATCTTTAAAGGGAGGGGGGAATAACTCAGCATGGCTACAGTGTGTCACTTTGCTTATTTTTATTTCAATTGTACAAAAGTTCAAGAATTTAATAAAGCAAATGTCTCCTCTTCATTTGTTTTGCTCTTTGCCTTTGTCCAAAATCCTCTGCGCTAACCTACCTTAAAGTCAAAGCCATTTGGAAATCTATAACACGGTTAGGGTGAACATCCTCTGTCCGCCGTATGACTAATGTGTTTTTTTCATGGCCATTTAAAGATAAAACATTCTGCCGGGCGAACGGTGTAGTTTGAAAGGGGCTGAGGAAAGTAAAATGTGGCAGAGAGGAGTCCTATTGATAGAGGTATTTCTATGCTTTCATTTTTCCTTGCTGAAAGAAAAGCAGCAGTTTTACATCACAATGATGAACTGGATGTGTAATTATGTTGCCCTGAATTGAAAAACTTTGTCACATTTTAAGAGTTGTGCCCTGAAAAGGACAGACGGACGTGACCATCTGGGATGTTCGAGCTTTACACATGCAGAGACAGACATCGGGGGATGTATGTCCCAGATTCCCCAGAGTTCACAGTTTAATACTGACTGTCAAATATAACTCTGGTTTAAGAATAATAGGACAGAAAAACACCAAAAGTCCTTCAAACCCACATAAGCTTTGACCGACCTTTTATATGAGATGTGCAGGAAAATCTTGTCAAGCTGCCAAGACAAAAAGTAGAAACATATTGTCTTCCACAGTCGAAATAGTCACCAATATCTTTGTTTCTCTGTTTCCAAAATAATGTCATTTATAGCACACACATTTCTACAATGCAGCTCAGAGCATTATAATGTGCAGGAAATGCTTTACATCAGCTTGTATGCTGAAATACAATGTGACATTATCTCCACTAATTTGCCTTTGAAGTGAGTAATAAGGCCCCTTTTATGAAGAGTATGACATGAATGATTTCACTCATAGTATTTGTGGTGTCACAAGGTGAGTTTTGCTGCTCCACTCTGGGTTATATTGTGTGTTTGAGCTGTAAAGGCTACTTAGTTGTTGTTTCTCCACTCACATCCATAACAAAGAAACATGAAAAAATGCAATAAGTCTGGGACATAATTCGTCCCTATTAGAATCAATAGTTGTGAGGTATTAAAATGAATTATCTTCACAGTCATCTAAAGCAGCCTCATTAAACCGTAACAGGAACGTGTCTCTGACATCAGACAGTATCTGCTGATCTTAAAGGAGGAAATAAAACATTTATTACACTCTGGAGAAATTAGCATGCTTTAAACTTCCTCCCAAAGTGCCCCGAATCCGCCTGGTCTTCCAGTTAGCAGTATTTCTGTCCTGTTTTATAATTCTGTAATTAGCTGTAAGTTATTCTTTGCCAATATGATGAGATGATGTTTGTCGATTGCAACTTCTGTCTCAAATCGATGCAAATTAGGTTGGTTGTGTATGAAAAACTCACGGTAATTAAATGCAGTTGTATCATAAAAGCTCAGGGCTGTGCTTTGTATCATAGGTTGTAAGTAAAGTCTGTTAATGTCTGTGTAGTGCTCAATCCATACACAAATTAAACTCTATTGTTATAAGACAGAGTAAAATATTCTTATTTCCTTAAAGTTACTTCAAAAAAAAGAAAAAAGTGTCAGACCAAGCAAAAACACAAACATGGCACACAGTTGATGATAATAATAAGAGGTTGTGTTTGTTGAATTTAAATAAAATGCTTACTGTCAACAATGATTGATTGGAAATATTTATCTGTCTCTCTTATTATCTTTCATAAAGTGATAATGCGGCGTGCACAACCTTCCAGTGGTAGAAAGTAACATAGGTCACTTAAGTACAATTGTATACTTGTACAGTTCTGAGTATTCTCTTGTGTATGTTGCGTTATACTTTTACTCACATTTCAAGGGGAAATATTATATTTCCTACTCCACTTTATTGTCCAACAGTTGTAGCTATTAGTACCATATTAAATTAAGATTTTGCATTGAAAAGATATGATATTTTAATACAATTCAACATTTAAGATTAGACCAGTGTTAACCTTTTGGCTTGTGACCTGCCATTTATTAATATAAATCCAATATTTCACAAAAAAGCATGGGTTAGAAAAAGGAATTAGTGTAGCAGAATTGACTTTCTTCCTTTCTTCTCCAAAAGGGTCACAAGATAAATCTGAGAGGCTTTGAGATGATTACTTGGAGGACACTGGACCTCAAGGTCTGTAAACACAGGAGTAAACTAACTAACCATACATGAAGTGCTCTGCCGTGGCCAGCTACAACACTAAAATACTGCTTACACTTTGTTGCATTACTATTAACAAGCTAATTAAAGATATAATAAATAATAAATAATGTCATCTGTAGTATTATACTGTTGCCCATAAAGTTGGAAAAAAAATGTTTTCAGACACAATCCTCTGTTTATTCCTATTTAAATGTATCGGTCATCAAAGTTTTGAGAAGATATACACTTTATCTGTGATCACATTGATCACATTGTCACAATCATTTCATCGAAAGAGGGTAAAAAAATGTATCCCAACTTTATGAGCAACAGCATATATCAGTCATAAGGGCCATTTTTAATCAGCATGAATAGGTGCGTTTTCATTAGGGTAAAGAGTGGCCACTGGGAAAGCTTCAGGCCGTGCCGTCTCAAATGGCCTCTCACTCACTTGGCGTCTCCGTTACAAAACAAGGCCCCATAGGGATTTACGAGACTCTGGAAGTGACGTATGGTTTTCATTGTCATCATTGTGTGTGCTTAGCAACAGTTTCTACCTTCCGAGATGGAATGAGCAGAGCTTGCTGCGTTTCTTGACGCTGTGTCCATCCACATCACAGCGATGAATATGGACGAGAGGAGACGAATCCTCTCGCTACTTCACCGGCTTTAAAACATGACGCATTTTGTTGTACCGTCGAGTACTACGTCACTTCCCACTTAGCGGTCTAACCAAAAAGCAACAGGCTTTTTTCAGGGGAGAGAAATGTCCCTGCTCTTCGCCAAAAAATGGCCAGTCAAACGGCCGCTAGGGCCGGCTCACATTCAAATTAGGTTTATTTCAGGTATTCGACTATGGTTGAAACGCAGCTAATTGGTTTGTTTTTTATTAGTTGAAAACAACTGGATGAAACTCTCTTTGTGTTGGTTATGGCGGTCCCTGTGGACAAAAGCGGTAGTATTTCCATCCAGCCCCATTGTCAGCCATAATCGGACCTGGTGACCATTACTTTTTGCTTATGTAGGTCATATAGAGGCATCAGTATTAAGTTTGTATTAATGATAATGATCATAACCACTTCTAAAGTCCTTGTGGTTGCTACATTTAGCTCATAATATTTGTCATTTTCTCTAGTAGGGTTTTGAATGGAGGTTTTCACTTATAATGTACTATAAAAGTACTTTACATTCACTTTGGTACTATCACTTATGCAAAGGATCTGAAAATTTCTTCAGCTTCAGTATCGTGACTCTGCATTGCCATCCTTGGTTGAGTCCTTGCTCCACCTTTGCCACCCCAGTCAAAAAGATCTGGACGTGGCCGCTGCCTGATCCGAGTTTAATCAATAGAGCTGACTGAGGAATCTCCAGCAACAGGGTTTGAATAAACAAGAAGCATTTCCCCTCACAAGTTCAGATTCACACGTACAACTCTATAAAAAGTTATAATCTCCAGAGTGAGACAAGTGAACTTTAACAAGCATCAAGGTCTTTTGTAATCAGCCGCTCTTGTTTTCAAGTCTCATCTGCTTCACACAGACCATGCAGATAAGCAAGAACTGTTGAAAGAAAGGTTAAGAAAGCCGCCACAGAACAGCTGCTCTACTTAAAACAAAGTACAGGAGTATGCATAATCCTGAATTTGTGTCGATAAATGCCAAGAAACTATCTTAGGTAGATAGTTTATAGATATGAGGTGGCTGAGACTGAGGCCAAGTTAGCTGATTGCAATAGATCCGGATGTTTAATAAGTTTGCCGAATTGCCTCATGTCACCCTCTCCTTTATCATATTCACTCTCCCACATCTTCTCCCTCCACTCACTCTGTTATGCTCTTGTGCTGAAATCAAAACAATTGAATAGCTTTCCGTTGCAGTTATAAGCTTATAAGTTATAATGTTTATTTCCAAGCAAAGGGAAAGCCTAATTTAAAGTTGAAATTAGTGCGCAAGAAATAATAAATTAGAGATGTAAAGGCTGTAGGTAAAAAAAAAAAAAAATAGATGAGTAATACTTGCTCAAAGTGATGTAGTTCAACAAGCGTCACGTTCTCCAGATGGAGGAGGTCATTAAAATTAGTTAAGTTACATAACAAACATACTTATTTTAACCAAACCACAATCTTTTCCTAAACCTAATCACATAGTTTTGTTGCCAACACCTAACCAAGTATTTTTAGTTTAAATTCACAACATTTAAAATTTTAAAATGTGTCTCAATGTACGCTCCGAAGAAAGGGAAAACAGGTTACTGCGGTTCAGAAACATTGAGATTCAGCATCTGTTTTTATAAATGTACAATGCCAACACTTTATTCTGGCCACTGAATTGCAGCCAGCATATTTTTTTAAAACGTCAAACCATTGCTTTACCCATGCCCTCGGCATAGCCAACTACTGTCAACCACTGTTGATTTGTTGTAGCTACATTTTAGTAGTCATAACTGAAATCAGTTGGATTTACAGAACTGAAGGTCCAATGCGAGTAATGGTACACGTGGAAAGCCTTTAATCCTCATAATTGATCTGTTCTTTATGCACTGTACGCCGTACTTAACCTAATTGGCTTCAGATTGGAGATACAGAGTGTGAGAAATAGAGTGTGGATGCAAAAGCTAGTGGTCTGTCACCAGACTTGTGTGGAGACAATAAATATTAGACTGATTTGACACACATCACATCTCATCCTGCCACAGTTGCTAAAACACACGAACCAAACTGTGTTGCTGTGTCTCTTGGGGATTTTGACAAAGCCCTATAATTGGAAATTCAAAATGTCCGACAACACGGGACATAAAGATCAACAGGATGAAAGAAAAATGAAAATGGAAAATAGATTGAAAAGAACTAGGTGAAGTAAAAGAGGTCTGAATAGTAGAGACCATGACATTGAACTGAGACCGTTCAAAGAATCTGGTTGTCAAGTGTAAATAAATGTCATGAGCTGACATTTGAGTTGGCGAAATAAAATGACAGTGATGTTCTTAGAAACCGAGTCGGAGAGGTTAAAGCAGGTAAAGAATGCATTAATTGAACCCGGGAATAATTGAATTGTTTATATCCACTGGCTGTTAATTACTCACTTCTAGGGAGTCTGTTGCTCTGATGAGCTCTATTATTAGCTTGATGTTATTCTCAGTGTAAACTGCAGTAAAGGGTTGAAGAAAACCTCATTTCCCTTTTTTGGAAAAGAGGATTTGTGAAGAATTTTCAGAGATGATGTTGAAATGTTGTGTCCTTTTCATCAACCCTTTGCCCCAGTTTTTAAAAGTTACAGTAAGTGTTTTAGCTTGTGACCCTTATGTCCTGACTCAGCTGGATTTAATCTCAATCACACAGTAGTTTGACATAAAAATATCTAAACCCATGTCAACAAATTTTAATGAAATTATACTCACTTCAATATGAGAGGAAAAGGCAACAAAGCAAACAAACTATTGTAGAACCAGTGCTGCAACCAGATAATTTATTTGTGAAGGCTAATCAGTGCCAAAACCACTTTGAAAAGCAGCACAGGAAACTGAAATGGAAAAATGTGACCAATCACCACAACAAGTAATGTGTTCTTTCAGTTCCGAACTTTTCAGCACATTTCAGTAGAAATACACAGACCTCAGGAAAAAACTATTTCTAAGCTTGCCAGAGTTGTGGAAAACTTAAAAACCACTCTGGCTTCACTCTTATATTTTTGTGGTACTACTCTCTTACAGTGGCCCAGATCGCCGCTTTACTGTCCACAGTGTGAATCATGTGTGCATGCACTGTGCTGCATGATGACGCTTTAATACAACAACCTTTAACCCCAACTGCTGATCCTGTAACTGTAAATGTTCAGCCACCTTTGATAATAAGATCAGAAGTGACAATGTATGAAGCATGAGTTACATTTGGCTGATATGTCCAGTCTCACAGGTTACTTCTACTCAGATCTATTTGTATTAAAGTCACCTTTAACAACATGAGACACTGTTGCCACCAAGTGGTTTGAAAAAATAGTGCCTAAGATTTGTGAGAGCTGTTAGTTAATAAAAAGAACTTGTGGAGGAGATGGAATAGCCTGCCAGCTGAAATCTCTCTTGTAGACTATATTTTATGTTGGCCGTGTAAAGTGAAATTTTCAAGAACGGGATGATTGAATGCAAGGACGGAGGTGTCCCAATGCGTCAGGACCGGTGATATAAAACAAAATCAGAAAAAGGTTCTAATCCTAAGCTTCAAAGGTAAACACAAGGTCAGACTTTTCTCTCTGTAAATCCTCTGCTTCTGCTGCAGACTGTAAGTAACAAAACAACAAAACAAAAACAAATCTCATTCATCAGAAGGCAGCAGCTCTCAGCCAACTGTAGTACAATCAAATTTATAGCTCTCACTTGAAGCACTTCTGCCATCTGCTTACAAAGCTTCCCCGCACAATAAAGCTGGGAAATGAAATGGTCTAAAGATGAAATTGATCTGAAAGCCCTTACATTTTTGAGTCTTACACTTTGAGACGAGAAGAGAGAGAGAGAAGACTTTGAGCCCCTTTTTTGGTGATTTTAATATGTTCAATTTACTACAAATTACTATACTGCTGCAGATGGTTAAATCAAATATAGGGATGGGACAATATGAAATTTTTGCTGATTATTCTGCCAAAAATAATTCCCAATAATATC
This sequence comes from Centropristis striata, assembly GCF_030273125.1. Taxonomy (NCBI): domain Eukaryota; kingdom Metazoa; phylum Chordata; class Actinopteri; order Perciformes; family Serranidae; genus Centropristis; species Centropristis striata. The sequence continues at coordinate 14,506,114 of NC_081534.1, read as the reverse complement.
CTAGTAATCATCAAAATTTGCTTAAAACAAAAACAAAATATGGCACTAAAACATACTGGAATCACTTTACCTGACATTTTGTTAAACATATATATGTACATTTACACATCATATTATTTATCTTATTCAACCCGTGTTTCACCCACCAGGTTAGTCCCATTGAAGTCACTGATGTCATTTTCAAAGGAGACCTGGCCAAGAAAGCAGCATGAAAGTTACAGAAAAAACAAGTAAACATGAAGATATACATTAAAAGTATTAAAATGATTAATTAAATCTACAGACAGCAACAGGTACCAATTGAGTCATCCACCATTGCACTTATAAGGACTTTAAATCAGGCAGAGAGACCAATTCCCTCAATTTCAAGTCCTTCTGAAGGCTATTATTTCCTTTCTTTTTTCTTTTTTTACAAAAATCTCCCAATCAAACAATCTTAAACAATAACAATTGCCCCTTGCTAACCTAGCTAGCACTAGCATTAGCTAATGATGAAGCATCATTCTGGCTCCCGATCTGTTCTGTGCATGTGCTGGTTGCAAAAAACTCAACATGCTGATGACCAAAACATCCACAGTCCACAATCCCTCTGACTATGCCCAATATTTTTTTGGACAGATTATGGTGGTAACAAATGATAATGTTGAATTAATTTGCCAAATGTATTTATTAAATTAGTTATTTTCTCCATTAATGTTTGAAAATTATGAAAAATCCCAATTTCCTAGTGTAACGTCTTGTTTCATCAAACCCGTGGTCCAAACCGCAGAGACAGTCATTTTAACATAATTTAAGAAGTTTTAACTGTTATTTTTGCTTGACAAATAACTTAAAATGACCTATTTGATTAACAAAACAGCTGCTGTTTATTTCTTATGTGAGTGTCATTGATGAAAAAGAAACCTGAATGTAGCTCAGAGGTTTACAGCAGAGAGCCCCGAGCCACCCCATGACCCCTCACTGTAGCGTTTCCATGGTGTTCAAGGTATGATGGACAGCTGAGTTCGGGGGTGAGGTCTGAAGGTCGTCCTCACTGTTCCTCCCTCCTGTGTTCCACGCTCACACTAATCACATCCTCAGCCTTGACAGATCATCCATCTTTCTCATCGCATGCTGTATTCGCTCTCCCTCGTCCTCGTCTCTGTCGCCCCTCAGAGAAGAGGTTGCGACCTCAGCAGACTAAGGGAAACTGCGTAATGCATCTCTAGTAATTAGCATATGAACCTGTGGCTGTTTTGAGAAACACCTCCATTTCAGCGATGTGCATTTGGAGCACACCCAACCTGTCTTATCAGCCAAAGAGCTCCAACAGGTACATGTAGTCCCGGCACATTCACATCATTCTCCCTTATTATCATTTTTTATCAAATCAGCTGCTGGATGTGGTCACTCATTGGTCACACTGTAAAACCAATTTAAAGTTAGGGTGGAGTTTGACTTAACAGCTGAACTTGCTCAGGAAAAACTTTCATCCTTATCAAAAGGAGGTAAAGGCTCCTAACTATTTGTAACTGAGTGTAATTAAAGCTGCAGATTGAAGTGCAAGGTGCCTCTAATCAGTATTAACAGACTGCTGGGTCAAATTCAACATCTGCTCTACTGACTCACCCAGTATCTCACCCAGACTGCAAGGTCCCTGTTCTACTGGGTATCCTCAAATTATCATTCTTAATGCTCACAACACCTCCTCGCAGTGTTCCCTCGCTGGTGTCAGACTCACATTATAAAGTCTGATGTGCAATTAGAGATGTTACACCACTGGCTGGAGGATAGTGGTCTAACAAGAAAGTTGCATACAGTTGCATCACTGACTCATTTTCTTTGCTCGTTATTTTCAGATTCTGGTGATTATTAATATTACACTAAGAAATCCTTTTGTTTCTGCTGTTCCCAAGATACATTTAACTAAAATGAAAGTAGTGACTCTCTGTAAGACTGTTCTACAATTTTCAATCAACTTCACAGTTGGCTGGTGTTTTGCTGAGGACCTAATGAAATGCAGTGTCAATCATGAGCTCTTGAGAGCTGCGGAATACATTTATTAGTAGGGTGTTATGTAGACACTGTAGTGTGTTGAGAGGGGATCTTTCCTGCAGTGACCCATTTTTGCCATCTAAAAAACGACGCCACCACTACGGTGAGAACCCCGTAAAGTCTTTTACACACACAAATGAAACGTCCACACTTTCAAAGTTTAATGCTATTTATTATAGCTTCTCAAACACAAATATACTTTCATCAAAAGACAAATAATGTTTTGATTTACAAGTCATTGCATTCATGCGCTCCAAACACTAGGTGCGTTTCCACTATAGTCAAATACGCGGAATGAGACGGGTCTCCCTTGCCGAAACGCCCCTAATTTGAATGTGAGCCGCCACTAGCGGCTGTTTAACCGGCTGTTTTCTGGCCCTGTCGAAGAGCAGGGACATTGTTCTTCCCTGAAAAAAGCCTGGTTGCTGATTGGATAGACCGCTAAGCGGGATGTGACGTAGAACTCGATGCCACTACAAAACGCACCATTTCTAAAAGCCGTCGAAGTAGCGAATAGTCACAAAAATAAAAATCGCTGCCATGTGCATGACCACAACGGCAACAAACACAGCCAGCTCTGCTCCTTCCATCTCGCCGTCTCCTTCCTTATTGTCTACGTTTGGCGCGTCTCCCGTGTTAAATACGTCGCATATGTGATGTCACTGTTGAAACTGTCGCTAAGCAATTAGGCGATGATCGGAAACGATACGTCACCGCCGGAGTCTTGTAAATCCCTTAAGGACCTTTCTTTGTAATGGAGACATGCCAAGTGAGCGGCCGTTTGAGAGGGCGTAGCCTAAAGCTTTCCCAGCGGCCACTTTTTACCCTAATGAAAATGGATCTACTGTGTTCCTCTCCCAGGCATCTCACCAACAATTAAATATACACAGGTGCCCTTATTCACTTATTACCTCTGAACCTATGTATAATGAGTGCTCTTCTCCACCAAGTGGTGGGAGGTTTAGGCAAACAAAAAACAAACAAACAAACAAAATGGCTCTCAAGCCTGATTTCCACCGGGCGCGTTACAGCGGCGTCACGTCAGCGTCGCGTTCGCCGTTGCAAATAGGTAACACTCTAATCAATGAGAGCATTTCCACCGGGCGCGCTGCGTAACGTTACAGCAGCGTCTCTACGCGAGCATTAGGTAGGACTTCTATTTCTCCGCGAGACGCTGCCAAACCGCGTAAATCTCAACAGAGCAGATCGCACCAGACAGGAAGTCCGACTCAGAATCAACGTAAACCTCTTCCGTCCCCTTTCAAAATAAAACACAATACGCAGTTCATGCAGCCTAAAACTACTTCACATCAACATTATGTTATGACTGGGGCACCAGATCAGCAATCAATCAATCAAAGGGTCTCAGAGGATCGGCGACACGGACGACAAGAGACTGATTGTTGAAGTGGAACATCATACAATCATTTATGACATAACATATTGTTTTTATAAGGATAGATGGTCAGATCAACAGATCTTTCATGTCAGAGAAGCAAAGTAAGCTGTTGGTTGTTGTTGTTGTTGTTGTTTACTTTATACACACAGTTTATCCATAGACTGTATAAATAGAGTTTAGAGTTTATCGCGTGATCTCGCGTGTATATGACCGGCTCGCTAAGCTGACATGACGCTGCTGTAACACGCCCGGTGTGAATTGACGCCGGGCAGAAAACGCAGCAAAACCGCGGTGGAGCCGCGCCGCTGCTGTAACCCCCCCTAGGAAATCCCCAGTTACACTTACTAACTGCTAGCCTGCCTAACAACATGCTGCCCACAGTCGGGTCCCCAGGAAGAGCACTGTGCTTTGAAGCCAATTTTCATAGTGGCCAAGTGGTGGAATTACAACTTCAGGGTCAGTCACATGACGGCATGGTGCCCAAAAAGTACTTTTTCCCTTAGACTTATAAAGAGAAAGAGGTGTCTGTAAATCCGAAAATACATTTTTTAGAATATTACAACTCCAGCAAAGTGACTCGTATAAATATTAGATTAATTCAAATTGTGAAAAAGAGACATACATGAGTTAATCACGCCTGTCAGTCTTAACGTTACTACCTCGATTCTAGCGTCAAATGACTAAATAAGTCTAACTTATCAGAAAAATTAACACTTGAAGATACATTTGCCTGATAAGAACTACCAAAAATGACAGAAGCCATCTTTGGGAAGAATTTACTGTATTTGCGGTTTATTTTTTTTTTCAATTTGTCCCATGTCCAATTCACAAACAGGGAAAGGGCAGGATTTATCACTCAGTCTGCCAACAGGGGGCAATCAAGATATTTTAACTTCACTTTTGAGGAGCTGCTAGGCTGTCCATCTCTATGTAAAGTGTGTGCTGTAGACTCTGAATCTTGTTTTTATGTTCAAGTGTCCAGTCAGTTTGGATCTTTTCCTAACGACTTTAATGATCTTTAAATCTTTAAATTGATGGTGAGGTTGTAAATGTGTGAGCTATTATCATCCAAGCACAAATGACACAGAAACTGAAATATACCACTTTTATATTCTCTCTTAAATTATTAATTAAAGTCAGATCAAACATGATTATCCTCCTGCACAATAAAAATGTCAATAGTATCCAGTTGGGGTGCAAATCATCACAGCTGACTAACTACATGTCAGCATCAGGTCACTTATATCATCTCCACCTGCAATTAGGACCATCATTAAAATTAAGACTCAAGGCAGTGGTAGTTGACATTGAGCTGATGTGTGAAACTTGATTTTGTCAGCAGGTGCAAACTGCTCCGGAGAGAAAGAGACATGAATCAGCAGTAGCGGCTGCCAAACTGACTGACAAAGTCACTCAATAACACGACGATAGCAGCTGAAGGTTGACACTTATGTCACATCAGATAAATGTTGAGTGTGAACAGCCGTGGAGAAAGTCGGCTTGAGCAGAGGGCTGACGTCACAGTCTGGCATTAGGAATAGCTGTCGCAACTGTTGTTTCATTCATTACGACCAAAGTGGGGCCATGAATAGGCAAGAATATTCCTTTGTTCTCCATGCTCCCACACAAAGACACACATTGGCATTAACACTGATTTGCTAAATAACAAAGTTGAAAGCCTTACAAATCAGACACAGGTGCTTTCTCAGGCACATGTGAGGCAATTATTCTCAACCTGTATCTCATTAAAAACATCATTTCTAAAAACATTTCTATCTATTAATGTCATTAAATAACTTGCAGATGCTATCTTAGCAATTAGCTACCACATGCAGCAATAGTGTCCCCAAAAATACACACTTTCTGCACAAAAATGATTCAAATTCCTTTTTCAGTGAAAGCACTAACACCACACTGTAAAATTAGTCCACCACAAGAAAAAGTCCTGCATTCTAAACTTACTTAAGTAAAAGTACAAAAGTATCAGCATCAAAATGTACTTAAATTATCAATTCTCACGACTCACACACAGTGATGTGTCACTTTCTAATAGCTCTACAGTTCACCTCAGCAGCGATGATATACCGTACGGTCAGAGACATAAGAGCAGTGGACTCGTTCGTCTTCCCGCACCTTAAATCATTTCTGACAGTTTCATGATAAGAGGGGACGTCAGCTCAGGCTCACACTCTCCTGACGGACGTGCCTGGAGCTTTTCTCTCCTTATAACCTTATTTCACTTGCGCAGTTTAGAGCCTGTTCTAAATGGCAAATGACAAACACCGGCTGTCCTGACGTAATAAATAGGAACACCTTAACCATCAGAAATTGTGCTAATGATCTGCCGCTATTTCCAGAATTTGGTTGACTTGTAGGCCTTACCTGTCCTGTCGCTTTGAGTTGTGAGAAGCATACATCAGGATTTAAGCTGTGGATGTTCTCTGTTCTCATTACAGTGAATCAGCAGTGTGTGAAACAATCCCATCTGCTGCACCGCCTGCACTTTTTTATTGTTACACACACTTCTGCCCCTGCGATGCGGATTCATTTTGGTATGTATTGATTCTGTATTAGAGAGGGGCTTGTTGGTCGGCAGTTGCATCTCAGGAGAGACGGTAAAGGTGTTTTAAGCCCTAAATGGATCTCTCGTTCAAAAATCACCCTAATGAAATATATTATCTGAAAAATCAGCAAGCAATGCCTGCTCAGGGATTCAAATAAACAATAGTCCAAAATGACTTCTTGACGCACACAAGTGTCTATTGGTAGTCCCCTGGCTCAGCAACAAATCTTCACTGTAACCTAGCGACACCACTCAGAGTTTAATTAGAGTGACAAGACAGAGCAGCCTGGAGCTGGATGGTAATCTCCTTCAGTGCACTCATGGTTGTGTTGTTGTGTCTGTGTAATTGCCAATCCTGGCAGCGTGTGGCTGGTATTGTTTTCACCTTGTGAGTCTGTGTGTGTGTGTGTGTGTGTGTGTGTGTGTGTGTGTGTGTGTCATCGTGGCCAAATGTGTTCCTGAGGACACCTACTGTAGCAGAAACTGTCACAGAATTGGTTGTGAGTACTTTGTCAGGTGTTTTTGTGTCTGTCTGTTTGTCTGGAGACAGATTTTGTCACCATGATAGCCTGACAGCTGTGCGATGCAGTCACAAAGCTTGCAGGTGATGTTTCGTTGAGATAGAAATGAAGGCTGAGTTCGAAGACGGGTGTGATCCGAGCAAGGGTGCCAAAAAAGGGAAGGGGCCTTTGGCACTGGTCCACATTAGTTTTGAGTCACGGTTAATGTATCCCAGTTTCATTGTTGCAAACTCTAAAGATGTGCTTCCATCCACCTGTTTTTATGTGCATTTTCAATTTGTGCATCACAAAACCTCAGTAGAAAAAGGCATCATTTCATAAAAAGTCTTGAAACGTATGCACAGCCCCCTGACCGTATCTAACTTGTACATTCCTGTTCTTATTGATTGACTGATTCCTGTTCTTCATATTTTCTTTTTATGCTGCTTTTTTGACTAGAAGTACTTGTTTCCTTAATATAAATGTATATTTAGTACTTTGTTCTTTATATAGACCATAGACTGTATATAAATAATGGACTTAGTCAATGTGACGTCACCCATTGGTTTGTGGACTGCCTGTTGGAAGCATCGAGTTCATTGTTACGTCGCCGTCTTGTGTCGCCATCTTGTTTCAGATACGGGGAGCAGACCATATCTGGACTGTGGAGGAGCGAGAGGGATCTGACGACACTGACTACACGCCTCTCTACACCGACAACCTGACTGAGAGAAGCCGCTGCTAATTCATGTTAGCATTAATTGGAGCATTAAATGGGATGTTTATTTTGGCTAGCAAAAAAACAAAAACAAAATGTATGTTACTTACCTCAGAAAACTGAACAGCGACTCCTTGGAGTGTCTGTTGCGGAATGCGGAATAAGACATTTTTACTGAACAAAATGTTCAAATAATTTAATTTAATAATTTCATTAAGTGAAAATACAGTGTGAAAGGGTCAAAGTTATGAGACCAAACCGCTAAACGTCCTCTTTTCTGTCTATATAACGTTATATATAACTTTATTGACACAGTGTCGTGGATACGCATTGTTCTGCTTCTCTCCTGATGACGGCTCATCTTGTCAGTTACCTGTCAATCAAAGATTGCCACGCCACAAATCATACAATTCTTTATCTTCTATTTTCTTTGAAATAGGGCCATTATTTGAACTATTAACATGAAATTGTCTTGAAGGAGATTTTTTACTAGTGATCGAGACCATAGTGTTGTCCTAAAAAAAAATAATTCTGAGGTAATAAATCAAGTAAGAAGTTTTCAAATTTTGCATTGAAATTATTTATTTTTTTCAGCCAAATTTAGCATCCCCTGATTTTTGAATATTCGGGAGAATGCAGCTTAAGGCACTTCCTGGTTTGCCTCCATGCTCAGACCCGGAGGTTGCCGCCTGGTGAAAACCTACTTTGCCAATTAGTCTGATTCTAAAATATTGCCAAAAAAGTCATTGTATCAATAAAAACCAAATTCAGCAAAGTGCAATGAAAACAGATTTAGTGAATATTGATGTTATTGAGCTGCTGCTTACTGTAAAACTATTATCACCAAACAAATTGTCCGTTTGTTCCATATTGGTTAATATCTGCTATGAACATCACTGAACAAATGGAAATTTAAAAATATTGCACATCTTACAATAATAACTAACTTGAAATAATATTTTTGTAGGACCTGTGCTGATTATAAACTGTTTGAGGATCCATAGCTCTTTTCAAGCCTTTCTGATAAAAATAGCCAAAATGGGTCTAAATTAGCTCTTTGATTGATCCAATTGACTTTATAAATGTCTCACTGCTCCCCTGAGAGAACATTATAATTCCTCAAAGAGTACAGAGCGACTAATTACCCAAATTATCTCTTTGGCTCATTAGGTTCTGATGACAGTTGACACTTCAAAGGCTCTCTCCACCAGTGGTAGAAATTATCCTGTCAAAATGTCACTCATGCTGTGAAATAACTGCACAACTAATCACACTTAGAAAATTAAATCAAAACTCATTCAGTTCATACAATTTGTGTCTATTAATCAGTATTTGTTTATCATTATGCCTACATTTTATGTCTGCTAAAAGCAAGCTTTTCTCTGTGTGTTGTGGCTGTTTTTGTATTTTTAAACAGTATTTTGAAAGTATTTCTCATTTCACAGAAACCACTGAGAGTGAATACAAATTACAATTCTGGCCTGATGCTGAGCTACATATTTATAGCAGATATTCTTCGTCCCCATTCATAAGATTGTGGTGACCTCCCCCGGAGGCTCACATTTCCACTTATATTGATGTGAAAAGTGAAATGAGCATGACATTTAATGAACAACTTTATGTTCCCCAAAGGACTTGTTTCTCACCTAGCTATTACATGATTCTTAGTGCCACTCTAGAGCCAATCATCTACTGTGGGCTCATATAACTAAAGGGAAGATCATACTTATTGATTTTGGTGTTCCAGTGGCATTTAACGCAGATATTACATAATATAACAAGGTTATTCCCATGGCATTTGCTGAGAATGTTATTGCTCCCCGCAGCAATCATTACGGGATTTTGTTACTTGGTTTGTGTCATTTTGAGACCAAACTTGAGACAGTCCTTGTTGCCTATTTTAACCCCAAACTATCTATGATTTTCACTATCAGGTATTGCAAGAAACTAGAAAAAAAATGAACAGAGTTCTACAACACGGTGACGGTAATGATCTTGATGTCACATCTAGTCCTTTGCAAATCCCCTGAGTGTTTCCAGTGTTTATTGAACCAGCAGTCACAATGGAGCCAAAAGTCATTCAGTTCAACATAGCTCTTTAGGATTTTTATCTTAAAACAGGCAATGGACAGACATTAGTGTATCAGTCTCGTGCCAATATAAAGAACAATGCCCCACTTTAGTATACAATCACTCCAAGAACATTTAAAGACAGGCAGCTGAGAGGACCGCCAATACTAGAAAGCTACAAGACCTCATTTTTTACATCCAAAAACTTTTCATACAGGGAAATATTTCAGCTAGTTGACCCCCAAATTTCATCACCCTTTTAAGTCCACATTTTGGCTTCTTCTCGAACATGCAGCATGACTTTTTATGGTAGCTCTTAGTTAAATGTTTATGTGGACTCCATCAGAGTTTCCCAAGATAATTTCCCTAAAACTAAGAGTCTGTCCCAAGGAATTCCATGAATACTAATGCTCCGCTCTCTCGCTTCGTAAGCCCTCAGTAATGCCCTTTCTGGAATATTCCTTGCCTTTGATAGGATTAGAGTTGTGTGTTTAGCAGGATAAAACGAATGAAGCACATAAAGTGCAAAGGCTGCATTTATGGGCCAGCCGTCACAAGAATTTAAAAGGCGGAAATATCAATTGAGGCCAAAGATCGATTTTAGCACTTCCCCTGATAATGTAAATGACAGTAGGGGGAATTACATAAATCAGTCATGGAGAATGACTTTGTTATGGCGGCAATATTCATCACTTTTAGGTCAAATTTGACTTTTAGTGCAGCACAAGTTTTGACACAGTCTTGGCGTTGCAAGTGTGAATTTCTCGCACCCTCCTTAAGTAATTTAAAGCGATAAAATGGCTGTTTCATCATGATGAAATATATGCATTTATATGTTCTAAAATTAAGGCTCTTTAACAGCAAGTAAGATGTACTTAATGATGCTGTGCTGTGCAGTTTCTTATTCCAGCTTCCATTAGTGCTGAGTCCTGAAGACGCCACACTTTCTTTTTTAAATACATAGCTGCAAGCAGATTTGTTAATCATTTCTACGAATTGTACCATCAAAGCCCCAATAATGTGGTTACTTAAGTCAGCTAGCTGCAAGACAACAAGACAGAATAAAAGCAAAAACGTTTACCAAATGGCTTCATGTTTCTGAGCTGCTTCTCTTGTTCCTCTAATGACCTTAGGAGCAATAAACCCATCCACATGTTATTGCCACTTTTGCCTAATAAATGCTGTTGTGTTAGCCTCACTTGTTTATTTTGGGCAGCAGTGGTGCTTTCCTCTGGAGCACTTTGCACTAATGAAAAGGTGTCATGTAAGCTCAGGCCATGATGGATTGAAAGAACACAACCTCTTGAGAGATCTCTGGCACGGCTCTGCATAGGGAGGAGATTGCCGCCACCAGTCCGAGGAGAAGAGGCGTCTCTGCCAGAAAAAAAGGCCCAGAGATGTGATTGATGCCGCTGAACCACAACCTCCAGGCAAAGCTCAATCTGGATAAGCCGCTCATTCTTCCGCTGGAAGCTCCAATATCAACAATTTGCTGATGGAATCTGGACAAGCGAACATGATAATATCTCAGTATCGCTTACAGACGGTTTTGTTGTTTTCCTAGGCGCATGAATGTCAGGAAAAATACATTTTTGTTCAAATTATATTGTTTAAACTGCCTTTTTGTAATAATTAAGGCAAATTAAATGACTTTACATCACATTCAATAAGCTTTGTAACAATATGGTATAACTGGAACCATCCTATTATCTGACAGTTAAGGGCTTGATAGCAAAACGAGTGATCCCTTCTGAATGGAATCAACTTTTCCCCTCTCCAAGCCCAAAGCACCCTAATTAGTTTTCCAGCGCTGTAACTCACTGGCTGTCTGACTAAAATCCCAGTGAAAGTTTGGATTTGGCTGCCTCGCTGCTGCACATTGGCTCATTCACTCCCCCTCCTGACACAACTTGCCAGAAAAGAGTTCTTTTCCCTCCCGCAAAAGTTTGCAAATCAATGGAGAGTGCATATTATTCGCTATCAACCTTGACCAGCTGTTGAAGATGAAGCAGTGGGGGAGGAATGCTGAGGAAAGCACAGTTTGCTTTAATACACACACACACACACACACACACATACACACAATAAAAAAAACATGCTTCTTATCATGGACATGAATGATAAGTTTCTGTTTGAGAATCACAGCCACATCTACAATACTGAACTATTCTACATTATGGAACAGACCCATTGAATGACCACTTTTTTTGAATTTGCAGGGATATAGGTGCATGTCACATAGATGGAAAACTACCTGCTGACTGAATTAATCTCTGATTTGTTGTCAGTGGAACCATCTCAGTATCAGAGCTGGAAACTTGAGACTTGGACACATATAAGTTAGACTTACATGCAAGTAAAAGAAAAAGACTACTTGTGACCAAGTCATTTTTTGCAAGTGACAATTAAACCTCAAATCTTTGTCCTAAACATATGTTATAATGCCATCTTCACCAGATGTAATTCCATTTTAGAAACAGCATAATAATATCCATCCATCAATTATCTTTAACCGCTTATCCAAACTTGGGTGGCAGGAGGCTGGAGTTGATCACAGCTGACATTGGGCAAGAACAACCTGGTCAGGTCCCCAGACCATCACAGGGCTGACACACAGAGACAGAAAACCAGTCACACTCTCATTCACTCCTACGGGCAGTTTAGAGTTAAACCGATTAAGCCTAAGCTGCATGTTTTTGGACTGTGGGAGAAAGCCAGAGGGCCTGGAGAGAACCCACACTGACACGAGGAGAACATGCAAACTCCACACAGAAGAACCATAAGCTAGAGTCGAACCGGCGACCCTCTAGCTGTGAGTGCTAACCACTACACACTAATACGACATATATGACTTGTGTCAGGACTTACACCAACTTATACACCTCTGTGTTTGTGTGTCACAGACTAAAAAGAAGGGTGTAGCATGTATGAAACCTGATGTTAAGTACATTTTCAATACAATTCAGTACCTTGCGTGCATGTTTGCAACTGAGAGCCTACCCATGATTCACTCCAGTGTACTGTTTGACGGCGCGCCACATTAATCGCCAGGGTAATGGGAAGACAGGCCTATTGACCAGTAGTCCAATAGGACAGAGGGGCAGGACATACAAATCAAAGCTGTCCAGCCTCATATTGACCAGACTGTCCACAGGAAGCGAGATTCATTTGCTGGGTGATGGGGGACGGAGACGGGGGCTGAGCACAGGAAGTCACAGGGATTTAATTCAGCTCAGATGCTGCCAGACCTGCTCAAAATAATGCTTGTATTTAAAGGCCAAGACTCCAATTGATAGTTTAATCCTTCTAGATAATCCCTCCCAGTGAACCATAATTCACTGTCTGCACAAATGAGGCGTCTGGGTTTTGACTTGTCTCTCATACATATATATATATATATATATATATAGGATGGAGGTTCAGTGGTGCAGCAGACAGGAGCGCTCGATAAGTGATGAAGGTGTCTGGAGTGTGTTGACCTGTTGATGGTTTGGGAATCAGTGTGCTCTTCTGTCTTTCTTGTCACTCTTTATTACGTACTGTCTCGGAGGGAAGGAAATGTAATGTAGAGGGCAGAGTTTACACACTGATGATGCTGTAGGCATCAGGAGACCTTCCCAAGAGCTGTAAATCAGATTATGGCACTGTATTTTAAAGTGTTTTGTTCATTAAGTCAGTGCAGACCGGGGCATATACTGTATCCTGTTGCCCATTAGTTCTTCCTCTCAGACGGCTGTGTGACAGGAACAAGTGGTGAGCTTCCCCATTACTGAATTGATCTTCCAGTTGAAGCTCCATTCTTCATCTGTTGTTCGTTATATCCTTCATTGGCAGCTGATACAACAGAAATAAATGAACTTCATTCACAGGAACAGACCTCTCCTTCACAGCAGCTGCATTTTTCAAATGCTATCACTTCAAAGCAGGATGTGATGTTGTTTACTGTCTCTACAGTTCATTGTGGAAATCAAAGATCCAAAGCAGAGAGCTGTGATGAATGTGCACTTTGCTGCCAAGTGAGGAGCTTCACAAGCAATCAATAAAATGCAGTTTTAAGGCAAAACCAACTATGAGGTGGTGAAGTGAATATTTACAGGACGGCAGTACTCTATAGGCTTTTTTCACTTAGGACACTTTGACATGTTCACAGTCGTAAAAGCACAGGCGTAGAAAGTCAAATGAATGAAGACCAACTGTAGGTTATTAATCCTGTATCTAGAGATGTAAAAGTATGAACATTTCATATCACCATTATTGTGATTTTTGTGCTGGTGTTAAAGAAGTGCTGATACACCCAGAAAATCAATTCACCAAGTTCTATTACTGACCAGGAGCATCGCTGGGTTCGCCTGCTGCTGCCCACTCCTGCATTTGTTATGAAGTAGTGGGTGGTGGTCACGAGCATGACTCATACAGCGTTGCCCTTTTCTTTCTACATGTTCTGCAGATACTGTGACCATCTTCAATCAAGTTTCCCTCAGCACTCCAAAAAAAAAAAAGAAATGCGACCACACTCAATTTAAGCAACCCAGGTTGCATGCTGCACCTGCGTCTAGGAAACTGCTGCTTTAGTTGATGATGGACTGTATTTGATAAAAACACGGTTTAAGTGCTAATTAAAATTTGAAACAGTCATACAAACTGAAATATATTACCACGCCTTATCTCTACCTGTATCTCACTCGTCATTCTTAATAGAGACTTCTGCTGCCTGTGAACGATACAAATAGCAATTAAAAACTAAAGCCCCCTATCACATCAGAGCTTTACAGATATGCCAACTTTGAGGAAGTTCTGCATGACAAAGACATTAAACTGTGTGTTTCCAAATTAAAAGTGTGCACATGTTCTTATTCTTTTGCCTGCAGCACCTACTTGTGATAAGTCTGGACATTTTTGCTCAGATTTCTAGATATAACAACCAAAAAAACACCAGTAACACACATATTTACTATATTAACCCTTTAAGACATTATTGAAGGGTTAATTGATAATGTGGGACCTACTGACATTTCCCAGCCAAGTTCTTTAAGTACAGTAGTGGGCTGTGACTGTCCCCTTGTGGGCAGAGTAGTGAACATCTTACTGATGTGTTAGGGTATACATCCAGTAGGTTATAGGTTCCCAGTGCTGTGCCACAGAGTGTGTTTTTGACTGTGAACACTTAACATCCCTCTGAGAGTCACACCTAACATTTTTGAGCTACTTGAAGAGAAACGTCTTGCCCTTTGCAACCTTTGGTCACTCCTAATAATGTGGGGGCCTTATTATTGCCTGCTATGTTGTATTCATTAGGCCCTATTTGTTATCCGCTGATATCATGGAGTATTCCCAGGTTATGTTTTTGTATGACATATTGTCATGCCGCTATGGCTTTTCAGATAAAAAAAAACAGTTCAAATAAGACATTATTCTTGGAAATAGTCATCAGTAAGCTACTTATAGAACAAATAGGAAAGTACTCCAGACACTCCAGAAAATTAACAAACAAGAAATGAAATATTTATATATTTTTATATTTATCCTAGGGGCTACATATTGGAACAAAATAAAACGTGTTTCAACCCCAAAATGATACAGACTTCACATGTTTTGTATAGGTTTTTCCCAATTTTTCTTTTATATTTGGGTATTTGTCTTCCATATTTGACTTAATTAACTTACCATTGCCAAATTACTTTCTGTGTAATCTCTTCTTGTGTTATTTTGTTGTTTTCATTTTCTTCAGTTTGTTTCACCTCATGTCAACGTCATGTGATTATCCTGATTATGTGGCTGCTGTTATATACATTGGCAAGAAAAAGTATGTGAGCCCTTTGACATAACCTAGTTTTCTGCATTAATTTGTCATAAAAATGTGATCTCTAAACCTTTTCACCTTGCTCAAATCTTGTTTCATTGATTGGACTCTAGGTTTGCTAACTCCTGACTCCAAATGGATCTTGATTGAGTCATTAGCTAAAGGGTTCACTTACTTTTTCCACCAGCACTATGAATGTTTCAATGATGTGTTGAATAAAGACGTGAAATATTATTGTTATAATTGTTTGTGTTATTAGGTTAAGCACATTGTGTTTGTCTATACTTGTGACTTAGATGCAGATTAGATCACATTTTATGACAAATTAATGCAGAAAACTAGGTCACTTCTCAGGGTTTATATACTTTTCTTGCCACTGTAGTTGAGGCCACACCTATGATGGCTTTTAGTTTTAATGCCCTGACAAAGCCCTTGAGGTCAAAACATATTTTTATTATGAAGCACCCTGTAGAATAAAGGCTTTCTAGTATTTAACATTTACTTCTCCATTTGTTTATTTTGGAGTGCCTGGATTACATGTCGCTGTTTGTTCTTTCTGTTTTCCAAGAGACATTATTGATTCATGGTTCAATATACAGAGCAAGCACTCATCCATGTTAGGCTACTTTTTTGTATTTTTTTGTGTTAAGAAGCATTAAAACTGCATAGTCTTCATTTTTGCATGGTGTTTAGCTCATTTGGCTGCTTATAATGGACCAAATTGCAGCTAAATGAATGGTGGTTAATCAGAAAATCCATTCATCAATGAGCCCAAACAGGACCAGTATTTAAAGGTTTACCTGGCAACAGATGAGCTAAATCCCCCTCGTACTTTTTAAAATTGCTGTATTTTTAATAAACCCACGTCTCTCCAGTGAAGAGGATGGATGAAGGAGCGGACAGTGCGGACGGACGCGCAGCCTTTCACCCAGCGGACTTTCATTGTTGACATTATGTTAAAGAGTGTGTCTGGCAGACGACACGGAGGAGCAACCGAGGCGACACTCACACATCACCAGTAAGCCTTTATCACATTTCACTGTGCTGTTTATTTTCTCTATTAGCCGAATTAAACGGCGCCGTTTGATTCTCTGTCCGGCATCTTGCAGCATTTTTATTTAGATATAAAATCCACGCTATCGTTGCTGTTTTTCTTTTGGCCTGTAGCGATGCATGGTGCGAGAGTCGTATTCATTTACTGCGCCTTTACCATCACTGGTACGCTTTGATTCCCTTATTTGAGCATTTGTCGGAGAGAAAGCTAATTGAATTACAACACCAGTCGGCATAATGATCTACAGGAGGGCCTGATTGTATCAGCCTAGTGCATCAATAATATTCAGACTTTATGAGCTCTAAGTCAGGGGAGATATCCCTAATTATTACTGATTATTGCTGTTACTTAAACTAAAGATCTGCTCTGTATTTTTATTTTACAAGATGCACTTATTAGATAGATATATAGATAGATAGATAGATAGAGAGATAGATAGATAGATAGATAGATAGGATCAGTAGTGCACATGTGCTACAAAAAAACTAAGCCCCTATATACGCTAACAACAATGCAAATGCTGCAGATCAATGCAGCGTATAGTAAACAGCAAGGACATATAGCACAAAAGAGCTGGTTGCTCATTTCCAGAGGACAGTAATTCATTCAGTCCTTTTGTGTATTGTGCAGAGCAATGCTTGGATTGCTGAAGGCTGTAGTTGTTGAATCAAATGATTCAAGAAAATGTTGTAAAAGGCACAAAATATGCATTTTCATCACTTCTATAACCTCCCTACCCTTCTTTCTATTTCACAGGTGACTGGCTGGTTTTGATGACCGATGGCCTCCTTCACCTGATGGTGCCTTTAAATGCTCATGAAGAAATGTAAATGAGCTTGAGTTAGCACAGAACTTGACCTACTCTATAAAGGATAGAAGTCATTAGAGGCTGATCTTATGAGGACGCTGTTTTTCCCACAGCTGTGTGCTGTGCTGTAAGTATTTTGTGTTTATTTTTGGCTAGCAGCTAATGATTATTTCCATCCTTTACTCATCTGCCAGTTATTTTTTCTAGATTAATTTTTTATCTTCTATAAAATGTCTGATCACAGTTTCCCATTGCAAGGTCTTCAAATTGTGTTTCTTTAAAACCAGCAGGCTCTCAGAGACCCCAGCTGTGGTTAAATACAATGGATTTTCATTTTGTTCTGTGTCTGTGATTGGTGTTGATGCAGCACTACCCCTGCAGCCAAACCCAGAAATAACTGTTCTTAAGAGGTCTAGCTAACCCCACACATAACATTATGCAGGATAACTGGTTAACTGTCCATTTCATATCAAATATTTGTCAGTTCATTTCATCAGTATCACAGCGTCAATAAATCTGTTTCTTCCAGAGTCCAGCTGTGAGGTGAGGGTGCCCTGAGGAAGAGCGATGGGCTGCGGGGGGAGCAGGACTGATGCTCTGGAGCCTCGATACCTGGAGAGCTGGACCAAGGAGACGGAGTCCACATGGCTGACCAGCACCGACACTGATATCCCCCTGTCGTCCATCCAAAGCATCCCCTCAGACAACTCTGAGGCCGGCTTCGCTTCTGAGAAAACAATCAGCCCTGGTGAGAAGAATGAATGAGGATCGAGTGGAGGATTTAAAACTTAATTGGTCTCCTTACAGGAACGGGCAGTAATTTAACTGCAAATGAATAATACATCTATTATTGTAAGAATAAGTACTTAATTAGTATTTAGTGGTTTTGAATTCATAATTATAATTATTTTCAACTGTGAGTATTTTTTTTTAATTAGTTTTTTTCCCCTTGCGACTATCTTAAACCTGTTTAATACATGCTTTTATTCACAGTAGGCAAGGAGGCCTAATGTTATAATAAGTAATTAGACTGGATTTTAAATGCTTCTGTACACTCTTCACATCAAAGTGACACCTCTGTGTCAGTCTATGCACTTCTCTCTATAGGAATAACCCTCTAGGTATAACACGGTTTCCATTTTCGTGAAACACTTGCAGTGGTTATGGACGGCTGACTCAAACAAGAAGCACCCGGAAAATTGAAATTAAGGAAAATGTTTGCGGTCACCCTCATGGCACAAGGATGTGCAGCAGACTGAGCATTTGTAAACCTTTGTTCTTTTAGGGTTCAGTTAGTCAACACATACAGCTCTAAAAACACATGGATGCGATTGTAATTCTACTGTTTTTCCTTGTATCATCGGTGCGTTTGTCTTTGAAGCCGGGAAGAAAAGAATCGGTAAATGGACATAATAGGCTACATCAAACGCCACTGTGCTGAGACAGGACTTGGCTCTCATGGCAACAGATACAGCTGTTAGTGAATGCAGGCAGAGGAGCCTTGATGTAATTGTGAAGACAAATTCAGTTAAGCTCCACTATGAAAAGATCAAACAGATCCAGAATCAGCAGCTGGCAAACACAAAGATTGTATTAAACATTGCTGCCACAATAATGCAACATACATGTACAATTGTAGTGTTGGGAGGATTATTTTTGACATGTCTCACTGCATATTATCCAATACAAGCCATCAAATGTAACATAAATATATATATATATATATATATATATATATATATATATATATATATATATAACATACACTATAACATTACTCAAATTTGATGACAGATTCTCAATACTTGGGCTTACTTCATATTCCTCTTGCTTAACTCATTTGTCTGCCACTTATATTTTAACGCCAAAAACACTTTTCTGACAGTGTCCTGGTTGTGGGTCTCCTCTGCCATCGTCGTGCACTTTTTTATGAGAAATTTGTGTATCATGTGAATTTCAAAGCAAATTAAACAAAAGCAAACTAAAAGGGAACTCATGAGGCACAGACCTCTGCCAAGGACATGCCCTGTCTCGCAATTTTTGACAAAAGTGAAAAATAATTTGTGTATCTACCTCATGGTATGCTCCAAATGTAATGGATTCTTCCTTGGCACGTGCTACACTCTTCTACCACATTTCATGAAAATCAAGCCTGTAGTTTTTCTGTAAACCTGCTGACAAAAAGACAGATAAAAAAAATAAAAGACAGTATTCAGAATACCACGTTTAAAACTGAGGCTGTAACAGAATACAGTTACTAGTATTCTGGATTTTTAACTTGTATTCAATTCCCCCCCCAAACCCTGAATTTATGGTGATGTTTTAAGCAACACAGTGCTCAATTTCCTTTTAAAAGTCTTTGTTCTGTTGGTTTTATTGGCCCCAGTAACAACACATGTGGTCCTGAATATCAACACATCTGTAAGGAGGTTTACATCTGTAAAATACCATCATTCAGCACACTTAACCAACACTTGACATGCATGCAAAATTCTGCTTCAGAATGATATGCAGAGTGCTTTCCATTATCCCTCCCACTTGAATGCTGCATACTGTAGTCAGATTAGTTCAGTGGTGGCGGTAATGCTCCTGTAAGCTCCGACCTGTGACTAATGCTGTTTGATTTCCAAATTACCCACTTCTGCACTGCACAAATCAGAAAAAGTATGATAATAGTTATATTATCAGGGCTAGAATATATCATTCTTTGGTTATTTTGAAAGAAAACGGTAGAACTGAAAAAACTTGCCACAGAAGCCCCTGATTCTTTGATTTAGAAAGATTTAACAGCTTTTATTATTTTTTGTACGTACAAAAATGGTACCATTTCAGCACTTTAATTACTACCAATACCAAGTTATTTGGATGAACATAATTAATATTAGGGGTAAAAAACATAAGCTCCCTTGTGTTATAATTCTTTCATCGTTCTTTCATGAGCACCGTTATACAGTAGTTCTTTGTGGGTACAATAGTTCTATAGGTCTGATATAGCCAATAGCATGTGCTCTGAAATCACTTCTTAACAGATAAGAGGCAAGTCCATTTTTAGGCTTACAAGGATCGTAAAACAAGCTTTTTACATTACATGTCATCACGCTTTTGTACAAAGCGACTTACAATAAGTGCATTCAACCTGATGGTACTAGACATAGACCACAGGAATCAAGTAAGTACATAACTTTAAGAGCCAACTGTCATTGCTAAAGGAGTGCTATATGTTAAAGAAGAGAAGAAGAAATAAAAACAAGAGCATTTTTTTAAATTTCAGACCAAGTTGAGGTTTTGTTTTGTTCCAGTTCCAGATTTCTTTGAAGACGGCCTCCCTCTTCCTGCTCAGGCCTACCTAAAGGTCTGTTCAGCCGTGTCTGAAGTCAGTCTGAATGACGTGAAACCCAGCAGCCCTCCTGCAATACTGGACTCTCCATCCAAGGAGGCGGTGTCGCCGTCATCCGGCACCACAGTGCAGCGCAGGAGTGTCCTACACACTGAAGAGATTGTAAGACTCTCAAATATTAAAGCACATTATCCTTTCTGTTCATTTATCAAGTCAAAATAATGACTTGTGGGAGACCTGTTTTCATTTTTTTGTCCTCCTCGTATTTTAAAGTTGACGCTAAAACAATTAAAAAAGTGGAATAACTTTCTTAGTCCATTTTAAACAGCAAGTGTTTTGATAATCAAATTTTAATTTTAGTCATTTTTAAGATGGTTCCATCTTCTTAATTTGATGTTCCTTTGATCAGGAATAATTGATAATATACCGGTAATATACAAATTGATCAATATTGAAAATAGCATTAGTTGCAGCCTTAGTAACTCTGTTTTTATTAAACGTCTTTGTGGATTACTTGATTCCAATTGGTCAATCACAGCATTCTACAGTCTTTTTTATAACTAAATAGCAGACCAATGCTAACAATTTTTTTTAAATAATCAAGTCAATATTTTGCATCTAATTATTGATTGCTTTAGCAGGTAGCGGTGTCATGAGTGGGATAATGTACCGTGAGCAGGTCATTATGAGAAATAAACCACTCTGTCAGGGGTTATATCGCAATAATGACCTGCTCACTGTACATTATTCTTGATGGATGGATGGACTTTATTGATTAATTACTGAAATATGAGCACACATTAGAACACCTTAAAACCAATAAAAGATTAAAAAAAACGGGCATTTTTGTATCAAAAAGTCACCACATCAATAGATGATCTAATTAGATTTGGGGTACCCCACTACATTCCGTAGCTCTACCACCCACCCAACTTCTCGTACCGTAATCTCAACAATCTTTACAGCAACTGAAATATTTTTGTAATATCGTATCTTTTTATTCTTCATCAGACAAAATGGCAGGACAATCGTATGTCGACAAAGCAGGTGACCATCACAGTGACACAGAGTATCCATCAGGTGGACAAGAACGGGAAGGTGAAGAAGTCCCTCACCACCTACGAGGTTATGAAACCTGTGGAGAGCCTCAAACAGGTGGCCACACAAAACACTTGAGGTCAGGGAGACAGGAGGAAGCCAAAGAAAAGTGAAGATGACTGTGAAACGAGTTCAAGGTCTTTCCAGAGTGATGAGACTCTGAACTGTATAATTTAAATTGTCTAATTGAAAACATTTTATTCAACAAAAAAGAAGAAAACTTAACTTGGCCATATTGTATTTAATACTGTGAGGTGTTCTTCTGCTATGGTGCCTGTTACAGTAGTGTCTTGAAGACAATGACATGTAAAACTGTAGATTGGTCAGAAAAAAATGACAAAAAGTGACATTTACAGTCCAGAACAAAAATAAACGAAGATTCATAATTTCTCACAACAGACAGGAAATCATTTCTTGGCACATTTCAAGTTTCTCAAGTGACCCAAAATGCCTTCTCACCCTCATTTTAGGATGGTTTTGAGGATGAATAAACTTTATGTGTAAAGCTATTATTAAATATTCATACACTATACATACAGTATTGTTATTTGACATTGATACACAAGTGATGGCTGCTGTGCTACAATCTGTATGGCTCAGGAAACTGAAATCGACTGTGATGATTGCACTTTTTGCAGTGAAGCCTGGACAGTTCGTGATGACAATGTAAAACACTTTCTTTCTACGTTGTGTCGTTTTGTACAATACAGTGTTACATTTTCTTATCTAGTCATGTGTGTTTTCTAATGACAATAAATTAAACAAAACATTTATGGTCCTTTTTTAATGGCTTCATGAGCTGTATGTCTTTCATGTTCAAGGAAAACAACATTTGGCATTTAGAGAAGCAGCGACGACAAAAAAAAAGATATGCATCTCTGGGGTCATCATACAGTATACATTATATGTTGGCTATATAGTCATTTTCCATGGTTTTATTGATCATGATTTTGGTTATTATCAAGAAAACCATGGAAAATGGCTAGATATCAGATACCAGACATTAAAATGAACAAGAAATTGAAGAAAGCAAGGGTGGTCTAATATTTTTTTTCCATGACTGTACATGGCATGTAGGATTGCAGCATTTTCTCTGGCAGCTTGCATTTTTGAATGAGTTTCAGTAACAGCTGAGTTTCAGTAAGTTGTGGTGTCAGCTTTGTGAAGAAAGTGTGTGGATTTGTTTTTGCTTGTCGTAATGTATTTGTCCTGATCTGAACGATGGCTCTTGCTTCTCCATCCATTCCTCCATACAGAAGTCAGGGAAGAAGAAACTGATTTCTCTTTGTGCCGACTCAACAGAATCTGGAGAGATTAAAAATATAACCATTTCAAAACCAGATAATCAGTGTGTGATTTCACAGCCGATGTAAACTTGTTACAACATACAGTATTTCCTACCTGAGCCATGAGTTGTGTTTCGTGTGTCTGTGAGTCCAAACTGCGCTCTGATACAAGCCGGCGAGGTGTATCTGGCTCTGAACACTTTGGTTGGTCCCATCAGTTCTCTCCAGTGGTGTATGGCGTCCTCTCTGGCTAAAATATACGCTCGCATCGGACCACTGTGAGGAAAGAATTCAACAGCAGTTTATGAATCGATGAAACAGTCAAACATTATTCCATGTAAGCCTACAGTCTTTGCAAAATCATATACTGTGGCATCCCATTCCAACTGTAAAGAAATAAGATTGAAACTCAGCTTTGTGAAGATCCTGCTATAATGAGAAACTTCCTCGACATAATGCTTTAGTATCTCAAAATCATGAAATTTATCTCAAAATAATAATACCTTGTATCCCAAAATGAGGAACTTTCTCAGTGTTTGTACTTTGGCCTACTATTAAATCATTATTTTGAGAAAGTTTCTTATTATTTTGAGAGATACTGCATCAGTATTTGGAGATAAGTCATTCGTTTTAGATACCAAGTCATCACTTTGAGTAAGTTTCTCATTATTTCCATAAATTATTATTTCTGAGGTACAAAATCATTATTTTGAGAAAATCTGTCATTATTTAAGACACTAAATCACTATTTTGAGCTACCAAGTTATTATTTCAACATACAAAAGTCAATATTACGAGAAAGTTTACTATTATTTTAATATTAATTCAACATTTTGTTAAAAATTATGATTATGAGATACATAGTCATTGTTTAAATAAAGTTTGTCATTATATGGATCTGTATTTTTCATCATTTTGCCAGAAATGCTTTCCATGGGCTCTGTGTGGCTGTTACACACGTTTTATTTTAAACACTGGATGCTTTCTATGCTTCAGTGGAGAGCCAGAAATTGACTCTTTGTACACATTCAATCTATTCTCTCCTGAACCTCTGGGGAACCAAGCACTGCCATGAATACATATCAGTTTATCAGTTTTAGCTAAACAATGCTGACGTGCTGAGGATGCTTCGTACGTCTCCCGTAATACAGACGGCAACCAGAGCGAGGTTGCTGTAGCAACTACCGATTTAGTGCTGTGAAATGACATTGTGATGACGAGCACCTTTTGCAATCCAGAGGGGGCCATGTGGAGCTATTGTGAGCAGGCTGCTTGGTGATTTTCAGACAATTGCTCCAGGGCTGTTGTCCGCTGGTAATTGAAACGCCTGATGTGATGTTTCAGAAAATGATTCACTGGTGACTTGCTGAGCGTGAAAGTGGAGCCCCATTGAATGATGTGTGCCTTTTCTGTGTCAGCTTAGTGAGTTTCGTGCTACGGAAATGTCTCTGGTATACCATTTTAAGTACATCAGGCAGAACAAACAGCATTTATCCAGTAAGTGAGTAATTCAACTAGTGCGGTCATTGTTCGGGAAATGTATATGTAAGACGTTGGTGAGGAGGCTTACCTTGACATGAATTCAACAAGTCTTTGGTAGAAGAATCGCCCTATGAAGCAAAACAAAAGCAAATTACACAGAGCTTTAACACACAGGTGGTTATTTCAACTGTGCTAAAATGCAACATTGTACTAATGAAAGGAGAAAGACCAATAAAAGACCAAATGCAATAATAAGAAGTTGTTATCTTAATCCACACATTGGGCCTCGTTCGCCAATATCTTCTTAAGAATCTTCTTAGATTCTTTCTTAAGTCCTTCTTAAGAAGATTTCTAAGAAGACCCTATGTCAGATTCATCAACGTGTTCTTAAGCCGCTGAATTGTTCGCGCCGTGTTCTTAAATTGATGAATGCCATCTCCTCGTAAATTGAGCAGGCGTGCCAGGTGAGTCTAATTAACATAGGATTAGCATAGGTAGCCACCCATTAATGCCCATAAAAGGACCCATAAAAAGGACTGCAGGGCCATGTGAAGACGCCACACAGAGGAAACAGCAACAGAATGACTAAACCAAAGCGTAATTCAGTTGGAGCACAGGTAAAAAGAGAAAAAAACTTTAGCAGTTCATAACTAGAAGTTCTGCTGCAGGAGATCACTTGGAGGAAGAAAATTATTTTTAGCAGCCTTAGTGCAGGTTGCAACAACACAAACAATTTATTTTCTGGAATAACTCCTTGAAGTCCTGCAGAGCCAACTTGCAACAGAACCAGAACGGACAGAGCCAACCTACCTGCCAACTTCAGTGCACAGTACACCAGTTTTAATTCGGCGTGTACCTTCTAGCAACTGCCTCGAGTTTGGCATTATGGATGCTCTGCTGTAGCAAAGGATGAAACACTTGCTTTAACCTACATGCATATAGTCCATATAATGTGTCTGCTGGCTCCAATGCTCATGCAGATGGACTCGATAAACCATCACATAGTTTATCTAATTACATTTGTGTGTCCACACACCTGAATGTTCAGCGTAAAACCTCTCGGAGTCCTGTCTCCGCCATGCAAAATTTTTGCATCGGACAATCACAAAGTTGTTGTCCAGGATTCTCTGGTGAAGAGCCTGGAAGAAAAAATATGTTGTTTTTAGTTTGTTGTTCCATACTGTAGCTAATGATAATGAATAAACTACATCTAAAGAGGGTTGGTTCACATACAGGGTACTGTGTGCAGATGTATTTTTTAAAAAGCTAAAAGGGCAAGCATTTCAGAATTATTATCATAGCTGCTGGTATTAGAGCTGCCAGAGGGATATACTTATACAGCCTTATATTCTGATACAAAAGGTCATTCTCCTCTTTATAAGGCAAAAACAGGTGTAAACTGGTGAACTTTGTGGGGCTTTAAAATTGGACCTTTTGATAATGGAATATTTTATGACTGACACTGCTTTCATGACTTTGATGCCTTGGGGATTGTGAATCTGTCAAGACAGCGAATGGAGCTGCTTCTTTACTGTTTGGATTTAAAGTGAGCATATCGAAGGCTTAGGTTATGCCAGTGAGCAGGCCACTCCTTGGAAATAGTTTATACAGAATAATTGTATAGAATAACTAAAGAAGGCACATAGAAAATGTTCAGTTTGTGAAGCCAATTTGTTTGTCAGCAAATGACTGATGACTGATTTCAAAAGTCAGCTCAAGAAAATGCCTATGGATCAAATAATTGCACAATATGGTTAATATCCATGTGTCGTGTTTAGTTGTGAGTATGTGTGTTTTGCTCATGCTGTTTCCAGATGTCGAAAAAATGGGGTTAGAACTTCAAACTAATAGAGATCACCATAAAACCTCCCCAGTAGATTACTTACATTTAAACATTTAAAAAATATGCATTATCTATCTGGTGAATGTAGGAGAAAACTACAGACAAAAATAGACAAAGTGAGGTCAAATAAAAACTTGGGTGTATTTTGCATGTTCTCTTAGTCTCGCAGTATTCTGAAAGAAGACATGTTATGGAAGCCCAAAATCTCAAGATTGACTTGAATAAGTCTGGAGAGAGTAAACTCAGAAACAGAATCTGCTGTATTGGCTAAGTATGTGTGCAACATACAAGGAATTTGACTCTGGATTTACAATGCTCTCAGAAGTACTTATATAGAATAAAGACAATCAATTAAACACAATACACTGGGCAATAAGTTAGAGGAAAAAGTGCACAAAAAAAAACAATACACAAAAGTGTGCATATATACAAATATCGTCACACTGTTAAAATAAAAAGTTAGGCGACTATTTTAACAGGGTGACGATATTATATTTATGTTTATATTAAATAATATAAACAATATACAAGTGGTGGATGATTGCTCCGGCATATTTATGGTGATGCACATATGCATACACATACTTCCTACCATTGGCAGTGTGTGGATGTGTTCATTGTTGGGTATACTAACCCAGGGTCAATGCTTATCTGTAACAGTTATTGAAGGATTTATGTGACACGGTCAGACAGGGGGTGGTGTTAGCTCACCTCCAGCATCACAGGATGAGCCACAGCATCTGGTTTGATGACCGCCAGGGTGAGCTGCAGCACTTTGGACAGGCAGCGAGCTGTCAGTAACATTATCTACAGAAAAGACAAAAACCACACGTTGTATTATACAGTGTGTCAACAGTTAGCTTAGCGCAGGGAAATGCAGCTTTAGCTAGCGGTTTATACGCAGCTTTAATTGGTTTTAGCGTGAACCTCGCCAAAATAATTGCTGTAAACATACGCCGAAAAGTAGTTTATTCACACTTGAACTGCTCGTGTTGTATCTCAACTAAATTAAACTGTTTATATTTCCTTTCGCATTAACGTTAAGTTGGTACCTATAGATACCAACCTGTTTCCAGATGCTGGTCAGTTGGAAGAGGAGAGCACTGCAACGGTTGCCGCCATGAAGCAAATAAAAACTCGGTACTTTGACATTAAGTCTCCACTCTGTGTCTAGACATTGTAGAATTTGTTTCTGCAAATAAATAGTATAATATTAACGTGTTTTTAAAAGTTAATGTGAGAAACATTCGCTGAATGGTAAATCGGTCCGGTCAGTCCGTTCATTAATACCGTCCCCAGAAACTAACCCAGCACTTCATGTTCCCACTGCGAGAGAAACAATTTTCCATATCCTCTCTGTCCAATGAGAAGCATTTATCTCCAATTTGGTGATTCTGATTATGAATTTGTATGATTTGTATGAAGCTGAAGGATCAAGTGTTCCTTTATGGGTTGAGAGAATTATTTTACTTTTTTTAAATAAACTATTTGTTAAAGTTGATAATACTCACATACGTATTCTTAAGTATAAGCCTCTGATGGGTTAGTGGAGTATTTGCTGCTTCATTTTTAACTTTTAGACTTAGATTATTCTTTACCAAATTTAATTTGATTATTTTAGCAAATAAAACAGCCTTCCTTTGCCATGTGAAATCAAATTGATTGGCCCTTTATGTCAAATGATGAACTATAGGCTACATCTTGTGAACTGAATTGTTCTTTTTTATTATCCTCTCTCACTATCAACTACAATATAGTTAAATAATCACAATTCTCTAAAGTTGTTTCATTTGGGACTTTAAAATGAAATGAGCTAAAGTCACAGTTCACATTTTAAAACAGAACTCTTAAGTGCAGTGAAGTGCAGATTATGTTTGGGCTTTTGATGAATCGATGCTCTCGAGGAGCTGACAGTCTCTGGGGAGAGACATCGACATGGCAGCCACAAGCAGAGACTGGAAAGAGGCAGATATGCCTCTGGGATTTCATCAATGTGGGAGATCAGACATACAGTATGAGTTACAAATACGGAGCACATTCCAGCGATGCAAAATGGTCACACCCTTGAAAAGAGGAGGCTGTGTGAGGGGTTTGACATTCAGAGAGAGAATAGGAGGGAAGAAAGGGGGGATGGATGTCCCACATAGGTTTCTCCCACCTGCCCATGTCATGTGACTTGGGGTGACACCACAGCTGTTACCGCCCATGTGGGGGAAGGAGAGAGGAGGAGCTGGGTGGGTGAGGGGGTTTAATGGATATAACATATATGTTCCTATATGCAGAACTTTGTACCTTTACTATATGTGGTGGAATATTATTTTCTTAAGTAAAAGTGTCCATACCACAATATGAAAATACTCCATTGCAAGTGTTATCAGCTTCATTTATTTAAAATATTGTAAATCATAAGCAAGTAATTACACTTCACAAAAATATTACATTAGTATGTCAGGGAACAATAAATTTAAGTTTCAAAATAAGTTTGCATGAACTACAAGTTCAGTTATTCAAATAAAAAATTCACCTGAAACACGATAAAAATTCCCAACTAGCCTTTTTTTCAGAAGTGGTCCCAAGCCCAAAAACCCCTCATTTATTCTGCAATTATTTGTTTTAAACATTTAATGCAAAGTTTATACAGTCTGTTATGTCAATAACAATATACTGTATATGTACAGTGCTATGTTATGTTTTACGTACAGTTTATAATGATAATAATTATGTCTCAGATATTCAATGTGGACCGAACATTTCGGATGGTGAACATATCTAGGAATTAAAAATTCCTTATCTTCTTTGATGGTGTCTTTCTCTTCCAATCTCTATAGATCGTTTTGGATAATTTGTGTCCTCAAAAAGATTAAAACCACCTATTGTTTTACAGGATGAACAGGTTTCAGGATGGAACAGAGGCCTCCGTTGATCACTGCTGACTCCCGCTTCAAACATCCTCAGCTGGGCGGCTGATTCAGCTGATCCCCCCCCTTCCCCCTCTGCCCGCCATAAGCTCCATCTCTTGTTTTATGCTGCTGCTGCTGCTGCTGCCGCTGCCTCTCCAGCAGTTGTCGTTCCCTTTTGGTGGGAGTCGGGCAGCTGACTGACGACCCCCACAGGAGCTTGGGTGTCCGTAGGCTGCTCTCACATTCATTCATCCAGCAGGAGCCATGGTAAAGGAGCATATGGGAATTTGTGACATATAGTACAAGGGAGAGCATTTTTCAAAGTTGGAGGGAAAGTTGGAGTCATGTAATATAAAACCATATATTTTGATAATGTCTTTTTCTCACAAACAGGTCTAGATTGAGTCACAAAAAAGGAGCAATAAAGGTTCAAAAGATTAAAAAACTGAATGATTTATTAACAAAATGATGTGTTGTCTTAGAAGATGGCTGGTGTGTGGATGGCTGGAGAATGTGATCTGTGCAAACAGAATAAAAAATCTTAAATCAACCAATTACTGTATGTAGTAAATAACTATATACACTGTATGTTTGGTTACACTTAATTTTACCGCTCCCATACATTTCTATAACACAAGTTCAACCTATTGTATTTGATACTTTATTACATTATTGTTTTTACTACTGTTACATTGTACCTCATACATCTTATGCAGTGACACATTCAGCTTACCACACATGGTTTTTACTGCCTGTGCAATGCATTTTTATATGTATGTATCCAGCACTATTAAGGTGAGACAATACAGGTGAATAAAAATTGTCCGATAGATGTCAACATGAAACATCCCTAGATGATCTATTACATTATTTTCTAAAAATCACAACTTTGAACTACAAGTGTTGAAATATGCAAATTAGGCACACTCTCCCAGAACAGAAATATGAACACTGGGAAAAAAAAACAGGTTCAAAATTCTTGTTTCATTTTGTTGACATATTATAGTCAAAAGTTTTTATCGAGGGGATTTTAATAATCTTTTTTTCACTTCATGAATACAGTTTATACTGAAGTGAAGATTTCTGGCTTAGAGTTTGAGAAATTTGGAGAAAACCGCCTGTGCATTACTTTGGGAATGTCATTGTAATGAAGGACTTTATAAATAAACTTGACTCATTCTGACATTTAAAGCTTCCTCTCATACATCTCACATCAGAGGTTTCCCTAATTTGTGAGAAAATGACCCACACTCTGGTTTGACCTGTATACTCTGGTGCACATTGATCCACCACATTGCAGCTCACCTGTCACCCGGTCACTCAGAGGCCGCCTGGCTGTTACAACAGGGCCAATTAAAGGGGGACACGGGCCCCAGTGTGACACCCAGAACCCTTTTAAGTCTTAAGTGTTTGGTTGGTGAGAAAAGTCAGGGATGCGTTTCCTGTTCTGACACCTTTTGGGGCTTTAGTAACAGATCAGAGCCTAATTAGGGCGCCGTCTCTCAAGAAATCAATAAACCTTCAGGGTGATTGAAAGTTAACCACCATATTAACTTGTTAAAAAATAGCTTATTCACAATAATAAGACCTGCACCTTATCGTTAGAATTAATAGTTTTTCAGTCCTTCATTCTCAAATCTAATGACCTCAAAACATCCATCAAAATCCCCCTGTCCCCTCTGTGAATCCCAAGAGTAAGTCGCCTTCACCTCTCCATCACCTGTTTTCTCTTTTAGCCTAAATGCCAGTGACCTTTGACCTTTCTGCTCCATTGCTTCACCACCACACGGGACCAGGCTTCTCGCAACAGCTGTGTCAACCTCAGCCCTGGCAACTGGTGTGCCCAGGGAAGGACAGAGAGTGGCATTAATGTCAGAGCACGTTATGAGTCAGCAACACGGTGCTGTCTTCTCTTTGTTCGGATCAAACAGTTGTACATTTTGGTTTCTCATTGAAGTGCTGTTATCCTTTACCAGTTTTAGATTTAGATTTCATATTGTAGGTTATTTCCCTCTAATATGCTGCATATTTCTGCTTTTCTTGTTTCTAAAGAATACATTTAATACCATATAATCCATGGCAGTCATGGGAGGTGTATTCAGATCTTTTACTAAAATAAAATACAGAATAAAATCACTCTGTTACAAGTAATACATTTAAATTCTGATTCAGTATGATGAAAAATGGAAAATATATATACTATAATAATATATATACTAATATATACTGCTGGGAAGTTTAATCCATAAAAATATATCATGTAGTGAAGTAAGATTTATATAAGACTGTAGTGGAGTGGAAGAATAATATAGTATAAACCTTTGCAAAAACTTTGAGAAATGATTTGTTAACATAGCTTCACTCTGTAAAATCTTAAAACATTTTTTCAGTAATAATTTTACCAAAAAATCTTGAAAAAGAGCATCCAATCAGATGGGAGATGTAATTGGTGCTTTCAGTCACATTTCAAAGGTTTACTCTCCACCTCCCACAGGGAGTCTCCCTCAAAGAACAGGGGTTAATCTGTGAGGTTGTCCCATCCTGTGCATGTGCAGGACCTGGTCTGGTGTCAGCTGCCAGTTTATTTATACCAATAGAAATTCATGCTATCCACTGTTGAAGAAACTGGTCTGGGGTTAGTGAGTCTAACTCCTACCTGCTGTCCCGAGGGAAATTATTTCCTCCTGCCAAGAAAAGTGTGTTGTGACCTCCCCAGAAGCAGTGGGACATTGGCAGCGGGGTAGATGGGTATGACAGAGGGGAACAAAGTGATTAGCAAACGGGGGCCCCGGTATGTGAACATGGGTTAAAAATAACCTCACTGACCCAATTTGTAGATAACATGGAACACAACCGCTGTGCCCCCACGCTGTCTTCTTCCAATTTTGGCTTAAAGGGAAAGTTTAGATTTTTTGAAATGGGGTTGTATGAGGTGCTTAAAAGAATCAGTATCAAAAATCTGTGTATTATGTACAGTAGATGGTGGCAGGCATGCCAACAGTTTGGAGAAGACGACAGGAGTACCAGAACAGAAACTAAGCAATGTACTAATGTGGATGGGGGCAGCAGCATATTGTATTTTAGCTAGCTAAAAAAAGGCAGTTTAATTGTATATTTAGAATATTTCTTCCATTTACCTTGTCGTCAGACAGCCCTGTAAGTTTACATGGGGGGAACTGAAGCAGTTATCTACGCCAAATTATTACAATATTGGGGAATTATTACATTATCAGGACTTGCGAAATGCAGGCTAACCTGATAATGTAATAACTTCCCATTAATGTAATACTTTATTACATTATTGGTAAAAAGTGTATTACATTATTGGGAAATGCACTTTATTACATTATTGGGAAGTTATTACATTATCAGGTTTTATTACAATTTCAATGGACTCAAGTGCAGATTTTTATTACATTAACGGGAATTTATTACATTATCAGGTTCTACAACGCTCTTGTTTAAGCCACCAGACTCCATTGAAAAAATCTGTATTTTTATCTCATAGAACACAAGAGTTGCTTATCCACTGCTGCCTCAATCTTTTATTATGGTTGCATTATTGTTTGACTTTTGCGAGTCCTAACTAACCCTTCAAAACATTTAAGTCATACAATACCACAAACAAACTAAATGGTTGTGACAGCAGTAGACCAGCAACTCAGATGTTCTGTTAGGTAAAATTACTGTTATTGTCAATGGAGTCTGGTGGCTTTGATCAGAGCATAGAACGGCTTCAGTTCCCTGTCGGAAAGAGCTATCTGAAGGCAAGGTCAAAATATTCTAAATATAGTGTACACTTTAACAGATTTTGAATATTTTAGGTGTCTGAAATATGTTTTGCTGCTGTCCCAGTACTTGTTTCCTGCCTGCTTCTCCAAACTGGGGAAATACTGCCCACCCTCTACTTTAGGTATTACTCTGACTATGTAAAGTACCTCAAACAATCCCACTTCAAAAAAATCCACACTATTCCTTTAATTTTTCAAAAGAAATTACTTTAGAAGGAGTGAAATCTAAACGTTGAATCACATTCATACATTAAGTGAACATGCTTTGTTAGAGTTTTTAATTAAAATCTTTAAATGATCTCCAGACTGGTGATGGAACTCAAATCAAATAAGCAGATGAGGGGTTGACAGTGAAAAAAAATCACAGAGTAAGACGAGATCTTTTGCATGATGCATGACACATGATGAAAGAGAAGCAGATGATTAGATGAGGGACTTTGGCTGATGTGTTTGTCGGCCTGTGAGCCAGTATGTGACAGTGATGATCAGCTGTCCCATTTAGGAGGAACAGCAGGATTATGATTTGTGTCTTAACCATTGTGTCCGGTGCGGGTGACCAAGAATCTACTCAACAACACAAGTCATCTGATATTTCTAGCCCTCCAGATATATCTGGCAAGGCCGTGGCGCATAGCTGACATTAGTGGAAATGTTGCATTTGTGATACACCCTGGCTTTGGGCCATGGGAAATATTGAACAACTGTCGAATTTAGACAACATCCTGTGGCGGAGAGAAAACGGGAGCTACAAAGATGCGATGGGGTGGCTATTTGTGGATGGCGAGTGCCTCGAAAATAGCGAGAGTTTTAGGTTTCAATATAAGCCCCCCTCTCTGAGCTCGAGCTTTCTGTGAATGAGGCCCGGGTTCCTATCACACCCAACCCCAGCGCTGATTTTAGAACACAGGTGTTGACCTTAGTGGAGCGGCTTGTGCTTGCAGCAGAGGAAAATGAACCCCTGAGCTCGGCCTGGTTGCCTCTACAGTATTGGTAATCACTATATGCTCGCACAGATGCTTTTAAACAGTCATATATGGATCTACAGATTCTATATGATCACTTAGAAGATCATTAGAGCAGAAGAAATCTAATACTTGAGGCTTAATCGTTGATGGCTGCTTTAATTAGATTGGTAGCACTTTCTGTGAAGCCCACGTCTTTAATGCATCATGAATATACTTATAATGCATTCAAATCTACTTATAGCACTGCATACATTCCGTTATAAATAGCACTCGTAAATATCCATAACAATAATCATAACATATATATTAAAAAGCATTTTATAAATACTTATGAGGTTAAGTATCATGACTCAATTACTTTTTTAATTACAACCCCTGTTATCATACATTAAAATGTGATTATAAGTTACTCTCAATGGTCATTGTGTGCTTTAAGTGAAGTAATGAAACTCCTGAAGTATAGAAAGATATAATACATTTAAAGTGGCTTTTAAGTCAGTATAATGGTCATTGTTTGCTTTAAATAAAGTAAAAAAGAAATAAATAAATGCACAAACTTTGCATGCAAAACATATATTTTTTAAAGTATTATTAAAATATGAAATCTATGCAGAACATGCATGCAAAACATAAAAAATATTCATTTAAATTTGTATTATTATTAAAATATTAAATATATGCAGGCAAAGCAGACAAAAAATGTTTTTATTTTATTTTTTATTATTTTGCATTATCAGTATCATAATCAGTATAACTATGGGTGTTATTATATATAATCCTTGCAATAAAACGTAACCTTTTCTACAAAGCCTGTGTCTATAATGCTTCATAAACATACTGATTTGTAATCGGCATATAGCACTGTATAATAATAATCATTAGCACTTAGAAATATTCCTAATGTCTCAAGTCAAGAATCATAATATTTCATAATTGACGGTCACTCACTGACATGGTTTTTTTTGTCTCTAATGTTTTAATATTAGGATTAATCTACCCCCCTACCCAAACCCTATAATCATGTTATAGTTCATTATAAACATGGGCCTCAGAAAGAAAGATTTTCATTTACATTTAAACTATTTCTTTGATTTAACTCTTCACACAGACACATCTTAAATTACAGTCAGTGTTGTCCTGTAAGTGTCATGGTGGCAGGATGGTCACCTTGTGGCCACAAGAGAATTTATTGCTTGTTTTTATGGTGCCACAAGAGCACCCATATAACTTATTCACACTCCTCACATATCATTGGCTATGCTTCATTAACAGAGGTTTACATTACACTTTATCAAAAGGATTTACCTCATTTGGTTGACTTGTCTTGTGTCTACCTCACAAAGGTCACCGTGTCAAGGCGGCATGTCGTCACATAAAAATTTGTGGGATACTTTGACAACAGTCACTTTTTCCTCCAAACTGTAAATGATACAATGAAACTAAAGTGAAGCGCAAACTGGGATGAAACTCAACCTTGGCTTCAGCTGTGACTCGTGGCCTGCTGTTCTGACTGTACCCCCAAACCCAATAAAACACGCCCATCGTGCAGTTGCTTCCTTGTTTCTCTGTATCCCTCTCTTTCTCCCCCTTTTTTTCCTCCAAAAAGGAGCCATTGACATTCGGTGTAAAATAGAGGCAGGGTGGGGTGGGGGCTGAACAGAGGAACGGCAGGGGTGTAGGGTGTCTCGAGCCCAGTGCGAACAGCTGAGAGGTGTGATTTCACAGGCTGGCTCCCCCCTGTCAGGGCCCTGATTGGGCCGGACAGGAGGCGCAGGAGAGGCCCGGGCTTCTAAAGGACACCAACAGGTGGGAGGCCGCTTTGGAGGGGGGCGCTCCTGGCGGGATAGAAAAGGCCGATCTGCAAGGCCTGTAGTGGGCACAATCCACCGGGCCAGATATGGAGGAGGATGGTTGATCGCAGGATGAGCACAGAGAGGAGAGGGGCAGGGGGAAGCTGGGGAACGGTTCTCAGGGAACAGAGGAACAGTTTGAGATGGCTTTGAAGGAGTAAGGTTGGTGTGAGAGTTTGGGCTTTTCTGTGGTCAGATACTTTTTGTAGGTTTCTTTTTTGTTGGTTAATGCAAAAGGTTCATAGTTCTTAGTCCTTCTTAGTCCTGCTAGTTTCCTTGATTTGGCAGCACCATGTGATTAAAATCAGGCGTCAAACCAGTTGTTAGATGTCTTCTGTAAGTTTTACGATAGACGCTGTGGCAGCCTGACACCTCTGTCAGGTGAGGGGAAGCTGAGGTGTGATACAGGAAAGAATCATCACAGTCCAATCAAAGTAGTCTTTCTTATGGCCATTTGGTTCAGAGCTGCTTGACATAGAAGTGCTTAGATTTATCAAAGAAGTCACCACAAGCAGCAGCAGCAGACAGTGTAGCAGAGGCCGGCTGAACCCAGTGTGGCCTCAAGCTCAACTCAAGAAAACCACAAGAGGAGACGCAACAGAATGCAATAAAGGTGAGTAAAAAAACATTTTCAATGCATTTCAAAACGTGATTTCTTTCTATATCTGTTCTTTAAAGGGGGTTTATTACACAGTTGTTGGGATCAACATGACTTGGCGGGCTGTAATGTTTAGGAAATAGCTCAGATTGTGACCTTTGTGTGCTGGAAGTCAGAATTCGCCTCGCCCTCCAGAGCTATTTAAACACAAGGGAGTTCAGCATCATTGCATTGGCATCGGAGAGCTACATGGGTTGGTATTAAGCTGGCTGAATATTTATTGTCACGGCCAAACAATGACGTTAATATTTATGTTTTAGCGTCCTGATTGTTGCTGGTATTAGAAGACAACAGCAGGAGAATAAACCTCAAATAAGACACACTTCAGAATCAGAAACAGGTTTATTTTCAAGTAGTTTACTTTGATGTTTGGTGCAAACCTTTAACATATTAGGAGATATTTAACCACCTAAGAACACAAATATAGAATAGAGAAATACAAAAAAAGCATGAAAAAGACACTTTAAAAATACTCTAACAAATATGTACCATATGATATAGCAATTCAACTTTAAATTTCCTCTTCTGTCAAACTAAAATGTGATTTTCTAACAAGTGGCGCAGATGATCGAGGCCGCCATCACGTGTTCCTTCAGCCCCGGCCTTCCCCGCTCGCTCTGTCACAGTTAACCATTGTTAAGCCGGGTGTTCCTGCTGCTCTGACTATGAAAGGGTGCTTTGTGTCCGAGGAGCGGTGAATCCAGTTGTTGCCCCTTGTGAGGACATGCTTCCTTATATCCCCATATTAATACACCACTTATGGAATGTAAGGAAGTGTGTGGTTTCAAGGGGACGTGAGCACCGACCACACTTGGACGAAGAAGACATGTCTGATTTTCCAAAATGTAAAAAAAGCTGGAGCTTCATTCTGCCTTTGTGTGTTTTATGAGCTGGGTGGGTTGGGGGATGTCAGGGTTCATGAGCATGTGTGGTAATGTGTCAGGACAACAGGTGAGAGGCCTGTTCCCTCTCCTTCAGCCCAGGCACACACATACACAGTTAGTATTACTCTCAGCGCCGATGATCGGGTCTCAGGGACTTCTTGACAAAATTCCTGCCCTGCCCCAACGGCTGACAGTCAAGGAGGATTGACAGACCACAGCTGTCACCCATTATAGCAACCGCAGGACTCTCAAAAAAGGCAGCGGGGAGGGAGGGCAGGGATGTGGAGCTGTCACTGAGAGTGAAGGTTCGCTCCTGCAGGCTGGATTTGGAAGGAAACGGGGCGATGTCACCGGCTGTCAGGGTTCCCAAACCTCTAAATAGGAACTATCTGCTTGGTAACATGAAGTGCTGTGACTATGTCAGTGATGATGTTTTTTTTCTCTCTCTATGTTTCATCAGGTAAGACTGAAGAGGACATGACAACCAGATGACATCCACCTTCTATTTCCTCTCTTCCTCCTCTCTCATTTCCTTCTTTTTCTACGTGCTCCACCCCCTGTAACCTTCCCTCCTCTCTCCTCCCTCCTAACTTCACTGCATGTCCTCCTGCCCCCCCCCCTCACTCTGCCTCTTGCAGCTGAAGCAACACGCCTTGCTGTGGCTGGTCAAACGGAACCAAGTCAGGTGTTTCTGTGAGGTTTGGTCCCCTTCAACCAGCTACTGCGTCGTGAATTCAGTCAGCGTGGAATCAAAGACACAGTGGTGTTGTGGTGTATGCTGCATACTCTGGAGGTGGTAGTCTGTTTATAATGATAGATTGTTTATTTTTTTCTTCAGTAATTTGGTGTTGCTTGTTACCTGTATGGCAATGTATGTATGAAATAGTAAATAAAAAGTTGCTGACAACATGCAGTGGTGGATTGAATTTTTTTCTAAATGTCAAAAGTTTGAAAAACAGATTCATAGTGTGTTTCTGTAGGTTTTTTTTCTTGTTGTTCATAATAATTTAAGGTATAAAATGTGTAAGTGTCCTTCAAGTATTACTCTGTTAGTAGTGTAATAATAAGCCATTGTGTACAGTTAAAGTCTAACCATAACATTTTGCATTACACCACCAACTGTTTAATTTTTGATGATTCATACAGTATGCACAACACCACATTCAGCACTAAATACCTCCACCATAAAGTCTAACTTGGCCTTCTTAGGGGAAATTAAAGTAAGGTTTTGATTACTTCTGTAAACTCTGTTTTACATTCATGCAACTACTTTGTGAGAAACTGTGTTCCTTGTCATATGTCCTAAAAGTCATTTGAGTGTCCTGAAAAATGAAATTGCTCAAAATAGAACATAACATTTTTCTTCATTTTTATCACAAACAAATAAAAAGAGATACAAAACTCATTGGTCTAATAAATACAGTGTGGTTAACCACCTATAGCAGTATATGAAACATTTTTGAGATATGCACCTCATGACATAAATGTAATGGTGGAATGAAGTGGACTGCTAGTAACTAAACCCTGCAGGCACAAACATTTTTTATGCCCAGGTCAATTTTAAGGTGTTGGCCTATTTTGCTTCCATTACATGTCTTCATTAAGACTAAGGAAAGAAAGCCTCCAAAATACACATTTGGGGGGTTATTTGGCTATTTGTATTTGCAAATATCTCCCAAATTAGATCATGCCACATTTGCATATTTAAACATTTCACAAAATTTGAAATACAAAAATTGTCTTAATGTATGTAATTAACTAGACAAGTTTTGTGTTGATATCTATCTTATACAATATATGGTTGTTATCTATAATTATTAAAAAAATAAAATTATTTTTAAAATG
The DNA here is from genome assembly GCF_030273125.1 of Centropristis striata. Lineage (NCBI taxonomy): Eukaryota > Metazoa > Chordata > Actinopteri > Perciformes > Serranidae > Centropristis > Centropristis striata. The sequence continues at coordinate 14,467,229 of NC_081534.1, read as the reverse complement.
TGCACATATTCACCTATAGGGTCATGCAGAATGTATGGAATTTTATAATAGGCCTACTTACATTTTTCTCTTACCCTGAGACAGAAATTGTCTCTTCACTAGCATTTAAATACACCAAACTTTCCAGTTTAATTTTGAATTCTGAATATTTTCAAAGAGTAGTGTGCTCATATATCATGAATAGCCTAATGAGGTTATAAAAGCCGGATGATTTTCATAATTTTTTTAAAAATTTCTTTATGGCTGATGAGGGCATTTTCTGACTTGTGGGGAGATACAAAGAAATATCCAAAAGCCCATCTGTAAATGCCCTTTGACATTGACAAAATAAAACACAAACATTTTGAACATTGCTTTATCCAATGTCCAGACTTTTGTCATGGAAATATATGCAAATTGGCACTTACTTAATAACATTTGAAAATTCGAAAAATATTTGTCTTAATGTAAGCGATAAATTAGTTTCATGGTGATATCTATCACGCCCAATGACAGCTGGGATAGGCTCCAGGCCCCCGCGACCCGAGTACGGATACGCAGTTAACGATAATGGATGGATGAGATCTATTAGTTAAAATGTTTTATCCTTTATATTTTATACAGTCTGTTTATCATCTGTAGTGTGATTTGGAAGAGCAGCACTATATATGTCCACACGGGGGCGGTATCAGTTTTGCGGGCTGTAGTTTGTGCAGCAGCAGAGGAAGTGCAGCAGCATCGTAAACATGGCTGACAGTGGAGTGACAGGTGAGTTCGGGAGTGTATAACAGCTGGACTTTATAACTGTTTCCAGGTCTTTTCTTATTTCTTTACTCCGAGCCCAGCGAGAAAATATCTAGCAGTTATATTTCGTGTTTTGTGGTCGTTTGGTTTGGCTTGTAGCAAAGTTAATTTCTCCTAAGCTAGTGCTGCTAACGTTAGCATCTGAAGCAAGTCTACGGAGCCATGGCGCTAGACAGTAGTTTAACGCCAGACATCGTCATGTTATTGCATCAGCTTTTTAGTTGTTTTTTTAAAATTAACAGAACAACTAAAATGGCTGTTTTAAGTGGTCACTGTGCTGTGCAGATGATGGTAGCTAATCACTTCTGTGACTGGTGTCGTTAGCATGATGCAAACCTAGCGACTTCAGTGACATGTTGCCAGCGAACAACATCACTATCACTAAAGGACTGTTGGCTAAAAAACCCACTGGTCTTGTTGTTATTATACAAAGAAAATACGCGTGCGGTGATCTGATGTAATCATGCTTTCATCCACTGGTTGTTTTACAGATGGACCTGAATCGAAAGAGGACATTGAACGAGCAAAGGTTGGTATTTTCTGGATTTTTGCGTCACTTTCATACAAGGCTACATATTTGGCTTATGGCTACCACTAACACTAACACTAGAAGACTGAAAGGCTTTTAAAACTCTGACACCCTCTCGTATCTAAAGGTAGTGTTTTCAGGCACAGGCTGAAATATTTAAATTACAGGGTCGCTATTTACAAGGCTACAACTAGATTTCTTTAAAGATTATTTCCCATCCTGCTCCTGATGGAAATTTCACCCTAAACTCCCTTTATTCAGTGTGAGCTATTAACACTTCATATGTTCGCAAAAACGTCCAACTCTAGTAACTCAAGAGGAAAGACCTTATATGCTGACAGTATTTTTGTGAATTCTGCACCAATATAGAATATATTAAGAAAAAACAACCTTTGTATTTGTGTTCAAACTTTACATTTGTTTATTTAGTCGCTTAAACTTGCTACCAAGGTTAGCTGTGCTGTAACAGGGGGAATAAAAGGACAGTTTAAAAAAAAATCATTTGTATTTATTTACTTTTTTAAATTAAAATTTCTCTACTGAAATAAGTGATTGTTGGTGGATCAGCTACATGTCAAATTAAAGGGTGACTTGTAATACCATTGTCTTGTTGACTCCACAACTCCTCCAGTTTCTCTTTCTTTCCTTGTTTGGTGCTGGAGAGGTTGCATTTTTGAAAATTATTGAACTTCAGTCTTTTCATAAGCTTACAACTTACAATTCTATTAAAATGTTTGATTTCAGTGTAATGTAGATAGGAAATAGACTTACTTAAGACAACTTGGACTGAATCTTATGACCACCTTACACTGAAAGATTGAGATCACAGGAGCACACCACAACTCCAGCAAAACTCGAATTATTTGAAATTCGCCTACAGCAGTGAGGTTTTTTTTTGTGTGGTTAGAACAACATCTGTTGTAATTTTTTTAAATTCTTTTGTTGACCTTTTTCTTGACACGCTTGCTTGACAGACGGAAGGCAAAGAGCTGACCAAAGAGGAGAAGCAGCGGCTGAGGAAAGAGAAGAAACAGCAGAAGAAAAACAAAGAGAAAAAAGATGAGAAGAAGAAGGAAGAGAAGCCTGTCAGTTCAGCTGCTCCGCCTTCCCAGCCTCCAACACAACCCCCCACACAGAAAGGTGCATATTAACAACACCGATGATTGGTGCAGTTGAGCAGAGGATTGCATCTCTGATATTTGCCAAGAAAATGTTCTTTCTAACTGTGATCTGTTGCTGTACAACCACGAGTCCAAAGAAGTTGGAATAAATAAAAACCGAAAGCTATAATGCTTCGTGGCATATATTCAATTGAAAACTGTACAAAGACACTATATGTTATGTTAAACTGATAAACTTTATATATATATATTTTTACCCTGACCGTGCTGTCTCCCTCAGCTCCTTCAGCAGTGCCCGCTCCTGCTCCCGTTCCTGTGCCTGCCTCAGAAACTCCTGCCCAAGGAGACAAGCCAGCTAAGAGTAAAGCAGACCTGAAAGCTGAGAGGAGAGCTCGGCAAGAGGCTGAGAGAGCCTCCAAGCAGGGCAAGAAGGGAGACGTGGGACAGCCGGCCGCCCCGGGCAAACCTAAAGCCCCGCCTAATGAGCTGCAGCCAGGTAATCTCGGAGCTTGGCATAATTAATGACAATGATGCATTTTATACTGTGGAGAGGGTCACATTTTTTTTGTGTTTCCAGTGGTGAAGAGGCTCCCAGAACATATCCAAGTGGACAACCCGGAAGTTTTAAAGAAACTCGCAAAGAAGCTGGAAAGACAACAGGTTAGTAACTTCATGTGTCGTCTATAAATAAAACTCTTGAATCATGAAAGCATGCTTTGTTTGATTCAGATCAGTTTGTCTTGACATAAAGAGCGTATTCTGCCAGACAGCACCTCGTGTGTGTGTTTTAGCATTTTTGGTTAGATCTTATGCACAACCTAGATTCAAAAAAAGTTGGGACACAGTGTAAAACATAAATAAAAAAAGAATGCATCAAATTCACAGTGTTTATATATACAAAAATAAACGTTTTCAGTTTTAATATAATATATATTTGTATAGTTTTCAATTTAATATATGTCACAAAGGATTAGCAAATTGTGTGTTTTATATTTTATTTATGCTTTTTCACAACATCCCAATTTCTTTGCAAGTGTTGTTTTATAAAGGAAGGAACCATAAAAACCATTTAAAATGACTCAAGGCATGGTGATGATTCTTACTAATCTTTTTGGGAATGAACACTAATTTAGAATTGACTGGATGATTGTTTTAATCAGACACATACTGCAAATATATATATATATATATATATATATATATATATATAATATATAGACATTATAATGTAAAACATAGATTGAATTTGGTGGTGCTCCGTGCTAAACGGGTAGTTTTCTCCTTATTTTTTAAATGTCATTTATTAATAAAATAGTGTCTATTTGAGTATCCTGGTGTGCGCTGGATACTTTGATATGTTGGATTAACTGAAGTCTACCCTGCACCCAGGGGAAACCACTGCTGGGCATGGTGTGTTTTCAGTTTTTTTGGCTATTATTTCATGTGTTTTATACGATAAATTGCATAAAAGCTCAACTGGTCAACCTTCTCATTGACCCTGTTTGTAATAAATCACTCAATAAATAATAATAAATCGATCAAAAGCTTTTAAACAGCTTTGACACACTGGACCCAAAATGTCAGCTCATGACACAAAAGGTCAAGCAGACCAAACAATGACAGATGTTGGAGAAAACTGAAAAGCGAGTGTTAAAATTATCAATGGGATGTGGTCATTTCAGAAGAACTGAAAGAAAAAGGTGAAAAGACAAATACTGCATGTTGTGGGCTTCAGGTGCTTAATTAAATTGGTTACAAATATCTGTTCCATTTCCTCTCAAATTAAAGTAATTTCTGAGTTGTCATCACTACGGATAATCCAAACACCACCAACCGTCCTACAATACAGATTGTTAGAAAATGGCAGTGTGTTAATCAGAAGTCATAACTGCATGTGATCATACCTAACATTTCTTTCAGACACCAGGGTGCAATGCTGCTACAAATGCCAAGGTCTGACTTTCCCCGAAACATTAATGTGTGCCATTGACTTTCGTCTAGTTTTGTTTGCTAACCTGTAGTTGTTATTGTACTCCAGAACCACTCAGTCATGATAAGTAAAGGATTCAATTTTTTTTTTAATCAAATGAGACAGGGGTGATGCGTCAGTGGGATGTGTTCAGTTGAGAAGTCGCTAACATGTTCATTGTTTCTTTTTGTTCTTTGTGTTTACCTACAACACTGTGGTCCATTGAAATTCACCTACTCTTATCACTGGATTTTGCCTAGTCTGTGCTGTGACTGTGTGTTGACCTCATGACCTCAGTTGTAACCTGTGAATTACTGAGGATTGATGGCAGTGGACTGTCTGCTCTATTTCAGATCCCGCTTCGGTTGGACTACGGTTACAAAGTCAGCCTGTTTTCTCATCTCCACCAGTACAGCCGCAACGCCCCTCTAACACAGCAACTCAGGTAAACTGACAATATACCAAATAGTACAGTGGGTCATTTTGTTGTCAATGGAGAGTTAGAACCAGAGTAGTTTCAGGGCGTTTATTTTTGTTAAATTGTTGAATTAAATTGTTTTACTTCATTTTTGAACGTCTGGGATAGGTAATATTTATCTCAACATCATGTTTTTGTTGTTCTTTTTGAACAAGGTCTTTTTATTTGAGATTTTCACATTATACAAAATACAAACATAATACAAACAGTAACTAATCCCTAGTTGCCACCGCCCACCCTCCCATCCACCAGACCTGTACCGCTAAATCAAAGACAGTCATTTCATGTACTTGTTGATAGGGTGAGTCACGTAAACAAAAATAATGGAGACAGAAAGAACATATGTGAGACTACAAGTAAGAGGTTAACATGTATTACAGGATGACATTTTCTGCTTCCATTTGGTCCACAAAATCCAAGAAAGGCTGCCAGGTTGCATAGAATTTCAAAACGGACCCTTGGAGAGAGTATCTTATTTTTTCTAGCTTCAGATGTTGCATAGTATCTCTAATCCAATGGGAGTATGAAGGAGGAAGAGGGTCTTTCCATCTGAACAAAATCAGTCGTCTGGCCAGTAGTGTGCAAAAGGCCACCACATTAGACTTAGAATTATTTAAATTCACAGCCTGTGGGGTGATACCAAATAGAGCAGTAAGAGGGGATGGATCTATCGGCTCCATTAATATTTTAGAGAGTATTGAAAATTGACCGCCAGAAGTGGTGTAATTTTGGACATGTCCAAAACGTGTGTAGTAGAGTTGCAGGAGCTTTCTTGCATCTATCGCAGGTAGGGTTTAACTCTGGTCTAATTTTGGACAGCCTAACCTTTGACCAGTGAAGCCGGTGCACTATCCTGAATTGTACGACTTGTTTCTGTTGTTCTATGGAAGAATTGATTATATATTTTATAATTGAAACTTGATAAAGTTCTGCTTACAAATAAATCCCTTGAAATGTCATGTTTTTTAATTGTACTATTTTGCATGGATGTCTGCTTATGACAAAACAAAATGTTGATATTAATGTTTGGATATGATACAGTTAGTTTAAATTACCCCAACATTTGGAATATTTCCAAAATTCCCCAGCTTAACTTCCCATGGAAAGTTTCATGAAATTTACTGGAAATTTTTTTTACCCCTTGACATCCCTAATAATAACACAGTTACAGTGCCAAAAGGGATTCAGAGGGTTAAATCTGACTTGTTGTTATTGACTGTTTCTATGTGTTGCAGCATTCCCTCCACAGTGATTCACCCTGCTATTGTTCGCCTGGGTCTCCAGTATTCACAGGGAATTGTGGCAGGATCCAACGCTCGCTCTGTCGCACTGCTGCATGCCTTTAAACAGGTAGAGAGCACAAACTAATTAGTCTTTTGGTATTTAGACCAAAGCATCATTTCAGTTGTTCGGTTCTCTCAATGAAAGTGCAAGATGGAGACACACCCCTCCATAGCCTTAAATGTTACTGCTTCAAACTCCCACATACAAATTTAAACCAGCGATACATTGCAGTCTCCAGCTTTTCAAGTAATGTAATGTTTAGCTGCAGGCTGTCCTTCCAGCAGAGCAGCTCAGCGTCAGCTTCTCAGCAGCCAGTAATGCCAACACATTTCCTTCAGTAACTGACTTCTCTTCTGTGAGGTTAACATCTTTTTTTAAATTTTTATTGTGGACAGATTTCAAGTAAACCGAGTGTATTTTCCCCCTGCATTAGGTAATAAGGGACTATACTACGCCTCCAAATGAGGAGCTATCTAGAGACTTGGTCAACAAGCTGAAACCTTATATCAGGTAAAAAACATTGTTTTTATTTTAGTAGTAACTTAGTAAGATATTATCACTAGTCCTAATGAGATTAAGTGTGACTACTAACTGTTCCCCTAATTTGTCACTTCTTTTGTCTTATTTTTCTGCAGTTTTTTGAATCAATGTCGCCCTCTGTCAGCCAGCATGGGTAATGCCATCAAATACATAAAGAAAGAGATCTCCAATATTCCTAGTCAATGCAAAGAGGAAGAGGTGATTGTCAAACAGAATTTAGCCATAAACTCAACATGTTGTAGTGAACATATTCCATATGGATTAATGTTACTGATTAGAGTGTCCATGTCTTCCCTCCCTCATGTATTCTCTCTTTCTCTGTTTAGGCAAAGAAAAAGCTGCAGAGCTGCATCGATAGCTACATTGATGAGAAGATCAACCTTGCTGCTAAAGCTATCGCCAAGTCCTCCATAGAAAAGATCAGTGACGGAGATGTCATCCTAGTCTACGGATGGTGAGCTTGTTAAAGCTGACACGCAAGGAAAAAAATCATATTGAACAGTCATAGCTGTGTTTTCGTTCCAGCTGTAGAAACTGCACATCTGTTGCCAGGAATCGCTGAATTGTTTGTCATGAAAATAACGCAACACTCGTGTATCCAGACTTTGAAACACTTTCTCTTCCCTTTTCTCGACTCGACCATTAAACTCCCACCTTCCTTCCACATTCCTCTCTAACATCACCAACTTCCATCTTCCTCTGCTCAGTTCGTCGCTGGTCAACCACATCCTGTGCGAGGCCTTTGAGAAGAACAGGAAGTTCCGTGTGATCGTGGTGGACAGCAGGCCTCGACTGGAGGGCCGGGAAGCCCTGAGGCGGCTCGTCCGAAGAGGCATCAGCTGCACCTATGTCCTTATCTCTGCTGTTTCTTACATCCTTCCAGAGGTACAATCACACATTGGAGCAAGGCATTGATATTCACCCAAAGCATGCTGTAGAACCTGATAATGTAATAAATTCCCGATAATGTAATAACCCCGATAATGTAATAAAAATCTGCCCTTGAGTCCATTGAAAATGTAATAAAAATAAAGTGCATTTCCCAATAATGTAATACACTTTTTACCAATAATTTAATAAAGTATAACACCAAGCACCTTTAGATTTCAAGAAGCTGTTGAATGCATTCGTGTGTCATGGATACCTCGTTTGTGAAAAACGGATGAACGGGTCAAAAGTTAATAAACATTCAACTTTGACCTGTTGGTGGCGCTAGAGCTCTTGAGCTAGAGTTGCCTACTCAGTGTCACCACTTGAAGATTTTTATTACATTATCGGGGATATTACATTATCGGGAATTTATTACATTATCAGGTTCTACACATGCTAAATTGTCAAATTAATGCCTTGAACTTGCCCCACCGCAGGTATCGAAGGTGTTCCTTGGTGCTCACGCTCTGCTGGCCAACGGTTACGTCATGTCTCGTGTGGGGACATCACAGATAGCTCTGGTGGCCAAAGCCTTTAACGTGCCTGTGCTGGTGTGTTGTGAGACATACAAGTTTTGTGAGAGGGTGCAGACTGATTCCTTCGTGTCCAATGAACTAGGTATGCAAAACATAGTCAGTAGCTTGTTGAATTTGTGTCTTTTTATTTTAAGTGACTTGATTTCTTTTCCTCATTTCTAATCAGGACTCCAGACTAACTTTTTCCCCAGCGTCCTGCAACTGTTTAATTGAATCTGTCTTCAATTCAAAATGTTGCTGCTTTAATTATTTCTTTAGTAGTTGGAGGCATACAAAGACATCATTAAAATGTTGAGGAAATAAATCATTATATTTATTTTATTTTCTAACTAAGTACATTTACTCAATTACTTTACTTAAGTACAGTTTGAGGTACTATACTTGAGTATTTCCATTTTATGTGACTTTATACTTCTACTTCACTACATTTTGAAGCAAATATTGAACTTTTTATTCCACTACATTTATCTGCCAGCTTTAGTTACTTTTCAGGTCAAGATTTACCATAAAAAACATGATAACTTTAAAGGGATTAGGCATTTTTTAAATAAAACCTCATAACAGTATATTGACTAGTTAAAATTACCTTGATTAAAAAGAAAAAAGTAATCAAAAGTAATAACCCAATAATATGTAATATATTTTTGAATATAACAATCTCAGTGAGTCCATTCTGAGTACTTTTACTTTTAATACTTTACGTACATTTTTGATACTGGTACTTCAAAGTAAGTTTTAAATGCAGGACTTTTACTTGTAGTGGAGTAATTCTGCAGTGTGTTTTATACTTGTTTATAGCCCAATTAAAATTCACATTAAAAGATACAAGATTAACAAAAAAAAATTTCTGAGTAGATACTGTTTCTACTAGGGAAAGTCTCTGTTCGCCTCAAACACATTTTCTGTCCTCCCCGGGACAATGGGACGCCGCTAGTCTCGAGCCCTGCTTCAAATACAGCTTTTGCTCAATTTTTTTACCTCTGCATTGATTTAAATTCCTTTCACGCATATTAGATGAGAGAACTGATCTTCATGTGTGCCTTTCAGATGACCCTGATGACCTCATTGTGACGCGTAAAGGAAAGACCCAGCTGGAGCACTGGCAGGACGTGCCCTCGCTCGGCCTGCTTAATCTGGTGTACGACGTGACGCCGCCCGATTTCGTGGACTTAGTCATCACAGATCTGGGAATGATCCCGTGCACCTCGGTCCCCGTGGTGCTGCGAGTCAAAAACGTGGACCTGTGAACGACCTCCTGCTCACGTCAGCTCAGAGGCTGTTGCTCTGTGGGAGTCGGTGGTCTCGAATGCTTACACACAACACAAAATATCGTGCTTTTAGCATGCAATAAATATATATCTGAAATGGCATACGCTTTTTAAAACGAGTCCATGTGTGTTTTTATGGTAGGATTGGATAATTACAAAGATTTGTTACCCTGGGGACGAGGAGGCTGCTTTTGTCTTTTTTAATATTGGGTATAGGCAAGATGTTTTAATAGCTCCATGTTGTGAACTGTTTCTTTACAACAGAACATTTAATTGCCAGTATTTAGAGCAGAACAATTCCACTGTGGTTCACAACACACACTCATTGTCAGCCACAGCATGCAATTTAAAAATGGCCAGAAATGGTTCCCTAATTACAGTCGGGGCTGCAGTATCTCTGAAGAATTTATGTCAGCCATAAAATTCCTTCGACGAGTTTTTATGACCTGATCAATTGGACCGGATAAAGAAGAGCGCGACATAAACCAGGTAGTAAAACATTTTTTTGGCAGAATAACTCTAGAATAACTAATTTTTTATTGTTTTGTCCACAAAGTCAACACATGATGCTTATGTGCTTCAAATCTCATATTGGCACAATTTTCAGTCATAAACAAAATGTTGGAGGAAGCAGCATTTTATCCATAGCTGTCTCTTCCTCTGCAGTAACTATTAACGCAATGGTTGGCTGTTCAATCACAAATGCTTATATGTGCTTAGCTTCATGATGGTAACTCAAGCAAAGCAATAAATATATTGTTTTTAATATTTTATTAGAACCCTGAAACTCCAGGAAGAAACATCAAAACCCCTCAACCATCAACATCGAGACATTTTCCACATTTCAGCAGGTGAGTTCAGTGAAACTCCGCAGTAGGCACAACATTTCAAATAGTCTTGAAGTCAAAGTATACAATATGTTATAAATTCATAAAAGCAGGTGACAACTCAACAACATTTTAGTTGACCATTAAAAACTCATTGTCTCTCTTTTTGAATCCATCTTGATACAGAAAATCTTAAAGACATTATGATTCATAGTGAACCTGACTTGACTTTTACTCTGAGTGAAGTACATGTTCAACATGCAATAAACATTTTGACAAATTCTACAAATGTCAAATGTAAGGTTGTCAAAAATGCAGAGTTTAAAGCAATATGGTTTCCATTAATTATGCATTATTCAAAGTATTGAAGGTTTGTATAAATAACCCTTAAGGAGTACTGTACGGTGTTTACAAGTGAAGCAACATTAGAGAAAACAAAAACAATACTTAAAGCAACAACAAATAATCAGTCAGCCTCCCACGTAGGAAAATCTTAATTGATAGTAACATTTTTACAGATGAGTTATGTTACATATGCAAGTTCTTCATAAAAGGAAAAAAAAGATCCTGTCTTGTGTGCCTCGAACCTTTTTTCTAATGTATCTGAAGAGGAGTATCATATTATTTATATATACAGTACAGGGCAAAAGTTTGGACACACCTTCTCATTCAATGCGTTTCCTTTATTTTCATGACTATTTACATTGTAGATTCATCAAAACTATTAATGAACACATGTGGAATTATGTACTTAACAAAAAAGTGTGAAATAACTGAAAACATGTCTTATATTCTAGTAAGCAAAGGGTGGTTACTTTGAGGAATCTAAAATACAAGACATGTTTTCAGTTATTTCACACTTTTTTTGTTAAGTACATAATTCCATATGTGTTCATTCATAGTTTTGATGCCTTCAGTGAGAATCTACAATGTAAATAGTCATGAAAATAAAGAAAACGCATTGAATGACAAGGTGTGTGTCCAAACTTTTGGCCTGTACTGTATATAGATTTATTATTGTATCGAATTCTTAAAGTCTGGTATCATGTCAGTCTTACTCATATGTGCATTAGGACATGTAGTTCCATCATGTAAACTCATACTCATTCTGTGCATGTTTGGCACAGTAAACAGTGACAAACCCTCAGAATTTTCTTAAACACACCCTCTTCATTAACACTTTGTCAGTCAAATACATTTAAAAAATACTATTAAAGTAGTATTAGAGTATTGCCAAAAATGTAAACTTGGAGCGACATGTTTAAATTAATTTTCTCTCAAGTTTCAATTGTGATAGAGTTAAAAAAAAAAAGAAAAAAAATCATAAATGCCAGTTTTTAAAATTCAACACAGTAAAATATAGCTACCACACAAAAGTAGAATAAAACATAATGTTTAAAGAAGCCTGGCTCAGACTTTGTGTCAGCATTTTCCCTTTCAGTTTCAGCTCAGTAGATCATTGCAGATAAAATAGTCGACATGCATTTCAGCCTCAAAGTGACTTGGCCTTACGTCTCTGGGTGACCCACAGCAGGAAAGAGATCACAACCGTGGATGCTCCAAGAGGCCCAAACACCTGGAGAAATGGGAACTCTCCCTGTTGACAATGAAAATAAATACATCACTTTAAATAATCAAAAGATGAACATGCATCAGTGTTAAACTCAAGTGTATAAAGTGGGTGATTCAAATACAGCCACTTGCAGAGCTGACCTCTCGAAGACACTTGTATCCATGATAGTTATCAGCACAGCTGCACTCGAAGAAGCCGGGGCCGTACGGGGCGCAGAGGGAGTTCTCCGGGCAGTTTATGGCTGAGAATTGTGAGTAATTATGAGATGAACAGTCATGTATTACCAGAAGGCTACTGCACTTTTAGATCTCACGTGGAGAGTATCGGATGGGAACTTACACAGCTGTCCAGTCTGGTTGCACATATCTTTCTGGCCGTCACAAACACGATTTCCTTCTTTGACCTCCACTTTTTCCCAAGAAGAGTTTCCCCCCGGACAAAATATGTCTTGTGGCAAAATCCTGTAGACACACAAAAATAGAGTGACAATGAAATAACACTTTATTCTTGTGAGCAGCTGTCACAGTCCAGTTTTTGTAACTGTATACTTGCATGTAATTTAACTTCATAAATCCTTGAAATGCTGAGTCACTGATGTTGACAATGGGATTGAGCGAGAGATCCCTGCAAAGGAAAAGTTTAGAAAGTGAAAAACTTTTCAAAGACAAATGATTCTATATAGATCCCGAAAATAAATAATGAAAACATACAATCATTGTACTGGAAGTTTTCTAATTATGTACTTATGTGAGATGTAACTTATTTACCAGAGAAGTGTTTTTATTGTTTGTCAGTAAGAGATGAAAGCTTTTATTTGCAGATGGGAATAGACAGTTTTCTAACTCCTAATCTTATAAATACTAACAACATTCAACATTTTCCTTAAAAATAACCTTATAGTCACTAAATAAATTAGGCAGGATATTTTGGTATTTTGTGAGTACACTCCACTGTATGTTGTGTAAACAGGTATAAAAGTGTAGTACATACATCATTAAAGCTGTTGATGCTCCCTGAAGATCCTCCACGTGAGTAAGCGAACAATTAGACAGATCCAACCTGACACAAGCAAAAAACCCTTGTTGAAACATCAACAAACACACAGTAGAGTAGTAGTAAAGTACAGAAAGGACTATATAGGAATTAAATTACAGAAAAAAACAACAGCAAATAAATAGTGAAATAAATAACTAAAAAAATCAAGAAAAATACATGCAGATTATTTTTTACTTTTATTTTGTGTTTTTTTTATTATTTTTTTTATGATGAACATGTAGCAAATAAGCAGAAAAAAACACTAGACCTAACCTAACACAAAACAAACATAATTAATAAAGCAAATAAAATACAATGAATAAAATGTCAATATACAGGAAAAAGTATACACTTATAAGCTATTTCTCCATATCTTTTAGTTGTTTTTACGAAAACGCAAAAAACGTATATACTGATACTATTTACATGACTCTAACAACACCTTGTTATCAAAAGGCAATTTTAAACATGGTGTATTAAAACGTGATAACAATATTTCCGATAGCCCCTGAAGGCGGCATTAAAGTCCTACCCGATGATGCATTCAGGGTCGCTTGTGTTATCATTTCTCAGGCAGCAGCGTCCGTCTATCCGGCCAGCGGATAAGGAGCAGAACCGGCCCACTGCGGAGCCGTTCCGGACTGTCCCACTGCAGAGCTCACATACCTGCCATTCGAAATCATTACGAAGCGAAAACAGAGTTTGTAAACAACAATATCCCCGGGGATCCTCGCTGCTACCTACATTTAACCTACTGTACATCCACCAAAACAAGCTGCTTTTTAATGATAATGTGCCATTTAATTATTCTGGTAGAGACTAAAGCAGTATCATTACCAAGTCTAAGTCTTACCTGCAGCTCGGTCAGCTCATAACTTGCGTAAAAACATAAATTAAAGATCAAAATAAGCACTAAAGGTTCCAGCTGGCTGCACCCAGCTTTCATTTTCATCGACTGAAGTCATATGATCCTACTGTAGCAGACATGTGACCGGAAGTTTGCCCAACACAATTTTATTTTTTTTGCGCTGCAATTACGCATAAACTCAATTTAGAGCATATTACGTAAGATTACCTGGCTAGTAAATAAAAGATAAATAGTAATAAATAGTAAAGCAGCTTGTAAATGCATACAGTAAGGCATGTGGTTTGTGTATTTGTGCAGATAATTGTTCAAATAAAATTTGAAGCCAGTCAAAAAAAACCTTTAATTTAACGTTTTAATCCAAGAAAAAAAAAAATCCTGCTGTAAAACCGCCAAACCATTCGAGCATTTTTCCCCTTTAATTTTAAAATAAATATTTTGCAGCAAATCCCACCAGACAAAGCAAGTTGTAACATTAAAAGTTTAAAAATTTAAATTTAAAAAAATTGTTGACAAAATCTCGACGCATTTTTCTGACTGTAATGCATTTCGACTGCGCTTTCACTGTCACTGTGGGTCACGTCAAATAAAGAGGGGTTCAGATTAGACGATTTTGTGAAATTCAAATATAGAGGAACAAAATATTTGTGGCATGTTTATACAATTATTTTAAATTGTTATGTATCTTATTGTAAGACATGTGATGAAAAAAGTATGCAAAGTGTTGGGTTATTTGTCACCGGCGTAGAGTGGCCCACCCCGGCTTAAAACGAGATGGTTTTGCCCAGAAGGATTGTTGCAATGCCTCTTGATGGGCCACTAGATACACTGAACACAGAATAATGGCCCGACGGCCCTGGTACATCTGCTTTCTCTGCGATTTCTAGCACATTTATCTATGAGTTTCCTCCGTCGCCGTATAGATTTTTCTTCAGCATATGTAGGAGACAGGAAAAGCAAGCCAAAGCACAGAAAGTGCAACTGTCTCCCCTCATATTTCGAAAGGTTTGCCAAGGGCTCTGCGACGCTGTGGTGGTTTGCAGGAAGCAACTGCACCTTTTATCCCGAAACTTCATCTGGTTACGCTAGTGAATACATTTACCTGTATGCGTTGAAACTCAGATATTACAGTAGGTGGATTTAAGTTAGCACGAATGATTTAAAAGTGGATGAAAAGGATTTTTAACGTCCACAGTGAAGGTGCAATTACTTAACACTTGCAACATGGCTGCTGCGGGAACGGCAGTGGGAAAAGTTTTACACTGACGTGGGAGAAGTTTTATGCGAATGCTAGTTGGTACATGAGTTGTTTGCCAGATAATAAAGTCGTCAGCAGTCTCCTCCAGCCTGGCACCGCTTTCCCCGGACTTACAAACCAGTGGATAAACCGTGTGAGAGCCTCCTCCTCCTCTGTAGTCACCGCCGACAGTCACTGCAGTGGACTTTGTGGGGAAACTGTGGTGTCTTCTTCTCCATCGTAAGCCGTGGTGGCAGGCTGTGTTTGGAGCTAAAAATGCATTTTTCCATACCCGAAACGGAGGTTCGTTCCGGAGAAAATGGATCAAGCTATGTGGTGAGCATGATAATTTCTGTGTTTGTTTTACCCGCTTTTACGTAGCCCGTGTTCAAGGCTGGCTTCAGCTGGCCACAGGTCGGGCTAATGTCAATGCAGCACGAGTTCCTATGTTTACTGTTATAAATGATCTGATAGCATGAGCAGTGGTGCATCATAGGCCAAACTGCCCAGTGCAATCAAAAAATCAGTTATGTCCTCAGGTAGACTTCAAAATGCTGCACATGTAATGCTTTTGATTTATAAGGATTCAATCTAGATTTGCGGTTACACTTGATTTATTTAAATTAAATGGCGAAGGAAGTTGAGTGAAAGTCTTTTGACCTCTAAAACATCCTGCCTGGTCTGATTGTGTCTGTAAGGACCTTGAAAGCAACAGTAACCTTATGATTCCACATTAAATTTGGCATTGAACTTTATCTGCTAGATATTGTAATGTGGCCCCAAGTGTTGCATTGTTATGTTGTGTCTTAAAGGGACAGTCCACCCTGAAATAAAAAAATAACATTTTCCTCTTTGCTGTATTGCTATTTATCAATCTAGTTTTTTGGTGTGAGTTGCAGAGTGTTTGAGAGATGGCTGGCTTCTTTTGAATAAAACTACATTGCAAACTGCTTTTGAGGCTCAAAGCACAAAAACCCCCAACTCAACAGCAATGTTTCTTTTCCAGAAAACATGACCTGTTTACTCAAGATAATCCACAGACTTTATCGTGAGCAGTTTCATGTGGGAACTATTTACTTTCAGTATAGTTCCCACATGAAACCGCTCACAACAAGAAAAAAAAATATGTGTCTTTGATTTTGGGGGGGGGGAACTGTCCCTTTAAGTTGGCACCATTTGACATGTTGTCATTTCTTGTCAAAGCCACATAAAGAGACTTGAGTGTTGTCCTAATCTTCACCTCAGACACAGCAGAGTCTTTGGTTTAACAGGTGTGCGTCAGTGCTGAAAACCTTTAGCTTTGACAAGTGCCACATATCACAACAATCCTATTCATTTACAGCCAACATTGATTTAATGTTATTGTCAAGTCCCCCAACTAACTAATGACAATTGCAGCCTTGCCCACAGCTGCAATAAATTGTGGCTCCATCATCTTGTGTGTTTATTTCTTTTTTTTAAATTCTCTTCAGGTGTCTCCTTTTCATTAATGTTGTTTTATGTAAAGCACTGTGAATTGCCATTGGGTTTTTCAGGTGCTACACTTTGCGTTACCTCGACACATTGGCAGATATGCTCTGTAGTGTTCAGAGAGGATAATTCATGGAGGTTGGTCAAGGACTGCTGTAGTGAAGCATCCTCGGCATAAATCATTTTAAGCTTTTGGGGATCTTTCACAAAATTCCTCCATAAACCAGCCACAGACACAGTAGGGAGAATACATGTGCTTAGGTATGAATTGCTGAATACTCAAAATACTTCCCTGTTTTCTTGTGTTGCTTGTGCGTCCATTAAATGCCTATAAACCATACTTATGAACACAATTTGTCACGTTGCTAGGAAACAGCTTGGGTTCAAGTGCGTTTCCTGTCAATTGTAGATATGAACAAACACTGCAACAACAAATAACCTTGGATCCTGTAAGAATATTCGGTCTACAATTTTCATTTCAAAAGTTATAGCATTGGATGTTTAGGAGAAAAATGCAGCTACTGGAGTATTCACCAGATGCTTTGAAATAAAATCTGCAACATCTGATTTCCATGTGACATCACACTGACTGTTCTCAATGTCACACACCTGCGAATTACTATTTTCCATTTTGACTCTGTGCGCTCCAAAGAGGGAAAAAAAAACGTTCAATAATTTCATTAATATTGAACTTGTCAGCGTGTTCAGTGCACAGAATTAGATTAGATTAGATTTGGACACAAACTTGCTTTTTTGTTAAAGCAATAAACATTATATGTGCGGTAATCATTTAATAATTTGTTTTCCATCCACTTGCTGTTGAAAGTCAATAGATTTCTGAATTCCAGGTGCCATCTCTGGCTTGTTTCTACCTGACTGAGCTCTGTGCTGCAGTGGGAACTTTAAAGTGACAGTTTTTCACCTCTCAGCTGGCAGTCCTGTGACTGTCACTGTGACCTTCCTGTAACCAGCACACAGGAAGGGACTTTGCTTGATTATAATGCTGAGAGATGGGTTGTGTACCTTGGAACCAGTAAGCCACAGAATCTGCCGAGTTTGCACACGGCCTTTTTAGAATAACAAGTGCTGCAGTTTGTAAAATATGGTGCAAGCACAGACAGAAATGTCTTTATTTTTGAGTGCTCGCACTTCCTCTTGTCTGGTTGACTTGTATTTTCCTCTGTGGGTCACATGGTATATTTACAGTATGATTTGGCATGTTTGTTTGAGTAAAATAGAGACTTTGGTGCTGCTGTGAGTAATTGTGACTGCAGCATCTGCCAGTAATATATATATATATATATATATATATATATATATATATATTAATCGAAGCCAACATTCAGTCCCACTAACTGACGTAATCTTCCCTGTGACAATTATTTTAATTATTTTCCTGTCCAGAAGTTGATTTCTACTTTTAAAATATGACGTTTTTGTTTCAAGCGATGCTTTGATTTCAGTTCAAAATATTCAATAAATAACCACAAAATAGTTCATGCATGTGTGTTTCCTTAATTTCTTTAAAATCACAAACATATGCACTCTTTCATTAGGAAAAAATATCCCAGTTTTGATAGTTGAACACATTTATAGTAGAGTCAGTGAACTAAGAGGGGGAAAAAACAAAACAAAATAATAGTTCAATTAATCACAATATTGATTTGAGGTCATATCGCCCAGCCCTAGAGGTCCGTCGTTTCACCCTCCAAACAATTACCCTATCATGCTGCACTATCGATTTATTTCTGCATCTGTCCACTGACTGTTATTCTCCATGGACTTCTGTCTCTCCATTTGACATCGTCGTTGTGAGTGATGCAAAAGACACTTTGAAATTGCAGTCTGAGCAGCCAGAACATCTGGACTGAGATGCATCTGTAGAAATCCAACTGGAATCACATTTTAAACCACCTCCAAATGTGGTTTGGATCAGATTAGCAAAAAAATGCATGTGTTTTTTCTTCTGCTGTCCAGACAATATATTATCAATATGGATACAATCTAGATTTGCAAAAAAAAAGAAAAAAATTTAGGCTGGCTGTCTGAACAAGCCCTTGAAACTCTGAGATGATTATTAAAACATGTTCAATAAAGCACATATCTTAGAATTCCTCTGCCTGAAATTGATTTCATCCTACACATATGTCATATTCTGTGAGAGGAAGTAGCATATATGCACATCACATGTAGGTGTGGGGCTGTTGGAAATTTTCAATGATGAGAAGAGTAATGCTTGGACACTAACACTAAACTAATTGGGCAGTAGTTTTGTTTCCAGATGAATCTTCGTCAAGTCAAAAACTCACATTTTGATCTTCAAGGCTAAATGTTTTTGGTCTACTGAAGATCCAACTAGAATAAAAAATGTACAGCATTTTAATTTTAGAGCTAGTGTGCAGAAAAGTGTGCAGGAAAGAGCAATAGATCAAAGTGTTAATGTTGTTGTCCCTGACTTGAACTGCTTGCAATTCCTAAAAAAAATGTTGGGTTATTTTTTAGTGTTATCAAGCAGAGCCAAGGCATTCTGCATACTCATTCTTCCTTCCTGCCTGGACATTGCCTACATATGCATCTTTCTGTTAATTCACTGGCCTTCCTCCAAATTCTTTAGGCTTCCTCTTTCGCTCTAGAAGTTTTGGTTTGTGCTTGTTTTTGATCGATTGTGTAGGTCAGCAAAAGCATGAGCAACTGTATGGTCAGGTGGTCAGTGTTTGTGGTTGGATTCTTCTTTTTTTTTGTTTCGACAGACGACTCACCATGTTGACTACAATATTCATTGAAACAGAAGGAGAAAGTACTGACAGTTTGTGCCTTGACACCCAAACATACAGAGTGTACTTCCTGTCATACCCAGCCAGAGCTGCTGGTGAAAGTTCATGATCGAGGAGAATTATTATCAATAACATAATAGTGGTGTTCAAAGTTTATACAACTAATCAAGGCCTTTAAAAAAAAAAATCCCCCCTTCCATATTATGTAATAAAAACAGCTGCAATGGAGGTTCTTGTGACAGGAAAAAGGAAGGAAAGATGATCAATCATCCTCCCATATTGGTTTTTTTTAGAAGGTGATAGCAGCCGCCTATTGTTTTTACACACAATATTTGCCAAAGCAGTCTTGGCAGTCTTTGACCATGAGTTACCGTCAATAGATTCTGTGGTGGAAAAGTTTCAGTGTCATGTTGTTGTTTGAGCCACTTTATCTAAAAAAGAAGAAAGATTCGGAAACAGACTTGTGGTACCTTGTGAAAAACAACATTCTTTGAGTGCTGTCCTGTAAGCGAGCCTGTATTTGAGCAAAGATATCTTACTTTTCCTGAGGACATAACTAAAATATCACTTTGTTATTTGTGTGGTTTAGCATCATTCCAAACGCTTAATGACGCATCTGACAAGAAAACTAGATTTATCTTCTGAGATTGGCTCCAAACATGATGGCAAGCAGATATTTGGACTGCTGATTCCAAGTGGTGTTTCTTTTGCGGAGGAGTATCGAGTGATATTTTCTTGTCTGTCTGTCAAAACAAACAAGGGGGAAGGAATTAAAGATTCCCTGTGTGATCTTTGCTTCCTGTATTTCTTAGCGTCTGCATTGTGCAAGGCGAGGGGTAGCTGTTTTGAATGGAAATTGAAATTTGCAAGTCAGGAGGGTTTGATTGAAATCAATTCGCACTTCATTTATTTGGTCCTCCTAATGAAAACAACAAGATGGGAAACAGTCTTCTGTAAGATGAGATGAGATGGAGACTGAGGTTGTTTTGAAGAAAATCAGTAGTGAAACTTACTGCATGTTTATGGTGCAGGATATTAACTGCTGCTGCTTGTGGTTTTATATCTGCACTAAGCTGGCACCTTAGGAAATGCTTTTTTTAATTAACCCATTGAAAAGTATTTCATTTAATAAGCCTGTATTTAAACATTATTTAATATTCATCTACTTATCTTTCCTTCTAAATGTATCAATCTATATTTAATTCTGTTATTTAGACATTTTCTTGACGGCCTACAAGCTTTTCAGCTTCCAGACAGATCGATGCAAGCTTCTGATGTTTTAATTTGTTCCCACAGGCCTACAACATCCACGTCAATGGCGTGCTGCACTGTCGAGTACGCTACAGTCAACTTCTTGGCCTCCATGAACAGGTAAGGCTTCAGCCGTCACAATGCATCCATTGCTGTTAGTCTGCTTTGGAT
This sequence comes from Centropristis striata, assembly GCF_030273125.1. NCBI lineage: Eukaryota > Metazoa > Chordata > Actinopteri > Perciformes > Serranidae > Centropristis > Centropristis striata. Next base: position 14,446,588 of record NC_081534.1, on the reverse strand, counting down.
CTGAAGCGACTGGTCCGCTTGTGTGGTGCGCCAAACGCTGTTTAAATGCCACCACATCCACCCTGGGTGACCTTTCGCTCGTCTTTGTGTCGTCCGGTCGATACGCCAGCCTCCCATCACTTTGAATCACGACCACGGTGGCTTGAGTTCTCGTGCTGTTATTCCTCCCAGAGTCCAAACTATTGCATGTAAATGGGCAGTATTGTGGTGGAGGCTGGAGGGGGGGTGGGTGACATGGAAGGAATGTTCTTGGCCTTTCTTTTACTTCACCTGCTTGGAAAAGCATCTTAATCCGAAAGAGAAATGTTGTTGGAAAGTGCGGAGCTGCCTGGCCTTAAGCGTTTTCTAGTCTCTGCCTCAGTGAAGCTTTACACAGAGGCGCAGCTATTTGTCAGAGCTGTTATTAGGCAATTAGTGCGCTCAGTATCTGCTTGTTTTTTCTTGTGAAAGTGCTTAACATACATTTCTTTAGAAACAAATCACGGTGCAGAGGTAGATGCATTGTCTGTCAGAGATGGATTTATTCGCAGACTGCCTGCGAGCTCTCTGTGCTGTAAAATGTACCATTGCGTATACTCTAACACAGCCTTATAGAAGTGCCCAGTCTCCTGTTTTCACACATTAATAAATAAGCAAGCAAGCTAGGGCCAAACTTTGCTATCTCCATCCTCAAGTCTGTGTTATCTAGTCTGACAGTTGCCGTTGCCTGGCAACAGGGTGTGGGGAAGACACACTTGAATCTTTAAGAAACGGCCCCAGCGGGCTTCCTGTGGCGCCGGCATAACCCCAAAACATTCTGGTGATTGCAAGACACACTCTCAGTGCAGTTAATGCTGAGAAAATTTGAATGTTAATTGTTTCTCTTGTTCTTTCTTCTACAAAATACTTTTAACAAGGTCACACCTGCGCTAGAAACTGCGTTTAAAGGAATACTTCACCCCCAAAGTGATCACTTGTATATTAATTACTCACGGCACGACCTTGAATCTTTGAAAAAAAAACTTTTCTCGCATGCCTCTACGACGAATGAAGAATCTGCAAATGGAGAAAATGATGGATGAATTGATGTAAATAGCGGTCACCTTTTAAGAACAGCAAAACATCAGTTTACCAACGCTCACATAACTCATGCAATGTCATCAAAGTTTAATTTATAAGGCCAGATGCTCACTTTTTCCCAAACGCATGCTTTTTTTTTACTATTTAAAACACTTGCTTAACATTTGGTGTCTGGCGCAAGTATAAACAAAGC